>NW_027555514.1:36582321-36982321 GCF_003287225.1 Phascolarctos cinereus | reverse complement strand
GTTCAGGATTAAAAAAAATTGAAGAGGCTTTGCCTTAATGCCTACATATGAATACTTTCTTCAAGAAGAAAATTAGAGGGGTGGCTAAGTGGTACAGTAGATAGAGCACCGGCCCCGAAGTCAGGAGGACCTGAGTTCAAATCTGGCCTCAGACCAAACACTTGACACTTACTAGCTGTGTGATCCTGGGCAAGTCACTTAACCCCAACTGCCTAAAAAAAAGAAAAAAAGAAAAGAAAATTGGAAGGCACTGAATAATGCAAGCACCAAATAGCAACATAAAAATAAAATTGAGTGTTGTAATAGCTAGGTGGTATAGTAGATAGAGTCTGAGCCTGGAGTCAGAAAGACCTAAGTTTAAATATGACCTTTACTAGTTGTGTGACCCTGATACTTAAACTCTGTCTGCCTCAGTTTCCCCAACTCTAAAATAAGAATACTAATAGCATTGACCTGCCAGGATTATTTTGAGAATCAAATGAGATAATATTTGCAATGTGCTTAATACAGCTCCTAGCACGTAGTAGGCACTTAATAAATGTCTATTCCCTTCCCCTCCTTAACAGACAGTAAATGGCTCATTACCCATATGGGAGTCATTTCCAAATCAGCAGTTTCTATGCAGTCAGATCCTTGACTGGTTAACACAAAGGTAAAAATCAATATCAAATGAGAAGAAAGGTTAGAGCTAGGAAGAAGATGCTTCATGCCATTATAACAGTTTCAACCTCACCAATTTTCACAGGCTTTTAACTCTGAAAAGTGGGAAATAAGTACGAGTAAAAGCATTGATTCCTTACATTATCATTTCACGGAGAAGGTTAAACAGCATAAAATGGTGTCAGCAGCAGGGAGGTTAAAAGAGCCCAGAAAACACCTCAGCTAGGGAACACTTGGTCCCCTTGGCAAGCTGAGAGATGGATTTAGAATACAAGATTATCTGCAAACTGTATGAAAAAGGAGAAAGAAGATCACAAACAGCATCTCTTTACATACCAGTGAATAGCTGTTCAGGGGAAAAAAGAATCTATGAAAACCTTAACATGTGTTCCAAATTGGCTGGTTAATTCCAAGAACTAGCCATGTATGATCAGTGTATTTGCATGATCCGTCATGTATCATATGATATATGAGTCATCCATAGATGAAATTGGAAGGACAAGAAATAGTAGCAAAATGGGAATGGTGCAGCCTTTTGACCAAATCTAAATTTTATAGAACAAAAATTTGTTCTGTAACATTTGGATTGGGTCAAAGGGGCATACTTAAGGATCTAAAAGGCCACTTGTAGCCTCCAAGCCACAAGGTCCCCACCCCTGCTCTAACACTTCAGTATTCTATGTGTTTTATGAGAGAGTAAATGTCACTCAAGAAGAAGAAAGAGTAGGAAGGAGCATCTGAATATGACCAAATACCTGCAGAGTAAATCAGTGGTGAGAGCAATACAATTATAAAAGCATTAAGGCTTCCATTTTCAAGATAACTTAAAGAGAAGATTTATAAAGTATTGAAAAGATCATAAGTGGCATTCTTACTAACAAAAGGAACTGAGATTTCAGTAATCAATGTCCCCTATACCTATTTTATCATCACTATAAAATCTTTATGAGAAAGGTCTAGATATCATGTTTCTAGAAATGTGAGGAGGAGGTCACTTGGACATTGATAACGCACATTGTCACATTTATACAGTTACTGAGTGGTATGTGGAATATGGAATCCTACTGAAATTTCTTTTGATTACAAAAAAACATTTAATTTAATTGTTCAGTTGTGTCCAACTCTTCTTCTTGACAGAGATACTGGAGTGGTTTGCCATTTTCTTTTTATTTTACAGATAAGGAAACTGAGGTAAACAGGGTTAAGTGACTTGCCCAGGGTTCCACAGTTAAGTGTCTGAGGCCAGGTTTGAGCTTGGGAAGATGCGTCTTCCCGATTCTAGGCCCAATGTTCTATCCACTTCACCATTTAGCTGCCATTTAATTTAGTAGAGAACAACATAACCTTAAAGATTGCTCTCCAGCAAGATGTGTCCTGTGCCTATGTTAAGTCGATGGAGATTTATGAAGTACCTGCTATGTACCAGGCGCTGGACTAAGATCATATGAGACTCTTTGATAGATGGAATTAGAGCTAACCTGATTCCATGAGCCTCTCATCGTCTATCTCAGGGCTTCTAAACGTTTTCCATTTTCCACCCCTTTTTTGTGATTTGGTGGTCTTCCTTGACATTGAGTAGCCTCAGGGCACTCGCATTTCGAAGTTTGAGCTCAGAATCAAGGCTGCAGTGAAGTTGCCCAATGCAACACAGACAAGCCCTGCCAGAAACACCTTGGATTCATTATGCATTTGATTTTGAATTAATTTTTGGTAATCACGCATTCAGAAACTTTTCATTGTTGCCAAATTTTTGACAACCCCATATGGGGTCACAACCTACAGTTTAAGAGACACTGGTCTATATTAGTCAGTCAATCAATGAGTATTTGTTAAATGGCAGCTAAGCGGCGCAGTGGATAGAGTACTGGACCTGGAGTCAGGAAGACTCATCTTCCTGAGTTCAAATCTGGCCTCAGGCACTTACTAGCTGTGTGACCCTGGGAAAGTCACTTAACTCTGTTTGCCTCAGTTTCCTAATCTGTAAAATGAGTTGGAGAAGGAAATGGCAAGCCTGTCTAGTATCTTTGCCAAGAAAACCCCAAATGGGGCCACGAAGAGTTGTACATGACTGAAATGACTGAACAACAAGAACAAAATGTCTACCTTTGGTCGGGTATTTCACCAGGTTCAGGGGATAAAAATCAATCAATCAGTGAGCACTTCACAGGTGCCTTCAAGGTACTATGCTAGATGCTAAGGATACAAATAAAAATAAAGGAACTAATACTCTATTGGGCAAGACTGCATGTGTGTCCATATAATTGTGAGTGTGGAACAAATATGAAATGAACATAAAATAGTTAAAAAGGAAATATAAATAAATATAAATAAATAAATGTAAGAAAGTTAGTGAGGAAGGGCACCAGCAGTTGGGGAAATCAAGAAAGACATGATTTAGACGATGGTGCCTGAGCACAATGTGTCTTGGAGGAAATTATCCATGCTGTAGGTTGTGGTAAGAAGGGAGTGCATTCCAGGCACTGGAGCCAGCCAATGCGAATGCACGGAGATGGGAAATGAAGCATCATCGAGGGGGTATAACAGAGAGAAGTCCAGTCTGGCTGGATCTCAGAGTACAGGAAGGAGAGTCGTATCATGAGGTTGGAAAGGTAGGTCAGAGCCAAGTCACGGAGAGTTGCAAAAGCCAAAGACGTGAATTCATAAAATGTTCATCAGGATTAGGGAGGATGTCCAGTGCGTGTCCAAATGGATTTGAGGGAGGCATGTTTGGCATTTCAATATTTGAAAGGCCATGATGTGAGTGATTCACCTTTTTCTGCTTTGCCTCCATGGTGGAGCAATGGGAGGGGCTTGCTGTGTCAAAAAACAATTGGAATTACCCCAAAGTGGAGAAGGCAGGCTCTGGGAGAGGAAGGTTCTACCCTCAATGGAATTCTCTAAGTAAACAATGGATGGCCATTTGCTGGGTCCGTTGTATCGTGGATTCTTTTTCAGTATGACTTGGACTGGATGGCCGCTGAGGTCCTTACCAACTCTGAAATCCTGTGAGATAAAAAGTGACCCATGAGATGATATTGCATGTCACTTTGGGGTGTATGAGGTGACCAGCTCCACCTGCTCTGTGATTGGCCTTGACTTGGTTCACTCCATCATGCCTCTCTCAGCTCTGTTCGTGACTTCTTTTTCTACTAGGATCAAGAAGTCTTTTCACTCTGGAAAATCTCTCCTTTTCTGTGGCTCTTTCCTCTGATTGGTCTGTTTCTCCCAAAAACTCCATTTTAAGGAAGCACCTGTGTCAGCCATGTTCATTCCTTCATTTCTCCCTGGGCTCTCCTCCTGATTCTACTGACTTCTTTCTGTACCATGCCGCTGCCTGAGCACCTTCTCCAATCCCAGCCCCCTTACCTCCTTCCAGCTTCCTTGTATTGTGTTGTCTTCTCCCATTTAATGTAAGCTCCTTGAGGGCAGGGACTGTCCTCTTTTGCTCATATTTATATCCCCAGTACTTAGCACAAGTGATTGGTTAATAAACACTTGCAGACTTGCCCCTCTTAGGAAAAACCTGTGAGCCATTCTTTCGTTGAGCTGAAACTTGTATATGTCTTCTGGTTTCCTTAATAGGAAGAATGCCAATACCAACCTGATTCTGATGCATAGTGGCTAGCCTATAGTAAGAACTCCAAAAATACTTGATGACTGACTGGCTGGACTCATTTTCCTTTGAGCACACCTCTCACATTTAGAGGTCCAGCAGTTTAATGAGTGCTTGGAAATGACATCCTCTGCCTCCTTTCCCACCACTCTGTGTCCATCACTACAGAAGCAGAGAGGCCATTAAGTGTTTTTCCTCATTGGGTGGGTCACTGTGACTGAAGACTTAGTGATCAGCCTCCTTGGTGATGGTGACTACTAACATGTCAGCCTCCCCTCTTTCCAGGCAGAGGTTGCTCAGAATATAGACTTCACCATGGTGTTACATGAGTTCATGGCATTAACAAGCAACTTCCACCCCCCACAAAGAAGCCAGGCTAAATGCATAACCACCCAGACATCAAAGAATTGCAGCCATCTGATAGAAATTTAGTTGGAAATATTTGTCTCTTCAGCCCAATTTCAGCAGGCTGCTTTGTAATCAGCCTGCCTTTTACAAACGGATAGGCACCAATAAATTGCTTCAATGGCATTTAATAAAGATAATGCCTCTTTCATTTGCATTTTAAAACCGAAACTGCAGGATGAGAAGAGGGTGCAGTTTTTCAGAGTTCAAGCAGCCAGGCTTGTCAAGAGCTTCCAGATGAATCATCAGAAAAATGTTCCCTTCCTGTAATGTGGACGTGGGTGCACTTTGTGTTTTGCTTTTCAAAGTTTACAATTTTCATTCTGAGCAGTGCCATGTGCCCATAGCTATGGGATTCTTAGACAGTTAGGAAATAGCACATCATATCTGTTGTTGTATAGTTGTTCAGCAATTTAGAAGAGATGAAGGGAAAGGAGGGAGGGAAAGAGGACCTCTTAGATCCCTTCCAGCTTTAGAGATGTGAACCGATGAGTGCCTTAGTTTCCTCACCTGCAAAATAGCAAGTCTGATAAAGTACTTAAAATCAACAACCAAGTTACCCATTTATAGGCATAAAGTTGAGTTGACTGCTACCATCAGAGCCAAGAACTGGCGGAAAAGTCATCAGGGTGGGGAAGATTAGCTGCTGGTTTATCCCTAAGGTTCTCTGCCTTTGCACTTTTGCCCTGTTCCTGAATGCTGTAGAAAAATGGCACTGAGCCAGCCACTGCCGGATGGCGACCTCAACTCTACATACCTTGAGTCTGTGCCTGCAGATTGCACGAGGGACTGACTCTGCCTTCAGACTCTGCACAGACATGCAGCCCTCTCCTTGGGGCTCGGACTGAGGCTGATCTGGGGTCCCTTTCTGGAGCTGCTGACAGGCTGGTGAAGAGCTAGAGCTCCTTGGGGTTTCTCCCTGGGAGGCTATCTGCCTGGAATGGCCAAGAAGGCTGGGACAAGCTGACCTGGACTAAGGAACCTGAGAGGTAGGATCATTGAGGAGGCCCTGTGTATGAGGGGCTGCTGATGTCCCCTCCCTCCCTTCTGGATGACTGACCTTCTGGTACCTACCTGTTTGAGCTGGCCAGCAGGCACGGTGAGCCAGTGAGGCTAATGGGGTGGCATAGTTCTTGTTGTTTGACTTAGGGCCCATCTGGAAAATACAAATGGAGATTTTGAATTCCAGTCGCAGACTGTACAGACTTTATCCTCTTTTTTTCCTATTTGCTTTCTCTTATATCCAATAGCAGACCCATATCTGTGCTCATTCCTTCATTTGACAAACATTCAGGAGCATGAAAGACACATTGCAAAAATAATGGAGTAGAGACCAGACCTGGAATTTCACAGATATATCCATGAAAGCTGGGGATCTTCCAGCTGAGAAAACTCACTCTAACACAGGCTAGCCTCTGCTCCCCACGTTGGGTCCAGCTCTGAGAAGTGACTCCCAGGATCACTTGGCCAGGGGATATTTGAGGTGGACTCTAAGCCAGATCTTGCGGCACCCTATGTACCACACCATGTTGTCTCACGGTAATAATAGCTGACATTTATTTAGTGCTTGAGGGTCTCCAAAGTGCTTTATGTATGTTAGATCAGCTGATCCTTACAGCAGCCCTGTGAGCTAAGGTCACCCAGCCAGTGAATGTCTGAGCTGGGATTTGAACGTAGGCCTTCCTATCTCAAGTCTAAAGAGGTTTCTATTATATGTGTATAGATCTATCTATCTATCTATCTATCTATCTCTATCTATCTATCTATCTATCTATCTATCTATCCAGACATATATATGTATATATGTGTACATATATATATATACATGTGTATATATGCATATATATGCATGTATGTATATGTGTATATATGTATACACACATAGATATCTGTATATGTATTGTGTAGTAGAAGTATATATATACACATATAAACTATATGATATATAGTATGCATATAGTTTATATGTATGTATATATATATCTATCTATATATGTGTCTGTATGTATGTAGTATATCACACATATGGGGCAGCTTGGTGGCATAGTGGATAGAGCACTGGACTTGGAATTAAGAAGACTCATATTTATGAGTTCAAATCTAGCCTCGGACACTTCCTAGATGTGTGACCTTAGGCAAGTCACTTCACTCTGTTTGCCTTAGTTTCTTCCTCTGTAAAATGAGCTGGAGAAGCAAATGGCAAACCACTCCAGTATCTTTGCCAAGAAAACTCCAAATGGGGTCATGGGTCATGAAGAGTCAGACATGACTGAAAACAACTCAACAAAATATACACATATATAACTGTATGTTAACTAACTATGTACACTCAATATTAATATAGTTATATATAACTACATATACACAATATATGTATATGTGTACATATGCATATGTATGCATATATATGGTGTTTTTAAAAAAATAAAGTATTTAAGTGGTTCAGGCTAAAATCAGATTGCAGAGGGCTGAGCAGAAAGTGAGTAGGGAAGAAGCAGAATTTTCTGGTATAGACAAATTTTTTTTAAATTTTAACAATAAAAAGGACAAAGCATTTGATCAGATGGGTTACAAAGGTCAAGGAGAATACTTTTAGGATTGGAGAGACCTGAGCCTGCTTGCAATAAGTAGAAAGGGAAGAAGCAAAGATGTCTAATTAAAGTAGGGATGACTCATAAAGCAAGATCCCAAAGAAGGCAGAAGGACCAAGGTGCAGGTGGAGAGCCCAGCTTTGGTGAGAAGCCCAAGGAAGACACTAGTCTCAGTAAGGATTCCATGGTCACAAGGAAGGAAGGAAGGAAGAGTGGGTGATGGAGCTGAAGAGCGTTAAGGAGGAAAGAGCTGGAGGGAGCAGGCATCAGATGCCCTCAATCTTCTCAATCATTTGTATTTGCACCCCCAGCCTCTAAAGGCACAGTGCTTGACCCATTGTAGGCACTTAAGACATCCTTATTGATTATTGATTGATTGGCTGTGAGTGCATGGTCCAATCCTATTCTCCTAGTCCATTTCCCCATCCAGGCTTCACTTGTCATAGCCTTGACTCATGGCTTGCCACTTAATTGTTTCTCTAGTATCAGGTGTGGGGAATCTGTGGCCTTAAGGCCACATGTGGCCCTCTAGGTCCTCAAGTGCAGCCCTTTGACTGAATCCAAACTGCACAGAACAAATCCTTTTATTAAGGGAACCAGGTTCCCAACCTGTGTGGCCTATCCTATTAAGTGTCGTTGGAGAAAGCCATGAAAATGAATGGATTTAAACTATTCTATGTTTTCGGCACATGATGTTAATTATGTCCTTGCTGCTGCTAGACAATTCTTTTCAACCTTATCTCATTCTCCAATGATTTTCTTCTTCTTGACTGTAGAGACTTGACTTCTCTCCCCAAGAGAACTGGTGGAAGAACAATACTGTTCACAGAAAGTCTGGTAATACACCCAAAGAAACCAAGTCACCTGAAGAGTGTTTAAAGTTTAAAGAAGGAAGGCAAATGGATGAAAAAAAAATGGAAAAGATCTGTCAAGCTTTTCATACTTTGTCAATCAATAATCATTTATTAAGTGGTTACTATGTACCATGCCTTGTGCTAAGCGCGAGGGATACAAAGAAAGATGAAAATACAGTCCTTGCTCTCAAGGAGCTCACATCAAAATTGGGGAGGGGTGTGGTTAGGATGGACCAAGTGCAAATAACTGTATATACAACTGTACATACAAGCTATATATATATATATATATATATATATATATATATATATATATATATATATATATATATATATATATACACATAACTGTATATACAACTGTACATACAAGCTATATATATATATATATATATATATATACACATAGAGTAATAATAACAGAAGGAAGGCGTCAGCAGCGGGAAGACAAAGAAAGGTGTCGTGAAGAAAGTAAGATTTGAGCATTATCTTGAAGGAGGCCAGGGAAGCCAGAATATGGGAATGAGGGAAGTTAGAGGATCTGGGTTCAAATCTTGCCTCTGAAACATCTCTCTCTTTGGGGCTCAGTTTCCTCATCTGTACAGTGAGATGATTGGATTAGATAACTTTTGAGGTCCTTTCCAGCTCTAAATCTAAATCTAAGTCAAGGTAGTTACTCTCCTGAGGTCCAATTTCCAACTTGAACTCCCAGCCTTTGACTGGAGTTAGGAGTATGTTGGAGTCAGAGAGAGATCCATTTGGATGGACCAGTTGCTCTCTTGATATTTTGCTGGGATTAGCCATTTGAGAGGAGGAATTTTAATAGGATTTGGATGTGTGTGTGTGATTTAGAGCATGGAGATCTTGTAGGAACCTCGATGGAATGCCCCCGTAGGGAGTGTGAGAGACCCTCTGGCAAACTTTACCATGTTACCTAGGGCCCTGGTGGTCCAAAGACCTAGCACTACTCAAAGACACATGTCTTAGCAAATGGAATCTTCTTCTTGACCGTCCACTAAAATTTTCAATGAACGTAGGCCTTCCTATCTCAAGTCTAAAGAGGTTTCTATTATATATATATGTGTATATATATGCATATATATGTATGTATCCATGTATGTATATGTATATGTGTATATATGTATACACACATAGATATCTGTATATGTATTGCATAGTAGAAGTATATATATACACATATAAACTATATGATATATATCTTGTTAGCATTTATATCTTGGAAATTAGCCACAAATCAGGGCTTGATTTGTGATTTTAACTGTTTAGACTTAAGAAAGTGATGGAGAAAATGTTGATAGTATAGATTAAATTGAAAAGTGTGTTGTTGGAGTGGGGCAGGGAAGGTGGTTAAACATTTACTAGTATTTACCATGATTAGAGGGTTTCATAGGATTTAGAACTGGAAGAGACCTTAGGGTCCCTCCTCCAGTATTTTCATTTTATACGTAAGGAAAGTGAGGTCCAGGGAAGTGATTGAGTAAGGTCACACAGGTAGCAGCCAAGCCAGGATTAAAATTCAGGAAATATGAATTTCATACTCTGGTTTGCAGGAAAATCATTTCCCTAGAGCATCTTTAGGGCAAGGGCAAAGAATTTGGACTTCTCTCTGTGTGTTGTTTATAATCCTTTCACCCCTTTCTGTTGCTTCCTGCCTGGCAACCACAGTGCTCTCCTCTCTGTCTCTCTCTTCCTGTGTCTCTCTGTCTCTCTGTCTCTCTCTGTATTTCTCTCTCTCTCTGTATTTCACTCTCTCTCTCTCTCTCTCTCTCTCTCTCTCTCTCTCTCTCTCTCTTCTCTCTCTCTCTCTCCCTGTTTCTCTCCAGTTAATGCTCTTATCCTTACATGTTAATTCTATTCCATGGCCTCCTCAATCTAACCCAAGCACACTCATATTGATCAGTTGATCCTGTGTTCTGGGGCTATGTAACATGTACATTTCTGAATAGATGTATAGTTCATATTTTCTAAGTTCGCATTTAGAAACCTATCTATAAATGTGCAATTATGTGCTGATAAGCATATGCTTTTAAATGTGAACTTTTAAAATGTAAATGATGCCTACATCTCTAGTGATTTCTCTATCTCACTGCCTATTATCATATCTTTGTATCCACACCTGTATTTAGACCTAGGTATAATTCAGGAGTCGCTGGATGAAGAGCTTAGCAATGGAAAGACCCAGAGGATGTGGGACTAGAGATGGTTCTGAAAGATGGAAGTGTCTACAGAGACAGAGCAACAAAGTGCACTTAGAACTTGGAACTGAAATAGAATCCTTTGGGGGTATATTCAGAGGTCAAAGGGACCTGGGAAGAGTCTAACCCTATCATTTTGGGGATATCAGATGGGGAAACTGAGGCCCAGAGAGGTTTATGTGATTTGGCCAGAGTCACAATCAGTATGTGGCAGAAAGCAGGACTTGACCCTAACTCTGAAGCCTATCCAGTATACCATAGTCACCTCTCCTGTGTGTACCTGGCACACAGTAGGCACTTAATAAATGCTTATTGATTGACTTCTTGATCTCATGATGGAGTAATACAACATTTATTAAGTGCCTGTGAAAATAGTTATCATTCATTCATCACTTTAAGTTTTACAAAGCATTCTTAGACATATTTGACCCTGACAGTAGCACTGTAAGGTAGGCGCTGTTAGTGTTACATTTTTACAGATGAGGGTTGACTTGCTCAGTGCTTCACAGCTAGTTAGTGTCTGATTTGACTCCAGGTCTTCTTGAGTCTGCTATGGCATGCTGCCTACTATGTGAAGAGTGTACTGGTAGGTGTGTGAGACGGGGCCATGTCCTCAAGGAATCAACAGCCTAGCAGAGGGGAAAAAGAAGAGGAAGAGAAAGAAAGAAGAGGGAAGGAAAGAAAGAGGAAGAGAGAGTGAGAGAGGAAAGACTTGTTCATTTCAGTATGAGCAGCACCACAGGACGTAAATCCTTCAGAATCTAAGGACAGATGCCATTTTCAAAATTGGGAGATATTTGTAGGTTCATTCATCTGATGTTAGAGGTCATCTAGCTTTAACACTCTACTCTACTCCTTCTTTTACAGATGAGGAAAATAAAACTCAGCACGGTAACATGCATTGACGTGGCCAAGGCCACACAGGGAATAAATGACTGAGTCAAGATTTAAGCCACATTTGCTTAACTCCAAATATGGTGCTATTCCAATGGTATACAGTCTCTTCTCGAGAGGAAGCTTGCCACCTGGAAATCCATTTCAATTTGACAGACATTCATTTGTTCAGCCACTGACTTTCCACCGTACATTTTTCAAACACACGAAAGGGAGATACTTTTAGCTGAAGGAATAAGGAAAGAGTTGGCCTCTGAGAAATGCCTTAGAGAAGAGGAGAATTTCGACAGGCAGAGACAAAAAGGGCATGCTTTCTGGGCACAGAGGAAAGACTACAAGAAATGAGCTCTGGGAACAACTCTGGCTGAGAACGTAGAGGACGTATAGGGAATTAATGAGAAACAAGTTAGGAAAGGTGGATTTGACTCAGATTTGTGACACCCTTACATACCAGCCTAGGGAGTTTGGATTTTATCCTAGAGGCACCAGGAAGCTACCAAAGGTTTTTGAGGAGGGGAGTAATACGGTCAGAGCAGTGCCTTAGGAAGGTTATTTTGACAGTTGTATGGTGGATTAGGGAGAAAGAATGAAAGCAGGAAGACCAATTAGAAGGCTGTCCCATATCCCAGGAGGCAGAACTAACAGAACTTGGTAACTGGGTGGAGATGAAGGATGGGTGAGAGTGACTGTAGGGACTGTTAGGATAGTAACAATGACAATAATGACAATAATAATAATAACTAGTGTTTGTATCATACCTATTGCATACCAGGCACCATACTAAGTGCTTTACAAATATTATCTCATTTGCTCCTCACAACAGCCCTGAAAGGAAGGCACTATTATTATCCCCATTATAGTTGAAGAAATGGAGACAAACAGGATTAAGTGACTTGTTCAGGGTCACACAACTAGTAAGTGTCCCAGGCCAGATTTTAACTCAGGTCTTCCTGACTCCAGGCCTGGCATTCTATCTAATTTGACACCTAGGTGCCTCTCAATCAACAGAAATGAGAATGAGAGGGAAGTTTAGGGGGCATGTTGATGAATTTGCTTTTGGACGTGTTAAGTTGGCAGTCCCCATTGGTTGGGATGCCCAGCAGGCACAGTTAGAGATACAAGTCTGAAGCTCAGGGCAGAGATCAAAGACTATGGAGGACCTACAAACCTAAGTGGGAGATCCCCCAATGGACATGAACATATATGTCATCCTATGAAAGAGGAGAAACAGCTTAGACTCTGGGGCACAAACTTGCCTACACTCTCCTAACTTGGTCTTTTTAAAGATCTAGATTACATAATTCTTGGTCAGACCACAGCTAGAGTATTATGTTCACTTCTAGGCACCATATTTTAGGAAGTGCATTGATCCTCTGGCAAGAAGCCAAAGGACAGAAAGATGATAAAGGTCGTGGAGTTCCTCCTCAATGAGAATCAGCTGAAGGAACTGGGAATGTGTAGCTTGGAGAAGAGAAAACTTACTGGAAACAGGAGAGCTGTCTTCTAGTCTTTGAAGAGCTGGAGCTGAGGGGAGGTTTGAGGCTGTTTTGATTAGCCCCAGGAGGCAGAGCAGAGAGCAAAGAGTGGGAGTTACAGAGAGGCAGATTTGGGCTTTATGTAAGGAAAATCCTCTCCTCTTCCCTATCAACCACCTTACCCCTCTTCTCTTCCGTATCTGCTCTACCTAGAGGGTAGGGACTGTCTCCTTTGCCTGTATTTGTATCCCCATTGCTTAGCATAGTGCCTGGCACTTAGTAAGTGCTTTATGCATCTATCTCTCCCTCCCTCTTATCAATATATCCTTTTATCTATGCATCCAAGTATGTATCTATATATATATATATATATATATGTGTGTATGTATATATATGTGTATATGCATGTCTGTCCATCTGCCCATCCTTCTACATATCTACCTAATAACTTTCAGTCATGTCCAATTCTTTGTGACCCAATTTGGGATTTTCTTGGCACAGATGCTGGAGTGGTATTGTTTTACAGATGAGGAAATGAGGCAAACAGGGTGAAGTGACTCCCAGGGTCACAGTTAGTATGTGTCTGAGGCCAGATTTGACCTTACGAAGATGAGTCTTCTTGATTCCAAGCCCAGTGATCTGTGCACTATGGCACCGGCTAGTTGCCCGTGCCTAATAACTACAGCTATCTAACAGCGGATTGGGCTGCCTCAGAAGGAGGTAGGTTTCTTCCCCTTGGAGGTGTTCAAGAAAATGCTCAATGACCTTTTGCCAGATATGATGGAGAGGAAACAATTGTTCAGCTGGAGGCTGGATTGGATGGCCCTTGAGGTCTGTTCCAACGCTGCAGGCCACTGGATCTGTGATTGATTCTCTCCCTTGTTTATGTAGAAATCTCCTCAGGTCACAGGTCAGTGTCTTTGGAAATCTAACAAAGAATTGCTTGAATGACCACCGAGGAAAGAGAAAGAAACTGCTGGGTAGAAGAGTTTGTATTTCTGGGGTGGGAGGAGAAACTGGAGAAGTCTATTCTGGGTCCTTTCCCTCTCTGGTCCTTGGGAAAGCTCAGTTAAGTCTTCCAGATTCTAGATGACTTGCTCTGCTAAACATGTCCATAAATGGATGAATCTGGAGCTGGGGTTCTTCACCAAGGGTTGATAACTGTACTTCAAATATGTTTAGTTTCCTCTGCAATCCTCTGTATTTTATTTTACGCTTTTAAATGCATTATTCAGTCTTAGACTTCACTAGGCAGCCAAAGGGGTCCATGATAACAAAAGGTGTCCATATCTATGTCAAGAACCCTAGCTCTTGATGTGACACCCCTGTCAACCAGTGCAAAGGTCTTAGGTGTGGGCTAACGGATGGAGGTGGGGGCCAGAGGTCTGCTACTTTCCGCTGTCCTCTAACAGACTTTGTAGCCCTGAAGCCACCATGCCTTCTAGCTTGGGACATGGACTGGATTTCTCCTAGGGAAGTTTGCATCACTTCCAGCCTCTCCAACCTGGTGAATTACTGGTGTAGCTTGATTAAGATCAGAGAATTGAAGCTTCAGAGCTAGAAAGTACCTCAGAGGCAATCTAGTCACAACCTTCCTTTCCCCTCTCCCTGCATTTTACAGATGAGGAAAATGAGACCCAGGGTGATGAAGCAGCTTGTATAAGGCAACAGGTAAGCATTAGAAAGAGGATTTGAACCCTGGTCAGAGTCGATACTGTTTTCATACTATTGATACTATATTTTCCCATACTTTCCATACTATTCTATGCCAGTCAGTTTCATTGCTCTTACAGGTTTCTGACAGTGGAGCTATTCATAGACTTCAAATCAGAAGAGAGGAAAGGGACTTGGGGGGACTCCTCCAAGGGTCATAGGATCATTGATGAAAGTCTAAAGGAACCTTAGAGGTCATCTGGGTCAGGCTAAAAATTTGCCAGCAATTTAGAGGGTGCAGAAAGGCCAATGGTAAAGACCCTAGTGGCTAAGCTTTTGCCTTCTTGTTTGCTTCTATCCCTTGTAAACGCATGAAAACTCTTCTAATTTGACTGGTAAACACCAGTCCCCATGAGACTCTCCATCGTGGTTTCCATGATGGTTTTTTCTTTCTCTTATTCAGTTTCGTACAGGTTGAATGGCTTCAGTCAAAGGCAAGTAACTACGGGCCCAAATTGAATTGCTCTGAATTTCATGCCCCTCTCTTTTTCCCAGGGACCACATCATATAGAAATTACAATTAGGTCCCAATACACCAGGAAAAGATATTGATTAAGGGGGAATAAGCTGGGGACAGATTTTGTTTTGAAGAGATTTGCATCTTTAAATAGTAATCTGGGCTTTAAAGCATCCCCATAGGGATGAAAGACAACTCCAAGTCTCAGGAGGTCAGGACCAATTTGTGATTTCTGAAAGGCAACGGGTGTTGTTAGAACATCCCATCTTTATGTAGTTCTTTACAGTTTATAAGATAAATTGCTCATAAAAATCCTATGAAGCAGGAGATGGAAGCACCTATTTTGTAGATGAATAAACTGAAATTCAGAGGGTTAAGGGGCTTATCCAAGATTATATAGCTAATAAGTAATGAATGAACGTGCCTCAGGGGCATTTTCTCTGGCTATCTCCCATCCCTGGAATTCTTTCCCTCTCTGCTCCAACCTGCTGCCTTCCCTGGCTTCCTTCAAGCCCCAGCTAAGACCTTCCCTTCTACAAGAGGCCTTTCCTGGTTCCTCTTTAATGATAGTGTATCTTCTGTTAATTATCTCCAATCTATTTTATCTGTATCTTGTTTGTGGGCAGGTAAGTGGCACTGTGGGTAGAGCCCTGGTCTAGAGTCTGGAAGACCTGAATTCAAATCCATCCTCAGACACTTGGTAGCTGTGTGACCCTGGGCAAATCACTTAACCCTGTTTGCCTCAGTTTCCTCATCTGTCAAATGAGCTGGAGAAGGAAATGGCAAACCACTCCAGTATCTCTGCCAAGAGAACCCCAAATGGGGTCATGAAGAGTCAGACGTGACTGAAAACAACTGAACAACGACAATTTCTGTTTGTACATAGTTGTTTTCATCTTATCTCCCCCGCTACACTGCCTTACCTTATAGCTGCCTTATAGCTCTAGTGCCTAGCTTAGTGCCAGGCACATAGGTACTTAATAAACACTTCAGTCAATAAACTAGAGTAAAGAAGCATTTATTAAGTGCCTACTACGCACTGGGCACTGAGTTAAGTACTGGGAATACAAATTTGAAAAGTGACCCAGTTCTTGCCCCCATGGAGCTTTTATTCAAAAGGGGGCACATAGGGCAAATAGAGACACAGGAGGATAGTACCTACAGGGGAATGTGGTCCAGGGAAGGGAGTTTTGGTATAGGGTTCACAGCAGGCAGTGAGTTGATTCACCGGGCAGTCCACTGAAACGCTCTTTCCGAACACAATGATACTATTGATTTCCTTACTGTACACAGGGCAAGAGGTGGAAGGGAAGAAGAACACTAGGGGCTGCAAGGCCTGTGGCAAGATGGCCTGGGATGGAGGGATGGCTGGACTGGGCTGGGCTGCTCTGGCCACTTGGATGAAGCTGCTGTACCCCAAGGCAGGAGTTCAAATGGAGTTAACTGTGGTTCTGGGAGCCTGGGAGCCTGGGGGGAGATGACTCCCATTACAGTACTCTTCTTGATGTTATTGTGTTTCCTTTAATCAAGGCCTTCCTGACGTTAAGAATATTTATTTAGCTATATATTTATATAGCACTTGACTGTGTTCCCCCTAATTCCAACCCAGTGAAATTAGAATATTCAAGTTTCAAATTGATCAGTGATTCATGCAACATTCATTCAATAGGAATTTACCTTCCTCGAGGGCAGAGATGGTTTTGTGTGTGTATGTATGTATGTATATATGTATACATGTATTTGTGGCTTGTTTTTCAATCATTTCAGTTGTGTCCGACTCCTCCTGATCCCATGTGGGATTTTCTTGGCAAAGATACTGGAGTGGTTTGCCATTTCCTTCTCCAGCTCATTCGACAGATGAGGAAACTGAGGCAAACAGGGTGAAGTTTCTTGCCCAGGGTTACATAGCTACTAAGTGTCTGAGGATGGATTTGAACTCACAAGGAGGAGCGCTCTATCTACTGAGGCACCTAGCTGCCCCATACATATGTATATATGTGTGTGTGTGTGTGTGTGTGTGTGTGTGTGTGTGTGTGTGTATGAATGCACTGACATACATACACATAGACACGCATAAAATATTGTGCTTTCTCTGTATATGCAGGCTTATTATATGCTGGGCACTATGCTAGATATTCAGCATTTAAAGAAAAAAAAAGACTCTCCCTGCTCTCTGGAAGCTTACATTTCACTTGGGCAAAGCTGGAGCTACCCAGATAAAACCCAGAGAGGTTCTCCCCTTTGCTATGTAAACACAGCCCAGTCTTACCTGCCCTTACTGTGTAACTGTGTATGTGCTCCCATAAGAAGTAACATTTTTACTTTGCAGCTTGTGAAAGTGAAAGAATTATTTCACCCGTTTTATACATAGGGGACCTAAGGTTCAGAGAAATAAAGTGACTTGCCTAGAGTCAAGTGGTTACTAAGTATTAGAGGCAGAACTTGAGCCCAGCTTTTTTGACTCTAGTTCCAGGGCTCTTTGCCCTATGTAAAGAAGAAGGTCTTGTCAAAGTTTTGGAAAACTGGTTGGAAGTTCTCCGATAATTTTTCCAGTAATTGGAGAGAAAAAAATGTGCAATCCGCATTCAGCCGGGATAAGGGTCTGGCAGCTGTTTGGAAAGTTTGGAATGGATGAACTTTGGCTGAGCTCCTTCCTGACTGCTTCTAGCTTTATTTGTTCATTTTGTCTGTTCATTTTATCCATCCGACTCCATTTTCAATTACTGGTTCGGCTGTAAACTGGTCTGTGGGGCCTGAAAAAAAAGGGAGGAAAGAAAATGTTTAGGACAACAGAGGCTTGTTTCCTTGTTAACATGAAGGCTGGATTTCCTACTAGGATCCCTTGTTAAAGGAGCCTTGAACCAGCCCCAGGAAAAACAACTTTTTGAATTGTCTCCACTCGAAGGAAAATGAGCCCGGTCCATTTAGCTCATGAAGTCTCTGCAGAGCCCTCAGGAATGGCTGATCCCTTTCCCTGGGATCTCTCATTCCCACTCTTCCTCCTTTTTGTAGTCACCAGGGAAGAGGAGGAGAATCTTAGGATCCCAGCTTTAAGCTCAGAGTGACCCTAGGGGTCATCTAATTCAACCCCCTTAATTTATAACTGAGGACTCCAAAACCCAAAGCGATAAAGCACGTACTGGATTGGAACCAGTGCTGGAGCAGGACCAGGCCTGGAACCCAGTTCCTCTGACTTCAAATTCAGAGCTTTCTACTGCACTGGGCTGCCTCCACTGATTACTTGTGTGCCCTTGGGCAAAGCCTAAGGGTCTTCAGCCCCTTCCCTCTCAGTCTTTTCATCTGCAAAAAAGAGTGAGTTTGACTAGAAGATCTTACATGATCATAGAGAATTTCCAAATTCTCTTCCAATTCTAAATTCCATGACCAGCTTTTTACCTGCAGGAGACTTGGGACTGGGAAAACTGCAAGTTTGATTTGCCGGTGTACTATCTTAGGGCAACTGGACCTGGAGTCAGAAATACCTGAGTTCAAATACAGCCTCAGTTACTTACTAGCTTTGTGACCCTGGGCAAGTCACTTCACCCTGTTTGCCTCAGTTTCCTCATCTGTCAAATGAGCTGGAGAAGGAAATGGCAAACCACTCCAGTAGCTCTGCCAAGAAAACCCCAAATGGGGTCACGAAGAGTCCAGCATGACTGAAATGAATGAACATTGAGTGGAGCATATAGCTCAGGTATTAACCTCCTACAAGAGGCTTTCCTGCCTCCCTGGTTGTTAGTGCCCCCCACCAAATTACCTCGTACACTGTTGTATAGCCCAGTAGAGCGTAAGCTCCTTGAGGACAACACCTTTTTTCCTTTTTCTGTCTTGGTATCACCATCACCTGGCGTAGAGCCTGGCTCTTTCATTAAATGCTTGTTGAATTGAAGCTGTTCCTCCCATCTATAAAACCAAGAGCAGGCAGAAAGGCTGCAGACAGAGAACAAACCTATAATTTGTTTTGAGGAAATCAGATTTTCTCTGTTTCAGACACTGGGTTAAGCGAAGACCTCAGTGGGCACTTACAAAGCCTTCGAGGAAAAGCATTCAGCAGTCAATATTATTATGACAGTTTCAATGTCATTTTAGATCTGATAAACAGAACCATCTCCTGCACCGGTTTGAAAGGTGCTCAAGGCAGGCGCTGTTTGGAAGGTGACAGATAGGACTGTGCTCTGCTAGAAAATGAAACCAAACTGATTCAAAGATGCCTGTCAGGTGAGAGAGAAAGGATAGATGGACCGGCGTGGTGTCTAGCTTTTAAGGCTAACTGGAGAAGCTGATGAAATGGGGGCAGTTTGTTTCTATCAGTGCTCCTTGATTGCCTTGCCAAGCATTTGAGAATGCCTTCATTGTCTCAGGAAACACCAAAGCATCCAGTGACTCTCAATCATGAAACTCAGGCCCTGACTGCTCTCTTCCCTGTGGCCAGGAACAAACCATTCCAAAGGAACTCTTTTGAGAACTAGGAGGAAAGAAAAAGAAAACTTTCCACTTATAATGTATGTAAAATACTTTGCAAACCTTAAAGTCCCATAAATATTCTAGTTATTATTATTATGATGACTTATTAAAAATGAACTGTTGAACCCAGTTGAATGTTGTGCTATTATAATGACTGATCTTGATGTTGGAGAAGAGATGAAAAATTGAGCTTTTAATCAGTTGGTCAGTCAACTAACATTAATTAAGCTTTTACTCTATACCAGACACTGTGTGAAGTGTTGATGATAGAAAAGACAAAAAACAGACTCCACTCTCAAAGGAGCTCACAATCAAATGAGGGAGGAAACATGCAAACAACTACGTACGGTCTTAGTTTCCTTGAAATTTCCTCAAGTCTCCTCGAAAATATATACAAGACAAATCAGAGATATTTCAGAGGAAAGATGCTAATTTTAAGGAGGACTGGAAGAGGGGAGATTTTAGTTGAGCCTCAAAGGAAGCCAGGAGGTAGGGATGAGGAGGGAGAGCATTGTAACCATGGGGGACATGGAATAAAAACACTCTGAGTCAGTGGAGCATGTGGTCAATCAAACAGCAAGCTTTTATTAAGTACCTACTATGTGTCAGGCACTGTGCTGGGCACTGGGCATGTAAGGACAAAGGATGAAACAATGCCTCTTCTTAAGGAGATGTTGGGAACTATGCCTATGGAGATAGAGCTAGAAGGGACTTTGAAAGTCTAGTCTACCTCCTCATCCCCTCCCCCACCATTTTATAGATAAGGAAATTGAGACCACCGGGAAGGGAAGTGCCTTGCCCAAGGTAACACAGCGAGTCAGTGGTAAAAGTCATACTCATGTCTTTGACTCCAGCACTAATGGAAGATGTGGAATGCTGTAAGCCAAGAAGGCCCCAGGTTTTGCTTGACTGTTTTCTTGGTTACAGGGAGCCTTCCCTTGTTAGGTCTGGTGTCAGCATATCCCACGTCACCTGGGTTTGTGAGTTGCATTCTTTTCATGTTACTTGGGACATCTACAGGTCTTAATTGGGCAGGAGCTCACTAGGCCCCAGATCTGTCACCTTCTCTTGGCAGGATGCAAGAGAGGTGATTCTGGGGAGGACAGAATCAGGCTGGCCACGCATGGCCTCGTGGAGTGCCGCCAAGCCAACAGTTGCTGGTTGTACTCCCACAAGACCCCAGGTCCAGTTGTCGGTGGTAAAATGGATCCTCAGCTGTTGGGAGGCAGAGGTGAATGTGGGGAAGGTGATCTGGCTGCCCAGACAGGCTATTTTTTTAACCTTTAAAAATAGACATGTATGATAACAGAGACGTTTTTATTAAATATTGACATTTATGTCACATTTTAAGGTTTTCAAAGCACTTTTTATATATTATCTTACTGGAGGCTCATGGCAGCCTGCTACATAAGTGCTCCAGGGATCAGATGAGAAAATGGATGTTTTTACAGGTTACTTGCCTAATGTCACACAGTTAATATCAGGGACAAAATTTAAACTCAGGTCGTCCTGGTTCTAAGTGCATCGCTCAAGTCCATAGATTTCGATTTAGAGAGTATTGAACCTAACCCCCTCAAATCTGAAGGATTTGAACTCAGTTCTTCCTAGCTCTCTATTTATTTTACCACCTAACTGCCTACATCCCCTGGATCTTTTGATGAGATCTATCTCTTTTCTTATTATACTTGTTTCTATTTCTTCTTTCTTGCCCAAATATGTTTATATTCCCCTGAAGAATAGGTAATTTGCAATCTCTCCCCCTGCCTCCTTCTACGTGCCCACCACCACAGACCTTCTACATGTAAGGTATAGCCTTGATGTGAAAATGTCATTCTTGGGATTCCCCACCCCCTTTGTCTTTTAATAATTAAAAAAAGATCCTTGAGGATCCACTATGTGAAAGCACCATGTCTATAGATATTCTTCTTCTTGAATGAATGAATGAATGATTCAAAAAGCATTTATATATTCGTATACCGGAAGTGTTTGCATTGCAAAGCAAAGCATTGCAGTCTACTGCAGACAGATTGGAAAGGCCCAGAAGCCCCAAAGGTTTTTTAGCAGCAGGGTAGATGGCAGGTTCCTGGGTCCTCAGGACGGATCTGTAGGACAGATGGCAAGGCTTGGTGGTCCTCCATCTTACCTGAAGGATTGCAGTTAGTGATTCCCAGATCATTCAAGTGGTGTGAGCAGCCATGATCACTATACAGGGAGTTGGGGAGGTTGGGTAGCTGGAGGGGACCAGCCTCTTACCATGTGGAAGCCTCATTGACTTTGTCCTCACTCATCTGGAATTACTGATGAGCCATATGTGTTAGTCAACACAACTCATCTCTTTCTTCTGGCAGCTCTAGTTCTAATGAAATGTGACAGATTTAATTTGATCAGCACTTATTAAGCACTTACTCTATACCAGGCACTGTGCTAGGTATTCACATGTGCTAATGTGAACTCATACAGAGGAGTATTACATTTTGGAGGTCCTTTGGGGTAGATTATACTAATTTGATTCTGGATTTAGAATGATTTCTCCCATGTTGAACAGCTATATGGGCAGCTAGATAGTATAGTAGATAGAGTACCAGCCCTAGAGGCAGGGAGACTCATCTTCCCTAAGTTCAAATCCAGCCTCAAGCACTTACTAGCTGGTGACCCCGGGCAAGTCACTCAATCTTGTTTGCCTCAGTTTCCTCATCTGTCAAAAGAGCGGGAGAAGGAAATGGCAAACCACTCCCAGTATCTTTGCCAAGAAAATCCCAAATGGGGTCATGAAGAGTCAAACACAATGGAACAATTATTATTATCCATGATAGGGAATTACCTCGATCACTGAGAGGTTCAGGGACTTGTCCCTGTGGTCACAAAGTCAAAATGAGGCAGAGGCAGGACCTGAACCCAGGTCTTCTTCACTCCAAGGCCAACGATCTAAGGCCAAGTTCATTATGTTATCCTTCCTCTCAGTTTACAAATTTCTCTGTGTTTGTGCTGGTATTATCTTGATTTATTTCGGGACAACACCCATAGCTACTTGCCAGGCTCTGCTCAGTGTTGAAACGATTCATTACAGTTGGATTTCACATCTTTCCCCCCTTGAGTTACCCTGAAACTCACTCAATATGTTAAATTGGTTATCTTACTTTCAAAGAGCTTTCCAGCCTTGCTGGTATTAAGGGCTCCTCACTCGACATTCAGCTTCTATTAATAGCTGACAGATGATCAGAACTAGTTTCAAACCCAGTTGCTGTTTGGTCAAAGCCAGCTGTTGAACGCTGATTTGCAATTGTCAAGGTATGTCCACTGCCAGCTGTATGGCCCTGGCTTCTGAGTGTGACTAAGGGTATTTGCTGCTCCAGATGAAAGCCACTGCCTTGGGTTGTGTCTATAGGCACAAAGGAGCTCAGCTCTTTGGAAGGAGTGGGCTCTACCAATCAGTCAAAACCATCAAATTGCTTTCTGTATGTAGACGGGAAAGTTAAAGCAGAACTGTCTGAACCCATCCACATATGGCTAGAGGCTCTCTGTCTTTGCCTTCATTTAAGAATCAGCGATGGAAACAGGTGCCGAATCACAAACAGGGCGAGATGCTTTTACAGGATATAAATGAGAGAAATCTTCAGGTCAGTGAGATTTCGCACACATACGTAAGAGATTGTTTTCTTCCATCAGTCCCACCCGGGTACTGATTGGCGCTTGAGAAATTAGACCTAAAAAAAAAAACCAAGCTGAAGACCAAGTAAGATTTATTGTTAATAGGTAATAATATTTGTGTTATTATATTTCAGGCAATTAAATTCCACTTCAGCATTAGGAAAGAAGAAAGGAAACAAGAATTTTTATTGTTGTTTACCAGCCAGGCATTGTGATAAACTCTGGAGATTCAAATATATGCAAAACCAAAGACAGTACCTGCCCTCAAAGGGCTTACAATCGAAAAGTGAATGACAATACACAAAAGGCTGCTGAAAAAGGAGAGGGAATGAAGTTACCTGGCACAAGGACATGCTGTTAAAGTCCAGGATGTCAGGAATGGGGTCAGCTAGGGGAAATGAAGGCAGGCCAGGCTGGGCTTCTTCACAAAAATGGTGTCTCTAAGAAGAATTCACCTCTTAGAGGTGAGCCAGGCAGGCTTTGCAGAGGCGCATCCCATGGGGAGGAGACAGTAGGGGTGAGAGGATGTTCTAGGACGAGGAGGCCTCAGGTGCTGAGGGAAGTTTCAGGATGAGACAATGTAGAGGCATGATTTTGAGTTGAGAAGGTCAGGAGTAGATTTCAGGTTCCTTGTGGGCAAAAATTCTGTCTCTTTTATTTCGGTCAGCAGTGGCTAGTACCATTGCAAGTGCCTCATTAATATGGATTAAATCAAAGTAAGCAAAGAAACTTCTGGGTGGATCCAGACTTTGTTCAGAGGGATATTTCTGAAACTGTGAGGCTTATTTAGACAGCCCTCCCCTGACATCCTTTTCTGGCGCCTGTTGAGGGTGCATAAGTGACGCTGTATTCTTAAAGGTCACGTCCGCTGAGAAGAAGTGCTAGCCAGTCCTGCCAAGATGGAAAGACTATAGGTACAGCCCAGTGATGAATTGCTTTCTGTCTTCCAAAGACAGGTCTGGCTCTTGGACAGAAGGCAGGACCTGAAGTGATGAATTTTTCTTTAATTGTAGATATTCATAAAGGCCATCTACTAAAGTCATCATTAAGTGCTAACTATTGCCAAGCCCAGTGCTAAGGCTCTCACAGTCTAACATATAAAAAACAGTCCAGCTGCAGGGCAGATGGCAAGAACCGGAAGCCATACAGGCGTTAGAGCAGGATAGATGGAAAGGCCCAAGGGTTCTGTGATTACAGCAGTAAGATATGAATGGGTGATGAGCTCTGCTGGAGGAAGTACCCACACTGAGGAAGCCCTAGCTCCTTTGAAGTGTTACAACATTTAGATAGTACTTACTTACTTACACATTCAATTGATAATTCCTACCATCGTCAGTTAGTATGTATCTTGTGAATAGCAGATGCTGAATTAGTCACTATAAAAAAAAAAAGTCCCTAATGTTTCCTATCCAAAGCATATATTTACCTGAGTGCTTTGTGGTCTACAAAGCACATTCCTCACAGGCATCCTATGAGACAGATAACGCAAGCATTATTTTCCGCCTCATAGATGTGGATACTGAAATACAGGGAGGCTAAATATCTTGGGCACAGGCCAAGCCTATAGCTAGTATGAATCAGGGCTAGGACGTTAACCTAGGTCTTTGGTCTCTAAATCCAAAGCTTTTTCTATCATACCATGATGCTTCATATGCTAAATAAACTCCTAATTTTTGTTATCTTTCTGAGATGTGTCAGGGTTGTTGTTCAGTTGTTTTCAGTCATATCTTACTCTTCATAACCCTATCTAGGGTTTTCTTGGCAAAGATACTAGAGTGGTTTGCCATTTGCTTCTCTGGCTCATTTTACAGATGAGGAAACTGAGGCAAACAGGTTGAAGTGACTTGGCCAGGGTCACACAGCTAATACATGTCTGAGGCCAGATTTGAACTCAGGAAGATGACTCTGACTCCAGGCCCAGCACTCTATCCACTGTGCCACCTAGCTTCATGTTAGGGTTATCCACATTTCTTAATTGAGGAATCAGAATCAGAGAAAGAATCTGATTTATCAGGTTAACTGGTAGTTCTCCTGACATTCTTTCCAAAATTATGAAATTCATTCCCACATCTTACAGAATCACCTTTACAAAAATGACTTCCAGATTTATATCTTTAGCCCAGACCTCTCTTCCAATCTATCTTCCAAGACCTTCATTTCCTTTTATAATCTAAAATTTTATTGCTATGTTTTGGATTTTTATTACCTGTATTTCCTCAAATATCCCTCCCTCTCCTTCTATCAGAGAACCATCTCTTCTAGCAAGAATACAAAAAAAGGGAGGGAAGGAGGGAGAAGCTAGTAAAACTAACCAATATCTCAACCAAGTGTGACATTATATGTGGTCCGTTATATACGCTCTCTTGGTGACCTCACCAACTCCTGTATATAGGCCAGCACTGACCCAGGGTGGCGTCGAAGGTTAGATTTAAGAGCGCAATGAGATAAGACATTTGCAGTACATTTCACAGGCAACAAAAGAAGTTGGACTTAGCTCGACATCAGAAAAGATATTTAGCAAGGATATAGCATTGGCTCAGATAGATATAGTCCCTTCATCTCCCTATGGAAAAGAGGATCTTTTCATCAGAGCAGGGTTAAATGGCTCTGAAACATCCTTTGAATCTGAGAGACATCAACTCCTTGTGGACTGGTCTCTCTTATGACCTTAGTTGAACATGAAGCCACAGTCATAGCTTAAGCCTTCCTCCATGCCTGCCAATCAAGTCTGAGCAACAGCATCCTTGCCTTTTGGTGGATTTTGCTCCTACTATAGCTCCCATGGGCTCCATTATCACCTCTATGCAGACGACTCCCAGTTCTATATATCCAGCCCTAATGTCTCTCCCAATCTCTTGCCCCATTGGACAACTCTCACTGTTTATCCCATTGGCATCTCAAATTCCACATGTCCAAATCAAAACTCATTATCTTTACCTCCTCTATCTAATTTCTGTATTTTTGTGGGGGCACCACTCAGGTTTACCATCTCAGTGACCTTCCTCCAGTCCTCACTCTCACTCAATCCACATATCCAATCAGATGTCCAACCTTGTTTCTTCCTCAGCACCACCACATTTCTCAATCAGTCATCTTCTCTTCATTCACACAGCCTCATAGCCTCTTACTACCTAGATTATTGCAATGGCCTCTGAATATGCCTCCTTACATTCAATATTTTCAGTCTCCAATTCATTCTCCACATAGCTGCCAAATTTCTGTTCTTAAAGCACAGATCTAAACCCATGACCCTCCTGCTCAAGGAATTCCAAAGACTCCCTATTACCTCTAGAATAAAATATCAATTCACAATTTGGCTTCAGTATGCTTTTTCAGACTTAATGCTCATTGCTCTTCTTCATATACTGGCTTGCACACTCTTCTGAGACTAGAATTCTGTCTCTGGCATCTGAGTCTCCCCTGTCTGGAATTCTCTCTTTCCTCATCTCTGCCTCTCAGGATCTCATGCTACCTTGAAAGGTCAGATTAAGTATCCCCTACAGAAAGTATAACTTGATTCTGCTGCCTTCCTCCACCAGTAGCTAGCGTCTTCCTCCTGAAATTACTTTCTATTTATTTTGTATATAATTCTCTCTATGTGAATCTTTCCTACCCTCCTCCCCCCAGTAAAAGGTAAACTCCTTGAGGATGGGATGGTTTTACTGTCTTCCTCTTCCCAGGGCCTAAAACAGTGTCTGGAATAGAGTAGGCACTAGTTTGTTGAACCTCTGAGAACTCAATCTTCCAATGTATTTTTTAGATGGTTGAGAGTCATTGAGATGAATTTTGTGTTGTTCCTTGGGCACATTCCTGATTCCTGGACCCATCTGTGGAGAGGTAGTGGCATACCATCTCAAGCCAAGATGGCATTCATGGCCCCATTGCTGGAGGGCAGCAAGGGACTTAGTTACATAAGGAAGGAACAAAATAACCGAACATAGCTTTAAGACCCTACTGTCTCAGCAGACGGGCTAAATCAGGTTGAGGGCAACCAATGGGCCTCAGACCTGTCAGTTAGTTAGGCAGGTGTTTACCCCAAGCATGTGAAGATTTTCCTCAGCACAATGGGTGGATGAGAACAATTTATTCCAATGGCTATGAAGGCAGCTGTGGAGCGCTTAGAGCTTGGTCAGACATTGAAGAAGTCAAGGTCATTTACTGCATCCTAGACCATTGCTGTCACGCTGACTGTTGTCTTGCTACTGGACTTAGATGACTCTGGAAGAGAAAGTAAGGTTCATGACTTTGTGCAAGTCTGTCTCACTTAAATCCAATTCACGCATGAGCCAGGACATCACCCATTGATCCTCTTCAAAAGTGAAGGGCAAATAACAAGACATTACCATGAACTACCTGGACAATCAGTGCAGTTCTCATGGGATGAGAATTTCTCCCCTAGCAGCAACCTAGCTCATTTTCCTGAGGGGGGGAATTAAACCCATGAAGTGGTGCTAGGGGGCTGTGGGACTATATAGGGCCCTGGGGGGAAGGGGAGACTCACCACAGAAGGAAGAAAAGTACAGAAATTGTTAATAGGTTCTTGCAAGTCTTTTACATGTTTTCTGCATTTTCCAGAGGATGAAATGAAGGTTCTCCTTTATTTCACAGGCTCTGTTTAATTTTAGTACTTGCATATGAGTGGGAGACCCTTTTACTCACTTTCATGGAGACAAAGACATGCTGTATCTCAACTTTATTCTGAGACTTCTCAGAGAAAATTACGTTTGAGCAAAATGAGTGAAAGAGATGTGATTTTGGGAGGTCCTGCCCAGAGCTTAGGGCATTTGGCTAAGGGTTAGTGACTTCAGTTCTACTATAGGAATCTTTGGGGTGTATGGGGTGTTCAGAAGGACTAGCACCTCCAGTGTGAGGGCTCAGTGAGCCCTTTTCTGGGCTGCTCATCTACCTTTGGTGCCACCTGTCACCCGGCTCTCACCTGTCGCTCCAAGCAGCTGTAGTAGGCACAATGGCCACATCCTGGCAAAGCCATCGTGGCAGATGGGATTATTAAGTAATTGATGGACCTCAAGCCCACTGGTGAGTGAGGGGGGATGGCTACCCCAAGCATGTGAAGACTTTCCCTGGAGGAATGGGCAGATAAGAATGACTTGTTCCAGCAGCCATGAGGGCAGCTGAAACAGGTGCTGTGAAGGGCGTAGAGCTTGGTCAGACATCGAAGATGCCAAGGTCATCCACTGCATGCCAGTTGTCTTGACTTTTGTCCTGCCACTGGACTTAAATGACTCTGGAAGAGAGAGTGAAGCTGACATCTCTGCGCAGCTCTGCCTTACTTAAATTCAATTCTTTTTTTTTTTTTTGCAAGCCAATTGGGGTTAAGTGACTTGCCCAGGGTCACACAGCTAGTAAGTGTCAAGTGTCTGGTCTGAGGCCGGGTTTGAACTCAAGTCCTCTTGACTCCAGAGCCTGTGCTCTATCCACTGCGCCACCTAGCTGTCCCTTAAATTCAGTTCTTGAGCAAGACAAGATATTACCTGTGATGTTATTGATCCTCTTCAACAGTGAAGGATAGACAACAGCAGGAGTCCTTCCTTCTCATCAAGTGGCAGGCCAGGTGCCACCTCCGTTGATAACCTTCCACTACAGGGGAAATTGATCTGTCTCTTCAGTTTTTTCCATGCACTTTAAAACATTATTGATTCAGTATTTTGTTTTTTACCCAATTATATATAAAAACAATTAGCATTCATTTTTAAAATTTTGAGTGCCAAATTCTCTCTCTCCCTCCCCACTTCTCTCATTGAGAAGGCAAGCAATTTGTTATGGGTTATGCATGTGTAGTCATGCAAATGTATTTCCACATTAGTCATGTTGTAAAAGAAAACATAGACCAAAAAAACCAACCCAAGAAAAATAAAGAAAGTACTAAAAGCATGCTTCAGTCTGTATTCAGACTCTATCAGTTCTTTCTCAGGGGATGGATAGAATTGTTCATCATAAATCCTTCAGAGCTGTCTTGGATCATTATATTGCTGAGAATAGCTAAGTCACTCACAGTTGATCATCTTACAATGTTGCTCTTATTGTGTACAATGTTCTTCTGCTTCTACTCATTTAACTTTGCATCAGTTCATGTAAGTCTTTCCAGGTTTTTCTAAGAGCTCATTATTTTTTTTTTTAGAAAAGCCAGCATAAAGCATTTTATTGCAATAATAAAACTTGAAACCTCATATGTGGGGGAGGGAGAGTGGGTGGTGGCAGTTTCTCTTACCAAATCACTACACAGAACAACAAAAGGGCGGGGTGGGAGTGGGAGAGAAGAAAGGTGGGGGTGGGGGGAAGGAGATCAGCAGTAGGGGAGCTGAGCATCAAAACCAGGAGATATTGAAGCTGTGATGCACAGCATCAGTTTTGGTTTTTGTTTTTTGTAGAGAACACGCAACGATTTCTTGTTGTGTTGTGTTGTGTTGAAAATGTCTACAAACAGCACCTTCAGTTTAACAATCAATTCAAGTTCTTGGAATTTAGGTAGTTGTGGCTGCTCTTTTCTTTTTGTAGCACAATAGTATTCCATCATAATAATATACCACAACTTGTTCAGGCATTCCCCAATTGATGGGCATCCCCTCAGTTTCCAATTCTTTTTCACCAGAGAAGAGCTGCAATAGATATTTTTGTACACGTAGGTCCTTTTCCTTTTTTTCTTTTTTTATCTCTTTTGGGATAAAGACCTAGTAGTGGTATTGCTGGATCAAATGGTCTGCATGGTATGCCCTTTGGACATAGTTCCAAATTGCTCTACATAATGGTTGAATCAGTTCACAATGCCACCAACAGTGCATTAGTGTCTTAATTTTCCCATATCCCCTACAACATTTGTCATTTTCCTTTTTTGTCCTATTAAGCAATCTAATAGGTATGAGGTAGTACCTCAGAATTAATTTGCATTTTTATAATCAAAAGTGATTTAGAGCATTTTTTTTCCATATGGCTATAGACAGCTTTGATTACTTTATCTGAAAACTCTCTTCATATCTTTTGATCAACTGGGGAATGGCTCTTATTTTTTATAAATTTGACTCAGTTATCTATATATTTGATAGTTTTGTTTCCTCATTGCCTATTCTAATTCTTTCAATTTCTTTTTCTTTTCCTATTGCTAAAGTTAACATTTCTCTCACTATGGTTGAGAAATGAAGCCTTTATCAGAGAAATTTACTTCAAATTATTTTTCACAGTTACTATTGCTAACTGTATTTCCCTCTATCCTATTCTCTCCCCCCTATTTATTCTATTCTCTCTCTTCTTTCACCCTGTCCAGGCCTCCTTTTTATTAGCACTCTCACATTTCTTGTCCCACCTCTCCTCCTACTTCTCTATAGGGTAAGATAATTCTATATCCAATTGAGTGTGTATGTTATTCTCTCTTTGGGCCAGTTACAATGAGAGTAATGTTCAAGAGTTCCCCACCACCTTCCCAATCTTCCCCCCCCACTGTAAAAGTTCTTTCTTGCCTCTTTTATGTGAGATAATTTACCCCATCCTACCTCTCCCTTTCCCTTTCTCCCAGTGCATTCCTCTTTTTCACATCTCAATTTTGTTTTTTTTTAAGATATTATTCCATCATAGTCAACTTATACCTGTGTCTTCTGTCTATATATAGTCTTTCTCACTGCCCTAATAATGAGAAAGTTCTTATGAGTTACAAGTATCACCTTCCCATGTAGGAATGTAAACAGTTTAATCTTATTAAGTCCCTTATGGTTTCAGTTTCCTGTTTACCCTTTTATGCTTCTCTTGAATCTTATATTTGGAAGTCAGATTTTCTATTCAGCTCTGGTCTTTTCATCAGGCATGCTTGAAAGTCCTCTATTTCATTGAGTATCATTTATTCCTTGGAGGATTATACTCAGTTTTGCTGGGTAGGTGATTCTTGGTTATAATCCTATCTTTTTTGCCTTCCAGAATATCATATTCCAAGCCCTCCAATCCTTTAATGTAGAAGCTGCTAAATCTTGTGTTATCTTGGCTGTGGCTCCATGACACTTGAATTATTTCTTTCCGGCTGCTTGCAATATCTTCTCCTTGACTTGGGAGCTCTGCAATTTGGCTGTAATATTCCTAGGAGTTTTTATTTTGGGATCTCTTTCAGGTGGTCCTTGGTGGATTCTTTTGATTTCTATTTCTGGTTCTAGAATACCAGGGCAGTTTTCTTTGATAATTTCTTGAAAGATGATATACCTAGGCTCTTTTTTTAATCATGGCTTTCAGGTAGTCCAATAATTTTTTCAATTATCTCTCCTGGATCTATTTCCCAGGTCTGTTGTTTTCCCAATGAAATATTTCACATCATCTTCTTTTTTTGGTTTGTTTTGTTTCATTGTTTCTTAATGTCTCATAAAGTCATTACCTTCCACTTGCTAATTCTAAGTTTTAAGGAATTATTTTCTTCAGGGAGCTTTTGTATCTCCTTTCCTATTTGGCTAATTGTACTTTTTAAGAAGTTCTTTTCTTCAGTGAATTTTTGTGCTTTTTTTTTTTAAACCATTTGGCCTATTCTGTTTTCTAATGTGTTATTTTCTTCAGTATTTTGTTTGTGTGTCTCCTTTACTAAGCTATTGACTTTTTCATGATTTTCTTGGATCACTCTCATTTCTCTTCCCAATTTTTCTTCTACCTCCTTACTTGATTTTTAAAATCCCTTTTTTTTTTTGAGCTCTTCCATGACTTGAGACTAATTCCTTTTTTTTTTGTGGGGGGGGCTTTGGATGCAGAAGTTTTGGCTTTATTGTTTTCTTCTGAGTGTATGTTTTGAACTTCCTTGTCACCATAGTAACTTTGTATAGTGAGAATTTTTTCCTGTTGTTTGCTTATTTTTTCCAGTCTATTCCTTGACTTTTAACTCTTTGCTAAAGTGGGGCTCTGCTTCCAGAATGGAGGGTGTACTATCACAAGCTTCAGGGGTTTTGTGCAGCTGTTCTCAGAGATACTTCTACGGCCCAAGGTGGTATAATCTAAGGAGAGGTGTTTACTACTGTCCTAGCCTGTGGTCTGCACTGTGAGTGAGCACAAACACTCTTTTCTGCCCTGGAACTGTGAAAAAAAGGTCCCTGCTCCACTGTGGCTGCAAGCTTTGGTGTGTGTGTGCTAGTGCTGTTCCTCACCCTGGGACTGCTACCCAGCACTGTGATCTAGATCTGAGTATGGGCAAAGCAACAGTGTCAAAGAGACCCCTGTAATCTCTTTCTGACCAGTTGTTCGACCCCCTAATCATCTGTGGGCTGATAGCTCCAAGAGCAGCCACTGTGGCTGCTGATTCCGTGGCTCCGGAGGCCTGCTCCTGCTTTGCTGGGTCTGGGTCTGTGCTGGAGCAGTCTGCGCTGGACTGTGCTCCACTCTCACCCAGGTGCAACAGATCTTTCCTGCCAAACTTCTGAGTTGTCTTTGGTTGGAAAATTATTTCATCCCATCCTTTTGTGAGTTCTGCCACTTCAGGAATTGTTTTGAGGCATTATTTAAAGGTGTTCGGAGGGGTTTCGCGAGAGCTCGGGGGAGTTGCTGCCTTTTCTCTGCCATCTTGGCTCCTCCCCCATGTACTTTTCTCACTCTAATTTATATTATAATTATTTGTGTAGATGTTTTATTCTTCAATTCAGAGGTAAACTCCTTGAGGACAGGGATTGTGTGGGGTTTTTTCCATTTTTATAAGCTCAGGCCTTATTACAGTAGCCTTCCACATAGTAGGTGCTTAATAAGTATTTGTTAAATGAAGTCGTATCCCCAACGCTATGTATCCTGGTGCCTTGAACATTGTAGGGGTGGGGTATTTGTTGAGTAAATGAATGGATGTCATCAAAAGTCAGCAATAAAATAAAAACTTCATGTGGAAAAAAATTTGAATCTTGTTTTTCTTTTTTCTCCCTTTCTGCTGGATCTTCTGGCTCTGGCATCTCTCCTCAACATCTGCTTTGCCCAGTAATTCAAGTAGGCAAGGGACAAGGCATACCCATATTTAGTGGGAGGGAAATTTAGAAAATCATCCCCTTGCTTTCAGCTGCAGTGTGATATCCAATGTGATATCAGTGGTGGCATCTGGGAGAACATATGTTACAATTATTTTTTTTAAAAAAGTCAAACAGAGGGCACAGTGGGGGAAGCAACTAGGTGGTGCAGTGGATACAGCACCGGCCCTGAAGTCAGGAGGACCTGAGTTCAAACCCGGCCTCAGACCAAACACTTGACACTTACTAGCTGTGTGACCCTGGGCAAGTCATTTAACCCCAATTGCCTAAAAAAAAAAGCCAAACAGAGAACAGTCACATGATGACTGATTTTTTTACAATGACACCACCAAGATTTAAATATGCCAATTATGTGACCTGTTCTATAAGTCACATCAGCACTAGACAATCATTTTTTGTTTGGGTGGAGGAGTCTATTGGAAAAGAAGCAGAAAAAAGCAAAATGCCCAGAACAGTCTCCCTCCTCCCTTCTGCCTATTGACCTCCTGGCTTTCTTTAAGTCCTAACCAAAATCCCATCTTCTACAGGAAGCCTTCCCCAAACTCTCTTCATTATTATTTTCCATTCATCCTATATATAGCTTGTTTTGTATATATTTGTTTCCATGTTGTCTCCTCTAGTCGCTGGTAAGCTCCTTGAGGGCAGGGATTGCCTTTTGCCTCTTTTTGTATTCTCAGCACTTAGCAAAGTGCTTGGCACATAGTAGGTGTTTTGTAAATGTCTCTTGATTGATTGGTTGAATAGTCTCTTTGCAAGCTAGAGAATGTCATTCTACTTGCTGCTATATTCGGGGTCAACACTGGTGCTGTTCAGAATGTCCCTTATCTGGTGTGTCCTATCAGCTTCTTGCCTCTTGGATGGCCATCTGTGCTCTGATAACTGCAGAAAGAAACCCACTGGCAAACACTAGGTTAAGTGGCTTCTGGCTCCTGCTGGGCTTCGGTGGCCCCGGTGTGCCCAGATAATAGGTGGAGGGTTGGGCTGTACAGGAAGCAGCCTGCTTCTGGAGAGGTGAGGGCTCAAAGCAACAGAGGGAGACACGCCCTTGTTTGTCAGGGTTATTGTGCTGGGTTTCTGTGACCCAGCCCTGCCAAAAATCATGTCCAGGGCCTTCTTGGGGCCCATAGCTCCAAGGGAGGGAGGGAGGTGTAGTGAAGTCCCCCTTCCGCCAGAGGCAGGAAGAGGTAACTGGAGGAAACATCTGGGCCAAGGTCTCTCTTGGCTCCCATCTTTCAAGGAGTGAAACCATATGGTTTTGGAGATGGAAAACTGACTCTTCCATTTATTACCTCTGTGACCTTGGGAAAGTCACTTACTCCCTTTGTCTCAGTTTCCCCATCTGTTAAATTAGGGGATAGGGTGGGATTAGACAGCCCAGTATATTTGGCTCACTCTTATCTAGTAACTGTCTTTTCAGATTATGTTGGATTATCTCATTCTTCAAATCCCATGTCATCCAGTGAAGCTTTCCCTGACCATTCCAATGGACTTCATTTCTTTTTCTTTTCAATCTCCCTCCCTGCCCTTCATACCTTCCTCTTTCAGATATTTTGTACATATCTTGCCTATGCCTACCTATTTAGGCGTTGTTTCCCCGTGAGAACGTAACATCCTTGAAGGCAGGGAACGTTGCTTGCTTTCCTTCGAGCGCCCAGCTCTGAGCATGGCGAATAGTAGATGCTTGTTGACGGACAGACAGCAACACTTGTCTCTATCTCTCAGCATTTGCTGTATCATGCTGTTAGTTATCCTATCAGCAGACTAATACAGAGCAAAGATAGCTGAACCAACAGATTGTATACATGACTCTAGTAATGAAAATTATTTGAGAAGAGTAGATAATAACTGAAGACTGCAACAGATCAAGGATTCTCCAAAGCTTTGGGTGAGTTCCTTAACTTCCCTGGGCCTTAAGGGATTAGATGACTTCTGAGGTCCCGCCTAATACCAAAGCTACAGGTTACCTATCTACATAGTGAACAGAGTGCTGGACCTGGAGTCAAGAAGACCTGAGTTCAAATTCAGCCCAGGCACTTACTAGCTGTGTGACCCTGGGCAAGTTACTTAGCCCTGTTTGCCTCAGTTTCCTCATCTGTAAAATGAGCTGGAGAAGGAAACAGCAAACCACTTCAGGATCTCTGCCAAGAAAACCCCCAGTGGGGTCAGGTACAGTCAGACATAACTGAAAAACGACTCAACAAGATGATCTTTAAGGTACCAAAGAACTCTAAAGCTTTGATCTCTATACTTAAATCTACAGCGTCCTCAGTTTTGGAGGCTGAGGTCGAGGCTGACCATCTCTACAGAGTTCTGAATTACACAGTACAACATGGCGTCAGGGCTGGGGAACCTGAGGCCTTGAGGCCATTTGGAGCCAAATGAGAAAAAAACAGCTATATTATCCTGAAAGCTTTTTAATTTAGTTTAATAAGCTCCGTAGTTGTCAATAATCTACAACACTCTTGACTGGTGGGTGGTATTACACCAGGACTTCCTTTCCACTCATGTCACACAGAGTTACGGACGTGTATTCATCAGCTGGGCCCCTGTCCCCAGAACATTCCTATCTTTATGATTTTGTCTGGTATTCCTATGCTAAGCTTGGACCATCTCTAAAGGCAAACTAGAAAAAATTCCGTCAACCTCGCAGTTTAATCAGACCCACTCAGCCAGTCAATACTCGAACCCTGCTTTAGGCAGCCTTAAGGACCGTATCTCAGTTGTTGCTCAGTCTCCCTTCTTTCCCTCTGGTTTTCTTAAATCCAATAATCCCTTTATGTTTTCTAAAGTACAACACAATCAGCCCTTGGTGATTCAAGTCAATGGAGAAGACAACTAGTGTGGATAAACAAAAATCCATACATAAGCCCCACAATTCCCATCACATACACTAGTGTAATATCCACCAAAGGAAGTCCAGAATCTGTTCAATTTAACTTATGCTTCTTTTATTTATTTATTTATTGAAACCCAGCCTGCCCTCAGGTGCTAATGAACACCAGTCAAGTATCGATTGTTGATTTTCTCATTCTAAGGCACAGACCAAATATTTGAACTCTGGGGGAGCTTTCTCAGGGCCATATTAGTTTTACTGGTGTGTGTGTGTGCGTGTGTGTGTGCACGTGTGTGTGTGTGTGTGTGTGTGTGTGTGTGTGTGTTTTGCACCACAGTTGCCACCAGGATATACCTACATTGAGCCCATACTTGTGAAAATGGAAAGCTAACTTGACTGGCAAAGTGACCTTGTTTGACAATGAGTATACTAACGTTGACTTCCCAGCCTTCTCCAACCCAAGGAAGAATGTGTCAGCCAGACTTGATCATTGTATTTATAGATGCTGTTGTTGTCCAGGCGTTTCAGTCTCTTCTGACTCTCCTTGACCCCGGGTAGAGTTTTCTTGGCAAAGATACTGGAGTGGTTGGCCATTTCCTTCTCCAGTTCATTTTACAGCTGAGGCAAAAAGGGTTAAGTGACTTGCCCAGGGTCGCATAGCCAGTATGTGTCAGAGGCAAGACTCATCTCTTCCTGATTCTCTGCTATCCTAAAAGTTAAACAATAGTATGCAGATGTGTAAGATTACATGCTGACAGAGTGGTTTAAATGCTCTAGGAGTTCACAGAAGAGAGAGCATTGTAGTCTAGGTAGTGGTTAGGGAAGATTCAATGGAGGAGATGGAAATCCTTGGAGTGGGATTTTGCCAGATGGATAAGATTTGGATAGGCGGAGAGGAAAAGGCAGAATATTTCATGTGAGACATAGAGTAACCAGAATCAGTGAAGCCTAAATAGGCATTGCATTTGAGGGATCAGTCAGCTGATCACAGAGCTAAAGGGAAATTATGGGGAATCCATAGGAGATAGGATAATAAAGGTAGGTTGCAGCCAGTCCTGGATTGGCCAAGCTCAAAGGTGTCTTCCTACCTAGGGTCTGAGTCCATGATAGGCTGGGTCCTGGAGATGCAAAATGTAAGAGATAATTCCTTCTCTCACTTGGCTTCCTAGGACTATTACAATGCAATTATCTACATTTCATGAAGCTTTCTGTACAATTAAAATATCTATCTATATATATATATCTATATCTTTATCTATATCTATATATCTTAGATGATTGTAACCAGGTCTTGAACTGTAGCAGACCTTGAATTCCAGATAAGGTTTGGACTTTAGTCTGTAGGCAGGAGGAATCCAATATGCTCAGTATTGATAGCAATTTACCTCTAAATTGATACAGAATTAATATTTCTAAAACAACCTTTTCATTACACCACTCCCCTGTGCTATGGCCCCTAATTGTTCCTTTGAGCTTAAAGTCTCCTTCTTGTCTTTTTTTTGTTCGAACTTTTTCTTCCTTTCTTCCTTCCTTCCTTCCTTCCTTCCTTCCTTCCTTCCTTTCTTTCTTTCTTTCTTTCTTCCTGCCCCAAAATGTTAACAAACATGAATAGTTCTCTGCTTGGTTTTCATGGTCTTCCATAAACTGATTTTGCCATATTTATCCAGCTGTAGTTCCCTCTACTCCTGGGACAGGCTCCTTCTGCTTTAGTTAGGTTGTTCTACTCATTGTCCCCCTGTGCGGGCCACATTCTTTCTTGCCTCTGTAGCCTTTGCTTGTGCTGTTCTTTCCACACTCCCCACCCTTGCCCCTGCCCCAGTCTGGAGTGCCCTACCTTCCCTCTGCTTCTCATTATCTTCTTCATCTTTCTATGCCCAGTTCAATCCCACCCTCTGTCCATAAGCCCATCACCAACCACCCTCCTTTTTCTGAATTCTTATTCCACTTCTAGACAGTTGCTACAGAATTTAACCCTGAGTTTTGAATTTAATTCCTTCATAAATGTTACCTTCATCTCCCCTGCAAATCGGAATGTTAGAACCGTGGTGTATGCTTCTTATATACCCTGAATCAAGTATATGGCCAGTGAAGTACTTACTGCTGTAATTGCATAATGTTCAGTTCATATCAGCAAGATTAAGAATGACAGGTCTGCAACTTCCCTTCAAGAAGAGGTGAAGGCTATGGGAAGACTTCGGTCCCCTGCACTGGAAGAAGCCATCATGGTGATAAGTATTCCAGCCAAGCAGCCTCTCCCCCATAAACATGCAGACCTAAAAGCTGGAGAAGGAAATGCATAGGGGTTAGATAGGGAATCCAGCTCAAGGTTAGTCTCTGGCATTGAGTAAGATAAGGGGGACAACTGGATTTGTAATAAGAAGGACCTGGTCCAAATCCTAACTTTGATATATATCGAGCTGCCATGGTAGAAGCTACTGGCTTCAAGGGATAGAATGAGGAGCCTGGAGTTAGGAAGACTCATCTTCCTGAGTTCAAATCTGACCTCAGATGCTTACTAGCTGTGTAATTCTGGGTAAGTCACTTTACCCTGTTTGCCTCAGTTTCCTCATCTGTAAAATGAGCTGGAGAAGGAAATGGCAAACCATTCCAGTACCTTTGCCAAGAAAACCCCAAATGAGGTCAACAGAGAGTCAGACACAACTGAAAAACTCACTAACAGCAAGTTGTCTTAGTAAGGCATCGCGCCTCTCCGGGGTGGCTGACAGGTTGAACTAAATGGCCCTTCAGATCACTTCCAAGACTCTCACTGAAATGAGATGACTGATAAGTCAAATGTTGGGGCAGCGCATCTTACCCTCTTTTAAAAAGATCAGACCTGTGATTTTATTGGTACAGCTAGGGCACTCCCTCTCTCAATGCCCCTGCTCTGACTTTTAGAGTGTTAGAGAGTCGCAAAGGGCAACAGAGAGAGTTTCAGTGACTTGCCCAAAGTCACACAGCCAGCGTCAGAGGCAGTGCTTAATCCCAGGTCTTCCTGACCCTGAGGCCAGGACTGGAAATAGTCCAGGCTGCCTCTCTTGTCATATAACAGAATACTCCATCTCCTTCCGCCTTGGCAACTCCAGAAATGTCTAGGGAAAAAACCCATTTTTTTTCAGATAGGGTAAAAATGAGTACTATTTATGTAGTGCCAAACATGGATGTTTTAACAACCAAGAGAGTGGAAATTTTTGATGAGTTATGGCTGAATGAAAATCAGGGCTTTGGGGAAGTCATGCCCAGCCATCATACTCAGTTCAGTCCTGTTGGTTAAAAATTTAAAAAAATAAAAATAAAACCAATTTCCACAAACCCTACCAGTCTCTGACTCACTCAATGTTTACATGAAACCTTGAATTCAATCTTCCTCTCTTAACACCCTCTGCATGTTTGCAAGGCACATGAAAATCAGAAACAGCAATATCAAGAAGGGCCCTTCCTGATCTTTTTTTTTTAATCGCTAATCAATTCAGTGCTATTCTTTGTCTCTTAAAGGCTGTGTTAATTAAATGATAATAAAATTGGGTTTATGTTCCCCCCTGCAATTTTTACCTTAGTCATTGTGCTCTATCAACTTCAAGCAGTCATTTTACAAATATTTGTCCCAAGTGTGTATTTTTTCAATTAATTTTTCTATCCACTGGATTATTTATTATTTTTTTTTACAAAATGTTTCTGCAAAAGGAAAATGTATAACCACATTTTTTTTCCTACAGTTAAGTTTGCCATTGATGTTAAAACTGCCAAAATCTTCCACACATGGTACCTATTGAAAAGAACAGATACTCCTCGTGTCTGTGTTTTTAGTCCTTTTATTTTTTCCATTAAAAAAAATCAGAATGCAAGGTCAGTTATTGCGGGGTACTGAGTTCACAGAAATACTATGCCGTTGCTTGGCAACCTGTGGGCGGTACTTTAGAGGCAGGAAGAGAAAGCATGGCAACTAGAAACCCTGCTTCGGGGTTGGCTTTCCTTTCCAATAGACTAAATGGGGTCATACCATTGCATTTCCTTTTGAAAGGAAAATGGACCTGGTTTACTGTGGTTTATTGACCTCCAGCTTCCTCCTCCCAGATTACTTAGAAAACCAACAACCTCCAACCTTTTCAGAAATGGGAAAGTTTGTATTGGACATCTTGTTCTTCCATGAGACCTCCTTGATTTTCAAAGGGTTAGCATCGGGTAGATATAGGATAGGCAATGGTGACCCCATGCTAGGGAGGAAAAAAAGGGAAAAAATTCATTTCTTCCTTTTGGGATCTAAACATTCTGTGATTCTTAGAATGGAAGAGCTAGACATGACCTTAGAAGTCTAGTCCATCCCATTATTGGACAGATGAGGTCATACAACTAGCTAGCAGGATGTCATTGACTTTGAGGTTAGTGGCTTTCCTATTAGACTGTGTTATTTTTAATACAAGGTATAGTAGAGAGAATTTGGAGCTCAAATTGAAAAAGAAAAAAATGTTTAAAAATAAATGACAAATACAAAAAAAGATTGACTATAACGCATTTTACTTTTATTTTATGTGACTTTTTAAAAAGTATTGATTTTTTTCTAATATCATCATCATTCCTGGATATAAGCCTCTTCTGCCCATCGGCTAGCCTTCCCTTGTAAAGAGAAAAGCAGTTGACCATGGCCATCAAGCAGAGAGATTGGGCCTGACAGCCACCAAATCCAACATTCTTCTCCTGTGGTCCACTGCCTGTCCCAGAAAAGGAAGGGGGTCCATTTTGTTCTCTTTTGGCCGCTTCTCTGAAGCCAAAATTGGCCATTACAATTAAAAAGCTAGCGTTTATAAAGTCTGTTAAGGTTTGTGAAAATCTACACCTATCAGCTCATTTGGTCCTCACAAAAGCCTGGGACGTGGGTGCTTTTATTATCCCCATTTTGCAGATGAGAAAACTGAGGCCCAGAGGGATCAAGGGACTTGCCCAGGGTCATTGAGTTAGGTACTTCAAGTCAAGTGCTACTTAAGTGCATGGCTAAAGGTTGGGGCTTCATTTTCAATGTTTTGTTTTATTTTTGCAATCACTGTGTATATTGTTTCCCTGGTTCTGTTTAGACCAGCTGTTAGGTAAAATATGTTATGAGGATGTAGAATTGGGAAGGATCTTGGGGATCACTGCATACTGCTCCATCACCCTTATTTTGCAGCTGAGGAAACTGAGGCCCAGAGCTGTTCAGACACTTGCCTAAAATCACAAGTAGCTGAACTGGAATTTGCCTTGAGGCCCACAGCCTCAAAATCCCGTGGCCTTTCCACTCTTAGCCAGTCTTTTGATCTTGAACATTCTTCTTCTGTAATAGATTTTGCAGACTGGTGACTTTCCCAAATAACAAATGAGGAAAACAAAAGGAGTAAGTACCCTGTGGGGTTGACAGCAGGTTCTGAGAAGGGAATGGTCTTGGGGGATGGGGGAAGGACAGCAGGAAGCCCACCAAAGGGATGATGGGAGGACCCAGGTGGAGAAAAAAAGAGCCTTCTGTGCTTTGATGTTCTGGCCATTGCCTGCCTCGGCCTTGTAACTCCCTGACCCCCTGCTCCCATATCAGGCCAGATCCTCCACTTCTGAACCAGGGGTCAGAGAGCTCTGCCTGAACAGCTGTGCTCAGCAACATGAGAAGGATGTTTTGTGAGGGCCCAGATGCAGAATTTCCTCTGTGAGGGGATGGAGAAAGCTAGCTCCAAGCCAAGGCTGGCAGACTACTGCTCAGTGAATCTAAAGCAGGCCTCCCTCAGCTGCGCACAAGTGAGAACTTCAGAAAATCTGCCTGGTTTTCCCCACTTTCCATTTTAAAAACTTTTTGTCTGGAGACAAAACGTTACGGTTTGGTTGGGAACCACTAATGGTTGAGGGCAGACTTACTTCTTCTATCATTACTTCCTAGATCCTCGGGGCTGGAAGCATAGGCAGAGGTCCAGCTTACCAGCAAGCACCTTTAATCAATGCTTACTTAGGTGCAAGGCTCTGGGGATACAGAGACAAAGCACAAACAGCCTGTAGGAACCCACATTCTAAAGTGGGGAAGCCTACTTGGGATCTAGCTGAACTGGCATTCTTTTCCTCATGTCACTCAGAGATTCCAAATGTTCACTGACCCCCTCACGCTTAAAGTTAGGATAGAATCTAAACTTCATGTCATTCAATTTTACCCCGCATATCTCCCTTCCAAACTCATTGACTCTTGCCCATCCTAAACCCTGTAACTCTTCCCCCCTCTGGCTTTATCCACCTTATTTTGGGCACATTTCCCCACTTTTTTACTCCCGCCCTCTCTTAAAATCCCTACCTTCCTTCAGGGCTTTTCTCAAAGACCACCTCCCACTCGAAGCCTTTTCTGACAGAGCCCTTGAGAAACTAGTACCTCCCCCCACAGAATTATCTTGCTTGCATTTACTTTGAATCTGGGGCTATCATCCCACCCTCCCCACCCCTCCACTCCCCCCCACCCCACCACTAGTATTTGTAGGTTAGATACTCCAGGAAGGCAAGTGATGGCTACTTGGTTCAAGGTACTTGTGACAACATTCCTAAAACTATTATCTCAGAAACCCTCACTGATGATTTCAAGAGTACGCTAAAGGACACAATTAACTCAAAGCCAGGGCATTGATTGAAATGGCAATATAAAAAGAGAAACTACAAGACATTCTCTCCCCTTTCCCCATCCCACCCCCATCTCCCCCCTCCACCCAGCCACAAGCCTAGGTCACTCCGTCAGTTTATCGGTCAATAAACATTAATTGTTTACTATATGCGAGGCTCTGTGCTAAGCACTGGTATACAAAAAGATGCAAAAGACAGTCCCTGCCCTCAAGGAGCTCATAATTTAATGGGGGAGAAAACAAGAGAACAAATATGTTCAAACAAGGTATACACAGAATAAGTAGGAAAGAAAGGGCAAGTCACTAGAATTAAGAGGGATTGGGAAAGGCTTCCTGTAAAAGATGGGATTTTAGTTGGAACTTAGAGGAGGTCAGTAGTCAGAGAAGAAGAAGGAGAACATTCCAGGCATGGAGGACAGCCAGAGAAAATCCCTAGGGGCCAAGAAATGGCACATGTTATTCCTGCGATAGCCGGGGGTCAGACTGACTGGTAGGAGTACGCTAAGGAGTAAGGCGTGAGAAGACTAGAAAGGTAGGATGGGGCTAGAATAGGAAGGGCTTTGAATGCCAAATAGAGTATTTTGCATTTGATCCTGGAAGCGACAGGGAGCTGCCGGAGTCCACTGAGTGGAATGCAGTGGGTGACGTGGCCAGACCTGAGCTTTAGGAAGACAAATTTGATGCGGATTGGAGGATGGATTGGAGTGGGAAGAGACTTGAGGTAGGGAGACCCACCAGAAGCCTATTGCTGCAGAAATAAATAATCATCAATAGGAAGAGTGGTCACATAAATCGGGTCCACTGATACAGGCACAGGTGCTAGGCAAAGCGGGCCATGCCTGCGGCCCTGCCGAGCCCAGATGTCTATCTCCAGGTGTCCTCACGCTGCTCGCTCTGGTTACAGGTATCTGCTTGGCCCGGTGCTCCGCTAGGCTCCCTGCCTCTGCTCAGCTTGACTCCGCAGCTGGACTTCCCCTCTCCCCTCCATCCAGCTCGGATAGAATTGGGGGCCGCCCACCTCTACACAGGCATGCCTTCGGCCGTGTATGGACTTAGTTTTAAGATGCAATATTATTGCTGTCACTGGATTTTTACTTATTTTGTTAAATATTTCCCAATTGCATTTTAAATTGTTTCTGGTAGGCGTGTTTGACACCTGTGATCTACACAGCCGCCTGTATCGTTTTTTCCCTAAGGCAGACAGTCTGACCACATCGCCCCACTACTCAATAAATTCCAATGGTTACAGATTCTCTCTACACCTACTTGTGCACCTGTTGTTTACTTCATTAGAATGTAACCTCCCTGAGGGTAGGGACCGCTATGTTTTTGTGTTTGCATCCCCAACCCTTAGTGCGATGCCGGGGTTGTGCAGTAGGCCTTTAATAAGAGCTTGTTGATTGACAGATTGAATCAAAGTCTTTAGAGCTGGAAAGAACCTTAGCAATTATGTAGTCAGATATCGCCATTTTTCAAGTATAACCAGGATTATGCTCAAATTTGTCTTACCTCATTCCATCAGATGAAGTGGGAGCTCTGGGACTTGTTTCTACTCGTGTGTAATTAATAATAATTAATGATAATCACAATAGCGAACCTACTACATGCTAATCACTTTACAGTTTCTCAACAACCTTAGGAATTAGGTATTAATTATCCCCATTTTACAGATGAGTAAACTGAAGCAAACAGAGGTTAATTGACTTACCTTGGGTCACATAGCTACTAAGTGTTTGAGGATGGATTTAAACTTGGGTCTTTCCATTTCCAGGCCTGGCGCTCCATCCATTGCACCACCTGTGTCTCCTAGGCACTGAGGGGCTTATGCTTTGGGAGGACAAAGGCTTGCCTCATTGGCTATCGTGTAGGAAGAGCCAATGACTAAGGGGACATTTAAAAGGGAGTATCCCTTCCATCATGATTCACAGAATTACAGAATGTGAGAGTTGGGATGCACCTCATTGGCCTTATTGTCCAACCTCTATGTGAAGGAATCCCCCTAAAACATATCTGACAAATTGTTGTCCAGTCTCTGCTTTAAGACCTTCAGTGAGAGAGAACCCATCACCTCTAGAAGCAGCCTATTCCAACTCTTCCATGGCTTGGATTGTTAGGAAGCTTTTCTTGACCTCAAGCCCAAATCTGGCTCTTTTCCATTCTAGGGTTTTTTTTTTAAACTTTAAAACTAATTCTAATCTTAGTAAACACCAATGAACAGGAGTGTTTCCATGTTCAAAGAAGAGCAGAAAAAGATTTGTGCGTGAAATGGCAAATCTCCATTATAGGCAACTTGTACCCTTTTTAATTTTAATTCAATATATTTGTCTCAAAGTTCTCTTGGTTGCCCATTTTCCTCCTGAACCTTCTATGCCCATCTATGCATTTTAATGTTTCAGTCATGCTCTTTTCAAAATATAAACTCCTCATATTAGTATAAAATAAATATTATATTTATATATTATTTTATTATAAATATTATCTAAAATATATAAACCATATATCTCACCACCTCTTCTGAAGTTCCTTTTTTAAGTTTTATCAACATGTTTTGTTTTTACATTAAAAACATTAATAAATTTACAAACTTCTTATTTGAGAAGTCTCGTGTAACAAAATAAAAAAATTAAATAAAACTAACAATGTAATTACCTCATCTGAAAGTGCGCGCAACATCCCACATCTGTAGCACCCCTAGCCTCTCTCTCTCTTTTTAAATGAATAGAAATCTGTTTTCTTTCCCTCTTACTCCCCTCAACGAAGAGAAAGAGAGACAGAGAGACAGAGAGAGAGAGACAGACAGACAGACACACACACACACACACACACACACACACACACACACAGAGAACAAATTCCTGGTAACAAATATGCATAGTCAAGAAAAACAAATTCCTTCATTGGCGATATACAAAAACATGTTTCTCAGCCTAAATCCATCACCTCTCTGTCATGGATAGTACATTTTGTCCTCGTCCTCTGAAACCATAAATGTCATTGTATTGATCATTGTTTTCAGAGCTTTCAAAGTGGTTTTTATAACATTTTTGTTATTGTATAAATTGTTCTCCTGATTCTGTTCATTTCATTTTTCATCAATTTGTAAAAGCCCTCAAAACTATCCATTTTTATAACATACTGATGTTTATATATATATATATATATTTTATATATATATAATATATATATATATAATATATATATATTTTGTTCTCCTGGTTCTGCTCACTTCACCCTGTCTTGGTTCATATGAGTCTTTCCATGTCTCTTTGAAATCTTTCTCCTCATTTCTTATAGCGCAGTAGTAATCTGTCACATTAATATATTGAAACATATTAAACCATTTATCATTTGATAGGAATCCCTGTTTTTCCAGGGGTTTTTTTTTTTTGCTACCACAAAAGAGATAGTAAAAATATTTTTCTACACATAGGACTTTTCTTTATTTTTTTCCCCTATTTTTGGGTACCTTATGGCAAGATAAATTCCAAATGAAACTATTAGAGCTGGGTCAAAGGGCATGCATTGTTTAGTAACTTTTTCTGTGTAATTCCAAATTTGTTTTCATAATGGTTGTACCCATTCACAGATGTACCAACAAGACATCATTTCACCTCTTTCCCCACAGCCCTTCCATCTTTTATCATTTTTTTTTTGCCGTCATTGCTACTCTGATGCATGTGAGGTGGAATCTCAGGATTGCTTTCCTTTGTATTTCTCTAATTAGCAGTGATTTGGAACTTTTTTTGAGAGGGGTATGGCTACAAATAGTCTGGTTTTCTTCTTTAAGAACTGCCTGTTCATATACTTAAGACCATGTATCAGTTGGGGAATGGTTCTTTTTCTTATACATTTGAATCAGTTCCTTATACATTTTGACGATGAGACCCTTTTCAGAGAAACTTAGTTACCAAGATTCCCCCCTTCCCCCAATAAATTGTTTCTCTTTTAATCTTAGCTATACTGGATTTGTTTGTATAACCCTTTTTAGTTTTATGTAATCAAAATTAGCCATTTTAAGGGGCAGCTAGGTGGAGAAGTGGATAGAGCGTCAACCCTGAAGTCAGGAGGACCTGAGTTCAAATCTGGCCTCAGACCAAATACTTGACATTTACTAGCTGTGTGACCTTCAGCAAGTCACTTAACCCCAATTGCCTAAAAAAAAATAATAAATTAGCCACTTTATCTTCTGTGATCCTCTTATAGAGTATGTATAGATTCTCTCTATCCCTTTTTGGGTCATCAACTTTTCTCCTATCCATACATCAGGTAGGCAATCCACCCCACCCCCGCCCCACGTTTCTCTAATTTGTTTTTTATGTGACCTTTCACATCCAGGTCATAGTTTCATTTGGAATTTATCTTGGCATAAGGTATAAAGTATTAACCTAAATCTAATTTCTTCCATGCTGTTATCTAATTTTCTGAGCAGTTTTTTTCAAATAGTGAGTAAGTCCTTATCCCAGTAGTTAGGGTCAATGTTTATTGGGTACTGAGGTATTGTATATGTATATACAGATATACATACATATGTACTCACACACATACAGACATACACATATATGTACATATCATAAATATGTACGTACATATATTGTGCCTATATCTTGCCTAGCTAATCTGTTCTACTGATCAATATCTATTTTTTTTAAACCAGTACCAAATTTTTTAAAGAATGACTGCTTTGTATAGTTTGAGATCTGGCACTGCCGGGTTCCCTTCATTCCTACTTCTTTTCATTATTTCCCTTGAGATTCTTGCTCTTTTCTTTTTGCCTCAATAAAAGTTTATTATTATTTTTTCTAGTTCTATAAAGTAATACTTTGGTAGTTGACTGATATATCATTGAATAAGTAAATTAATTATTTTGACAAGTCCTACCCATGAGCAATTACAGCTCCCCCCCCAATTATTTAGGCCTATCTTTATTTCTTTAAGAAGTAGTTTGTGGAAGAGCCCATAGGTTTTCTTTTTAAAATAGATTTTTATTGATTATCTTTTGTTTTTATATTACTTAAATTTCCCCTTATATCCTTCCTGATCCCCACTCCCAGAGAGCTGTCCTTTAGAACAAATAATTTTTTCAAAAAGAAAAATAGGAAGAGAAAAATTCAGCAAAACTGTTTTCTCCACTTCTTATATATACACCTTGGCAGATAAACTCTCAAGTACTTTATACTTTCCATAGAAATTTCAGTGAAATTTTTATTTCTAATTCTTTCTTCTGGGTTATATTGGTATTATATAGAAATGCTGATGATTTGTTTAGGTTTATTTTGTATCCTATAAGTTTGCTGAAGTTATTAATTGTCTAAACTTAATAGATAAGTTTTAAATTCCAACTTATCAAAAAGTATCCACGCAAACTATCCAATTAATTGTATTGCTTTTGCCAATAGAATTCTCCTAGGTCGATTAATGAAGTGAATAATGAAATTAATACACATTGTAATTTAATTTTTCTCTCCTCTGAAATTGAAGATCAGGCGCAAACTGTGGGATTTGACATCATGTTTTTCAGACACAACTCTGCTGTTGACAGATTAAATTGAATCAAGAGTATGAAGCCACCTGAGTAATTAAACCAAATTATCTGTTTCAGGGGGAAAATGGGAGTATGGCTGAGTGTTCTCATCAATTATGGGAGAGGAGGATGAAAGTAACATTTTCACCTGATAGATTACTGAAATGGGCAAACACACCAATGATTTCTCTAATATTTGAGTCACAGGCCAGGGGAGGGCATCTGAAGCGTTTTATGCTAGTAACTGGTTGCCCTTTATTTACAAATCCCCCAAAGAAGATTCTGAAATCTTAGAAGAGTAGATTTGATTGACAGTAAATCAGTTTTAAATGGGTTTCAATTTATATCGTGATTGGAATCTCTAGTCCAAGATTGTACTGGCCACATGGACTCCCAGAGGAGTCTTCTTGCCATGAGCAATGATACACGTTTTTTTCACAACTCAGAGGTCCATACAGCTTTCCTTTTCGGAAGGTGCAGGCTGTGTATTTTTCTGCAGTAAATTATTTTGATTTTTTTTAGCTTAATTTTGCAAGTACACCAGAAAATGGAATAACTTTTTTTTTTAACTTAGCCCAGTAAATTGAGGCTTGCAAAGCCATCGGGAGATGAATCATCTCCAATTCTACCAGTTAATCATGATCCATGATGAGCTGTACTTGCTGCACTCTGTTGGAAGGACAAACACCACCCCACGCAGCAAACGTGGAAATTATTGTATTTATCTAAATCAACAAGCCTCGATGTTTTTATCCAAAAGCAAACGTGTAATTCTTTTAACAATGAGAGCATGCATATTTTGACACTTTCACTTATTTTTGTTATAAATGCTTGTTTTTCTAACCAAAAATAAAACAAAAATTAAATAGATGATTTCAGACAGGCCAACATGAGACATTCCCTTGGGTATTTCAATTTGTACTGAACATTAGTGTTATATGGTAGAAGAACACTAGTTCTGGATTCAAGTATGGGTTCAAATATGACCGCTGAAGCTTACCACTCGTGTGACCTTGGACAAGTTACTTAACTTCCTGCTGTGGTGACCTCCTTAAAATTTCTAGATCCTTTTTTCCATCTCAAGATTTACAATTCTAGGGTTCTAGATGGAAACTGACTGATAACAACAACCTAAATGTTGACTATTTATTATGAGTCACATTCTTTATTTGTACAATAGTCATTCCCTAGATGTCGTCTGTAATCTTCATCATGACATGGCTGGGGGAGGGAGACCCTAGTTTCTAGCAGACCAGGCCAGGGGCATACAGGATCCAGCTGTTCCTAACAATAATAAGAGCTGATATGTACAGAGGTTGGCAAAGTGTTAGGGCATACACATGAGCCTCACAACAACAACCCTGCAAGAGAAGTAGGACAGATATTATTATTCCCATTTTACAGATTTAGAAACTGAGGATCAGAGAGGTAAAATGACTTATCCAGAGTCACATAGTAAGTTTCAATGGTGGGGAGTTGAACCCAGATCTCTCCTGACTTTTTGGTAACACTCTTGCTGCTACCCATTCCCTTAGCCCCCAAAATGTGCAGCTTCTCAAGCTGGAAAGGCTTTGAGCATAGATCTTGTGTCCATCATCTATGGACCAATCTAGCTGAGCTGGGAGAGACTTCATCACCAGATTGACCACAGTGTGGGGAATAGTACTTTTACTGACAATAAGTGACTGTGATGTGGTCTGTACTAATTCTCCAAACTTTCCTTTGGCCCTCTTAGCTTATTCTTTGCGTCAGACTTAGGGGCATCTAGATGGTACAGTGGATAAAGCACTGGGCTGGGAATCAAGAAGGCTCATCTTCTTGAGTTCAAATCTGGCCTCAGAAACTGATTAGCTGTGTGACCCTGGGCAAGTCCCAACCCTGTTTGCCCCAGGTTCCTCATCTGTAAAATGAGCTGAAGAAAGAAATGACAAATCACTCTAGTATCTTTGCCAAGAAAACCCCCAGTGGGGTCATGAAGAGTTGGATACAACTGAACACATTGGACTTTTCTATCTTATGTCTCTGTTCACTCAGTCCCCTAAGCGTCATACGTCTTAGACGATAAACTCCTTGAGTTCAGAGATGGCGTCGTTTTTTATCTTTGAGCTCTCAATGCCTCTTACAATGCCTTAAGTACCTTAAAAACAAATACCTTAAAAAACTTCTGTCGAATACACTTGATGAGGACAAAGGCAGATTTGTAGGAAATGTGATGGGTGTTAGTTTGGGGACAGAAATATTTGGTTGGTTCCATTGTGACTTGGGATGGAGCCGAACTGTTGTGTTGACTTCAGGACTTGTTGGTGAAAGCCCCCTAGCACCCCTTTGGAGGAGGTTGGCATTGTCAGGAAAGCATCTGGACCATACTGGCCTCTGGGAGTTTATAGGGAGAAGAGAGTGGCAGCAGACAGGCAGGGCCCTGGCTCCTGGGGGAAGAGCTTTGAAGGAAAGGAAGGCAAGGCTGGCGAGAATCATCGTTCCAAACACACTGTCCTGAGGGGGAAGCAGAAAACTGCTGGCCAATGGCCTCAGCTTTGGATGGAGCTCTTTCCCTTCCTTTCTGCTGCCAATTAAGTTCAAAAACAAGGAAAAGCCAGCTTCAGTTCCTCATTTTCCACTGGAATGTGTTTTGGTGTAAAGATGTTTCAAGGATGCTACTAATTAATATTCCTTCTCTGTGCCAAAACATAAAAACAAGTAAGCTTAAGTCCTCTGGCTGGATCTGATCTGAGGGATAACATCCAAACATAGGCAGAGTTCAGTGCAAGCACAGACTTATAAAGAATCTCTTACCAATTTGATTCAATTCTGAAAACATTTATTAAATGGCTAGCATGTGCTAGGTATGGAGCTAGGCGCTGAGGATGTAAAGATCGAAAAGCAAAACAGCATCTGCCCTCAAGGAGCATATTTCCGGGGGAAATATGAGTAAGTCAATACAAGGTAATTTGTATGACCTTGTATTTTATTGTATTTATACACAAAATGCAAAATTAAACATAAGAGGAAGAGAGTGTTAATACCTGGCGGGGGGACTCAAGAAAGGCCTCACAAGGAGGTAGCCCCTAAAATAGGCTTTGAAACAAACTAGACGTTCTCTAAGAGGTGAAGAGGGAGGACATTTCATATGTGGGGATAACTTGTGGGGAGGCATAGTGATGGGGGATCGAATGTTTGGTAAGGGGAATAGGTAGCAGACAGACCCTAAGCATGTTGATCCAGGAGCTACTCTTTCCCAGGTCCAGTGAACTCTGGGAGACCCTGGCTTGGGATAGCCTCGTTGGCACCACTCGGAAGTATACCCAAAAAGCATTATAAATACACCTGTCCTACCCCAGCATCTCCAGTCACCTGCTGAGCAGCAGTTTACAGTCTTATGAAGGCACTAGGCAAAATTTGATTCAGTTACCATCTCTATCCAGGACAACTGGCTATGCTGGCCAGGGGAGGAAGATGGACTCCTTTAGTTGCTCTTTTCCCTGCCCCCACTCCTTACTCCTCTTTCCTGTCTCCCTGTTCCCCCCAACCCCTAGTCAATCAGCCTGTTAACTTTTTGGTCCCAGTCAATTGCCTTTCTTGTTTTCACAGTTCTCAAGTTATTTCCATTTAGAATGAATTAAACCAGTGGAAGAATTTTTTTTTCTATAGCAACTGAAGGATATTCAAATATTCTGATGGATTGTTGATATCATCCCACCCTTAATACAGATCAGAATCCATCCATGCCTGGTCATTCTGTGCAACACTTGTCCATGTTCTCCCACGCATTCTTGCAAGGGGATCCACCCCATATCTTGATAGCCTTCCTTGATTTCCCTTGACTTGGCAAAGACACCAGTGGAGAGCAGAGGTTGTCTATCAGTTATGGCTTGCTCTCACGTGACCAATCTATCTTCCTTTTCTCTCATACCATTTCACCGATGACATCCTTATATCCCTTCTCCCATGTAGTTCCTTGTTCATTGTGGATTTTGATCTCCTCGTGCTCATTGTGGACCCCTCCATTGCCCTTGGGGTGGATCTCCATTTCACTTCTGAGAAAGGAGTGTTCCGTGACTTACAGTCTTACAATAACATGTAAGAGGCTGTTGTTTATTCCTTTAACGGCCTCCTAGAAACACTAGTTCACTCTGTTGACTTCCTTTCAAACTCATCAGCAAACTTATGTTTCTTGAACAGTTCACCCTTAGCCTTGAACTCCATTACAATTGCCATTGTGGAGAGAGAATTGATGGGTGTCCAGGATACATACGTTTTCTTTCTCAGCTAAGGATTAATGTTGATACCGAGTTTTGAGATTGGCAATGAAAACAGGGTGAAAATAGTGATGATGGCTGTCAGTGACCTATTTACAAGACATCAAAACATGAATAACTTTTCTCAAAGTCTGTTACTGTCCTCATTTCATGATATTTTTACTTTAGCATATAAATTATTGTTTTATAGTGTTTGGGTGGAGTTAAAAGATAAACAAGATAATTTAGATCTAAAAAAGACATTTATCTACCTTGTTCAAATTTGGAGTTGTTAAATTCATACTTCACTGAAATTTTTCTAAATTGTTTATAGAGCAGAGAAAATGAAATAACTGTATATGTATAGCGAAAAGAGAATAGGAGTTTTAGGTCTCTCTATAATCAATTTAAGCTGAAATTAACCTCAGAGTCATTTGCTTTTTTTCCTTTTCTGGAATGATCCCTGACTGAAATGCTTTCGTGTAATAGAATGGAGGGGAAGCTAGGTGGCGCCATAGTGAATAGAGTGATGGGCCTGGAGTCAGGAAGGCTTATCTTCTTGAGTTCAAATCTGACCCCTGCTTGCCTCATTTTCTTCATCTGTAAAATGAGCTGGAGAAGGAAATGGCAAATCATTCCAGTATCTTTGCCAAGAAAACCTCAAATGGGGTCACGAAGAGTCAGACACAACTGAAAAACTACTGAATGAAAACAATAAATAGGATGTCATCTCCTTGAGGGCAGGGACTATCTTTCATTTTGTTTTTATTTGGCTGGCATGGTACCTTGCACATATTAGATGTTAACAAATACATTTTAAATGGATTTGAATTTCTTTTGGTAATGAAGAATATAAGAAAGAACATGAAACAATGCATAGAAGACCAACCTTCGAGTCAGGAAGATCTAGGTTCCAGTCCTGACCCTGATGCATATTGGTTGTTTAATGGTGGATAAACCATTTAACATTAAGATGATTCAGGCAACTTTTTTTTTTTTGGCTGGCAATTGGGTTAAGTGACTTGCCCAGGGTCACACAGCTAGTAAGTGTTATGTGTCTGAGGCCACATTTGAACTCAGGTCCTCCTGAATCCAGGGCCGGTGCTCTATCCACTACGCCACCTAGATGCCCCCAGGCAACTTTTTTGATGACATAAATTATATAGCAGTTGCTTACTTATACATGTGGAGAGACTTTTCATACCAGGAGTTCTCTATATCAATGAAACCACAGTTCTAGACCAAAAAGGAAAAAAAGGGTCAAGAAAAAGGAAACTGTACAAATTAAAATCACAGCTGAAATTCTGTATGTTGCAATGAATCTCAGGCCATATGGGCAGAGTGTAAAAATACCCACCAGCATATTAAAAGAGGGGAAAAGAACTTTATTCTGCCTCAAAGAAATTGAATTTAGCAGTCTACTTTCCAAGTAAAACATTAGTTGCTTACCATTAATTCTAAGTTGTAGAGCTTCATTTGGGTTCTTCAAATGCTTTCAGTTTCCCAAATGGAAGTTTGATCATTGGAAAAGTCACAGGAACAGGAATAGTAGCCAGACCAGCACACATACAATTTGCAATGAGGTAACCTCAATGCAGTCCATCATCTGCAGGGACTTCTTCTTGGAGAATCACTCCCCCCAGATATTTCCCTAACACTTCCTTCCCTCATCATGTCATGCAGTTTGCCATAATAGTACTGTTTAAGATGAATGTCTCTTACTCTCAATTATCTGGCAGGGTCAGAGAATGGAGCACACTGGCTAGTTAAATAGATGCTAAACCCCTACCAATACTCAATAGTAGAGATATGTGGTTTGTCATTTTTGAAAATGTTAGAGTACAGCAAGATGCACTTAGCTTTAAAACAATGATAAAACAAATATAAATGTTTTCCAATCATATGGAAAGGAGGTGTTCCTTCTACATGTGGAAGAATGGTCTTTTATTATATACTTTGGTCAAATTCTTATAGGATTTAAATGTCAGATTTTTATCAGAAATGTTTATTGGAAAAGATTATTTCCTCATCCATTTCTTTCCTTTTTTTTTTTAACACATGCATTCCTTTTCATTGCGCAAAAAAAAAAAGCTTTCTGTTTTCCACTGTATCCACAGTTGTGGAAAATATAACATTCCTTTATCCTCTATTTTTGATGATTTAAAAAATATTTCAATCATGGACCCATTTGGAATTTGTTGTGGTATATGATATAGGTCTACTTCTCCTCCCATTTTTTTCAGTCAGATACCTGTTACAATAACTTTAATTTTGGTTATGCTATACCATTAAAAATAATTACTTTTCTCCCCAGTGTTTAGTAATCATAGGTTTATCAAGCACTACTCTACCGCATACATTTGATTCTAGAGATCTATTTTTCTTTTTAAATCCAACAAAAGATAGTTTTTTATAATCAATAATGTATAGCGTAAACTGAAATCTAGCAGGGCAAGGTCTCCTTCTGCCTTTTTTTTCCCTGCTGTAGTTTTCCTTGATATGCTTAATCCTTTATTCTCTATAAGAATTTTTATTTTTTAATCTGATTTATTTTGAGACTAGGTCTCTCTATCTCTTTTAGGCTGGAAGTGTAATGGTCATTTGCAGGCCAGATTCCAATACTGATCAGCACAAAAGCTTTCACTTGGCTTCATTTTTCTGACTTGGGCTGCTTCACATAATGGATCCTTTACCATCCCTCCTTAGGCAACCTGGTGGCCTTCTTCTCCTAGATCTGGACACTAAATTGACTATAGCCCTACTGCAACTCAGAATTCCCAGATTCAAGTTATCTACCATCCTCAGCCTCTCCCACTAGCAAGTATTATAGGCATGTGCCACCATGCCTGGCCTATTTCATCTGATCCTATGAAGAATCTCATTGGTATTTGCATTGATATTTCATTAAAGCCATAGATTAATTTAGGTCACATTATCAACTTTTCTATATTAGTTCCATTCACCTTGTGTACATTAAATATCTCTTCAATTATCTAGTTTCTCTTTTATTTTTGTAAAATAAATTTATTCTATATTTTTGTTTATATAAGATTCTTTGTTTTTGTTGACAGGTCAGTTCTGCCAAATGTAATACTTTTTCACATTATCTCAAATCTTTTTCAAACTTTTTGGGGGTTTTTTGGTCAGTAACATGTAGAAATTCTGAAGATTTATTAGTTTATCCTTTTATTCTGCTCTTTTTTTAAAAAAAAACAAACTAACTAAATTTGTGACTTTTTTCCCCTTGAGTTCATTGGATTTTCTAAATAAACTATCACAGTCTCAAGTATATGTGGTTTGACCTCTTCTTGACCAATCTTTCTTTGTTCCATCAATTTCTTTTGCTTACTTTATGTCACTAGCTAAAAATTTTAAAACAATAATGATGGAAGTGGATATGCTTTCTTTATCTTTCTTCTCAATGGGAAAGTTTCTAGTATTTCTCCATTTAAATATAATACTGGATTTTTAAAAAAGACAAATTATTTTGATTACATTGGGGAAAATATTTCTATTCCTATGTGCTTAAACATAAATAGGTATTAGATCTTATCTATTTTTTCTATAATTTGATACAATCATGTGATTTCATGATTGTTAGTTTTGATGTGATTTATTATGTTAGTTATTTTCCAAGTATCAAACCATCTTTTTATTATTGATATAAAACTAACTTGGTAAAAATGAGTATTTAAATATCATATATAATCTAATTTCCATATTTTGTTTAATATATGGGCTTCAGTATCCATTAAGGATGAAAGCAGGGATGGAAGTATTACTTAATGTAATGGACAGAGTACTGGATTTGGAATCAGGAAGACTTACACTGGTGAATTAGAGTTTGTATGTGTGTGTCTTTTTCTGTGTATTTGTATATGTACACACATATACACACAGAGTAATATGCATGTGTATGTATACATACACATATATTGCAAACTTTAAAGGACTTTATAAATATTTTAAATGTGATATTCTTTGTCCTTTTTTTGTTCGGAAGGTATGACTACATTTACCTCAGGAATAATTGAATGAGATGCCATCTCTCCCTCTCTACATAACTTCCCTCCCCAACATTTTTATGGTATAAAAATTATTTATTTTTTAAATGTTTGATAGAATTCACTTGAAAATCCACATGGGATCTTTTTACTTTTCCTCATGTGGCAGCTTATTAATTTGATGATTTCTTTCCCTGATATTGATTTATACAGGTTACCTATTTTTCTTTTGTCACTTTGGATATTTTGCATTTTAGAACTATATATCCTGTTCTTTTATATTCTCTGTGTTGTATTAGGGGAAAGGACAGTCTGTAAGACTGATGATTTATTTTATTTCTTATCCACTTGTGAATTTCCCTTTCTCATTTTGATTTTGAAGATTTGGTTTTCCACTCTTTTCTTTCTAATGAAATCTAAAAATTGTTTATCAATTTTTAAATATATTAAAATGTATTTCTATATTTTAAACATATTTAAAATATATATTTCTTTTGTTTGTTAATTCACTTTTTTTGCTTCCAGTTTTGTTAATTTGTCATTTAATTCTTATAATTTCTTATTTAGGTTTATTAATTTATAAAATTTCTAATTTCTTATCTGAAACCTTAACTTAATCTTCTCTTTTACTCTTTTGTTAGTGTAAACATTCAAGGACATTAATTTGTGCCTGCTCCCTGTTTCAGCTATGTCTTCTTCTGATATGTTGTGTCAATGTCATTACCTTTAACATAATTTTTATTGTTCTTTAACATAATTTTTATTGTTTCTATCATTTCATCTTTAACTGTATCATGTAGGTCATTTTTAATCTTCATCAGACCCATAGCTGTAGATTGTATTCCCCTTATTTATTTTTTTATATTACAATGTACAAAGATGTTATTTAAAATTCCATCTTTCTAAATGTGTTTACAAATTCTTTATACCCTACAGTATGTTAATTTTTTTTTTGCAAAAATTCCAAGTGCATGTGAATGAAGAATCAATTTCCTGCTCACTCTGTGTAATGGCTCTCATATAGCTATCAAATCTATTTTTCTTCCAACATCTTATTTACATCTATACTTTCCTTCTCATTCTTCTTCTTTTTTTTTTTTGCCATATTCCATTAGTTAGGGATGTTGAAGTCTGCTGCTATTATTGTTTTTCTGTCTAAATCTCTGTGCAAGTGAGTTAATTTTTCCTTTAAAAGTGCATTTGTTTCCCCAATAATAGTATATATTTTAACATGATATTCTTCATCATTAATACCTTTCATTATAATGTTGCTCCCATGCCTTTCTCTTTTAATACATTCTAATTTCAGTTCAACTTTGCCTAATAGAATGGCTCTACCTTCTGCTTTTCAGGAGTCTGACAAAGTCAATCATATCTTATACTACCTTCTCATTTTAGATCTATATGTGTTTCTCTGTCTTAGGTGTGTTTCCTGTAAGTGACATACTCTTTCTTTGTTGTTTACTTATGAAAGGGAGGAAAAGCATAGGATGATACCTTAAGAGTACAGCAGGATCAAGTGAATGCTTTTTCCCCCTAAACTATTAATTAATTAATTAATTAAATTTTAGTCTTTAACATTTACTTCCATAAGATTTTGAGCTCTAACTTTTCTCCCCCCTCCTTCCCCTCCCCAAGACGGCATGCACTCTGATATAGGCGTTACATATACTATTCATATTAAACTTTTTTTCACATTAGTCATGTTGTAAAGAAAAATTAGAACCAATGGAAGGAACTACGAGAAAGAAGAAACAAAAAAGAGAGAGAGAGAGAGCAAAGAGCATGCTTCGATCTGCATTCAGACTCCATAGTTATTTTTCTGGATGTGGATAGCATTTTCCATCATGACTCGGAGTTGTCTTAGATGAAGTGAATGTTTTTAAAGATGGAACTGACTTGAGAATGTTGGCAGATAATAAGGAGAGCTCATAGATGGGGGGAAATGGGGGAGGAGGAAGAGACAGACAGGCATAGAGACAGAGAGAAAGAACCAGAAACAGGGACAGACAGACAGATAGAGAGACAGAGAAAGAGGCAGAGACAGATAGTCAAAGAGAGGCAAACAGATAAACAGATGGACAGACACCAAGAGACCCGGTGAGATGAGTTCGGTGCAGCAAGTTTCTAGGAAAGATAGAAGAGAATGAGATTGGTGGCATGGTGGAGGCCATGTCCTCATCCTTGACAAGGAGAAGGATGATTTCTTTCTTAGGAATAGGAATAAAGGATGAGCGAAGAAGATGTATGGGGGGGGGTTTAAAGTACAGATTGCAAGAGATGCGGGAGCTCATGGTAATAATAGCTACAAGAACTCATGAAGCACTTACTGTATACCAGGCATTATGCTGACCTCTGGAAATGCAGGGGAAGGCAAAGACTTAGTACTTCCCTTAAGGAGCTCATAACAACAATTATGTGACGAGTAAGAACAGAAGGCCCAGGAGAAGCGAACCAGAGGGAGAGATGGAAGGGTAGGGGGATGTCAGAGTTCAAAATCACGGTGCTGTCAAAGTTATGGAGGGATGATGTGGTCTAAGGTATGACCATCCATCCCTGTGGGTGACTGAGGTGAGCTGAAGGGGATTCCTGGTCATGGGAATCAAGGAGGTTGACTAGGGAGTCACCTCCTATGAGAGTAGGAGGAGGCCAGGGTATATAAGAGATCATCAACATAAATATGTTGGGCAGCTGAGATGGCACACTGATCCTACAGTCAGGAAGACTCATCTTTGTGAGTTCAAATCTGGCCTCAGACACTGGCTGTGTGACCTTGGGCAAGTCACTAGATCTCTGTGTGCTCCAGACAACTAACTCCCTAAGTCTCCTTTTCTAACTCATATATAGGGTACAGGCTGCATTGGGGGAAGGAATTCCCATGCTGGGAGTCTTTCACGCTGATGACTGTAGTCCTGTTTGTAAATAGTACCCTTGTTTTAGCTTGATAGCATTAAATGTTTTCGGTCATCTAGCTCAGCCCTCTCATTTTACACTTGAGGAAACTGAGGCCCAGAGACACCAACTTAATTGCCTGAGGTCAGAACACTAGTGAGGTACAGAGGCAAGTTTTGAACCCAAGTCCTGTGGCTCCAGACAGGGTGTTTTTTCCCACTGCACCACACTGAACAAGCTCTTCTGCTTGGTTGCAGAGGGCGTTTAAAAGCCACTGGAAGTCTGTCTGCATAGTTATTTCTAACATGTACATTCCTCTGCGTGTGCAAATGGATAAGCCAGAGTATACAGCTTGAAAGTGTGAAACAAACAAGACTCATAACTCAACCAAACAAGGGGGAAGCTGGGCCAAAACAGACTCTTCTCCACACTTGGAACTGAAGTAACATCTTTTTTTTAAAAAAATATATTATTTCTGAACTTGGACATGAGTCAGAAGTGAAGCATGACTAATACTGTTAGCAGTTCACGCTTCACCAACATGTCCCTGCAAAAGAGGCACCAGCTCGTCCTTCAGAACAGCAGAGTCTGTCCTGCCATATCTGTGGATCCTCAGCTGACATCCCTGGAGAAAGTCAGAAAGTGGCCGGGACAGGGCCTGTGGCATGATTGTGAGCCTGCACAGGAAAGAAGCAGAAAAGCAGCCTGACGCCGTTGGGAGGAGGCACCGTTGTTGTCAGGGGCAATAGTCATTGGACTCTGAGGATCATGGTAACCTGGGAGTGGGCCAGTGCAGGCAACTTTCGGATTGGGTTTTATCAATACCTTCTGTTTGGGGAATTCTCATCTTTTCCTGATATATGCCTCCACCCTGGGAGCCCTCTCGGGTAACAAAGAAAAACAAGCAAGCCAAATCAGCTGGCATAGCGTGTATGTGATGTGACGTGTGTGTGTGTGTGTGTGTGAGAATGTGTGTATGTGTGTGTAGGAGTGTATGTGAGTGTTTATATGTATGTATATATGAGTGAAAGTGTGTGTATAAGAGTGTGTGTGGTGTGTGAATGTGTTTGGGGTGTGTGTAAGAGTGTGTATATGTGAATGTGTGCATGTGTTATGAGTGTGTGTATGCATGCATTAGAATTTGTGTGTGTGTATTGTGAAAGTGTGTATATGAATGTATAAGTGTATTTGGTGTGTGTGAGGGTGTGTATAAATGGGTGTGTTGTGACAGTATGTGTAAGAATGTGCATGTGTATGAATGTATATATGTATGTATATATGTGTGTGTATAAGAGTGTATGTGGTATGTGAATATGTTTGGGGTATGTGTAAGAGTGTGTGTATGTGAATGCATGTATGTGTATATAAGAGTGTGTATATCTGTGTGAGAATTTGTGTGTGTGTGTTGTGAAAGTGTGTGAGTGTGTTTGGTGTGTGCGAGAGTGTAAATGTGTGTGTTGTGAGAGTGTGTGTAAGAATGTGTGCATGTGAATATGTGCGTATATGTGTGAATATGTGAAAGTGTATATGTATATGCCCGAGTGCATGTGTGTGAGTGCGTGTACGTGTGTGAGTGTGTGTATATGTGTGTGTGAGAGTGTGTGCTTGTAGAAACAAAGGCGCCACAGCCTTAGATGGCAATCACAGAAGCATAGATTCAATACTAAAGGAAGAATTCTTCTCATTGCAATAAGGCGGGCTGTTCAGGTAACACCTGTGTTCACTTTTCCGTTTTTCACACGGACATTGATAAACCAGTGCACAGCCAGCAAAGGGTGGCCAAGCTGGTGAGGTACCAGGAAACAGCATCCAGTCTAATCCAATAAACATTTACGAAGCACCTGCTATGTGCCAGGTAGCGTGCGAGGCGCTGGAGATACAATGAAGAAATAGACAGTCCCTGCTTTCAAGGAGCTTACAATCGGGGGGGGGGAGACACCCCACAAGAGGAGTCAGGAAGGGGTGGGTGGGCGGGGACATACGGGGCTTCTTGTTCCCTGGGGTTGAAACCAGGCAGGGTCACAGATGCCGAGGGGAGGAGCCAAGAGTCATTCTCTGTCCTCTGTGAAGAAAGGCATTGGGAAGAGATAAAAGTGGAAAGACCTGGCAGTGTTTCCCCTGGGCAACAGAGAATGTAACAGGAGGCTACGATGCCTGTCTTCTAGTATTTCAAGGACTATGGTGTAGAGAAGGGACTAGATTTATTATTATTATTATAGCTTAAGACTACACTAGGACTTCCTGGGACAGCCTGTGTATAAATATGTGCTTGGAGTGCATGCATGTGTAGTGTGCACATGTGTGTGTCTATTTATGTGTATCATTTCCCCCATTAGAATGTGAGCTCCTTGAGAACACAGATTCTCTTAACAGTTAATAATAATAGCTAGCATTTACATCATGACTTAAGGTTTGTGAAGTACTTTACAAATATTAACTCATTTTTATCCACAAAACAACCCTGTGAGGTGGGGGCTATTATCATTCCAACTTTAAAGATGAGGAAACCGAGGTAGACAGAGGTTAAGTGACTCACTCAGGGTCACACAGTTGATATGTATCTGAGGCTGGATTTGAACTCAGGACTTCCTGAGTGTAGGTCCAGTGTACCACCTCACTGCCTAACCTTCTTTTCTTTTCTATTTGCATCCCCAGTGTTCAGCCTAGTACCTTATACACAGTAAGTGCTTAATAAATACTTCATTCATTCATTCATTCATTCTTCCAGAGTATAGGCCTAAGACTGATTAGTGGAAGTTCCACGATGGTGGATTCCAAGTTAACAAAAGGAAAGGCCTCCTAAATAACCAAAAATATCTAATAGAATAGGCAGCCATATGAAGTAATAATAATTGGTGGTATTTATTTAATGCTTTTAAGGGTTGCATACATCACCTCATTTGATCCTTAGATTAACGGTGTGTTGCAATTGCTATTATTCTCCCCCTTTTACAGATAATGTAAGTGAGGCTCAGACAGTATAACTGACTTTCCCAGGTAACATAGGTAGAAAGTGTCTGAGACAGGATTTGAACCCAGATTTTCATGACTTCAAGTTCTGGGCCCTTTCTATTCTATTACACCACATGCTGGACGGATGAAAAATATTTAAGCAGGGGCTTGGGTGACTATCTTTTGGAAATGTTAGGGAGGGGGAAAGTGTGGAGTTCGACCAGAAAACCTTTCTAAATGTTCAATTCCATTCAATCTGATTCAATGAGCATTTATTAACTGCCTCCTGTATGCCAACACTTGGCTAGGTGCAGGGGATACAAAGTTAAAAAAAACAACCTGAACCCAGCCCCTGCCCTCAAGCAGCTTGTATTCTGCCATTAGTAGCCTGGTAGACAGTCTCAGGAACGACCTGAAACATGGCTAACAGAGTTAACTATGGGAAAATCCACCTGAAACGGTGGGAATGGTGTTGCAGATTGTCATGGTGGGACCAGTATCAGAGGATTGCTTAGGGTTATTGACTACCTCCCATGCCACCCCTTTCATCTTCCTCTGGGGTCTATGCATAGAGGCAACGTCATATGGTGGAAAGAGTAGTGGGGCGGGGCGGGACACCCAAGAGAGACACAGATTCAAATCCTGCCTCCAATATTTGCAATTGTGAGCCTGGACAAACCATTTAACTGCACAGAGCATCAGTAAAATTGAGATAATAATAGCATCTTCCAGGGGCTTGCAAACAGGAAGATTCATCTTCCTGAGTTCAAATCCAGCCTCAGAGACTTACTAGCTCTATGACCCTGGGCAAGTCACTTAACTCTGTTTGCTTCAGTTTCCTCATCTTATAATATGAACTGGAAGGAAATGGCAAATTACTCCAGTACCTCTGCCAAGAAAACCCCAAATAGGGTCACCAAGAGTCAGGCATGACTGAACAACAAATGACGTTTTCCCCACAAAGTCACTGTGTGACTCACAAGATATAAGGTATATAAAATGCTATATAAATGTCAGGGAATCACTTTATTTTGTGAAATACAGGGCAATGACTAGTTAGAAAACTTTTCCTTGTGGACAGGAAGGGCTGATAAATAGTGTTTTATTCAAGTTCATCTCAGGAAGCATTTCCATTTTATCGGTGTTTAATGCGCATCCAATCTCGCTCGATGTAACCATTGGTCCTTGTCCATCTCCCTTCTCCATCTCCCCAAATCCCATTACTTCCTTCAGCATCCTGGCATGGCTGATGCAAGCTCATCCGGGCTCAGAAGAAGAAAATGTGGACCTTGGAAGTAGGAGATGATTTCTTTCTTGGTGCACTGCACTTTAATCTTCGTTTATCTCCTTTTGATTTCCTATAACCACATGTTTTCTTACCTCTCTGCCCTTCACATTAAAATTCCAGGCTTCAAGAACTGAGAATCATTTCCCTAGAAAACTGATTATTTTTCTTGTTTGTCTCATTCTATTGACAATCTTAATTTTTTTTTAAGCCATCGAATGTTGCATAATTTAGAGGTGGGAAAGAGAACGTTTGGGGCCATGGATATTGCTATCAACCTGTAGCTAAAGTAGGAAATCTAAGGTCGTTTGGGGGAATGCCTACCGCCAGCTCCCAATGATATTCTTGAATGATAAGCAGGCATTTTTAAAGGAGCATCAGAATGACCTGGAGTGAGGGCTGCCAGTCAGACTCTGGGGATTCAACCTGGTTTGTGGCTTGAAATCTTGGTCTTCGGTGTCCTTGGTCAGCATCCGGGAGATCTGTGGGGTTTTTGGTTTGTTTTTTGTTTTTGCCCTCTGAGCTACCCGGAGACACAAGTAGGGAGGGGGGAAACTTGGGAGATCTGGAATGGGTCCAAGACGACATGGTGGGGTTGGGGCTTGGAGATCACTTATGCATTGGTCAATATTGCCTTTGAAAGGTGCCCTATAGGGTGATGACCTTATAGATGCATCTCTTAAATTCCCTGCATGATAATACATAGTGCTTATGGAAACAAGGTATGTTTCCGCAGTATTCAGGAGTCAGAAAGTGTCTTTTATTTTATATTCTGGAATACTGGACCATTAGAGCACAAAACTAGCTATTATGAAGAGCTGCATCTACAGCCCATTTGGCTGGAGAATTATGTCCATTTCTGTTTCAGGGCAATGTTAGAACCATGGGCTAGGTCTGGACCTGATCTCTATTTATAACTGCAAAATGATCTCTCAACAAAGCATTTACCACTAGCAGCATTTATTCCAATAGATGACATTTATTTTTAAACGTACCAGCAGCTGATTAAAGGCGCTAAGATTCTGTTCTTCAGGTCTTCATTTATCTGTTTCTCTCCTGTTTCGTGGGGATAGGCCTCCCTTCATAACACTGTAAGGATCCCAGCTAACATGGAGACCCGGAATTCTGCTGCTTTTCTTAAAATTCTATGATCTTTAGTAATATTTTAAAGTTACTTAGCTTTTCCATGCTTCTTGCTTACTTTACCTTGATTTTAAACTCACCAAAATAAGCATTTGAGATTCAAAAGGTTGGTTTTGAATTCTTATAGGACATAAGCTCTTGGAGGTCAGGGTTATATGTGTATGTGGTTTTTTGGGGGTTTTTTGGTCACTGTATCTCCAGTGCTTTGCTCATAATTAGCCATTAATAAATGCTTGTTGAATTGCACTGAATCTAAAAATCAGGCCCCAAAAGATGTTAACTTATCAAACATTTATTAGAGGCCAACTTATGCAGAGCATACCCCTTCCATCTCTGCTGGGTCATTAGAAATTAAGTTCTTTACCTCAAAGAAGGAAACAAGCATTTATTAAGCACTTACTTGGTGCCAGGTACTTCAATAAGTCTTACCTCATCTTATGCTCACAACAATTCTGGGAGAGAGATTCTGTTATTATTCCCATTTTGCAGTTGAGGAAACAGACAATCAGAGGTTAAGTGACTTATGTAGGGTCACACAGCTAATAAGCATCTGAGACTTGATTTGACTCTAGTCCTTCTGCTCTGTCCACTGCACCACTTTGCTACATCTGCTTACAGTCTACTGGGGACATAGGCCATATATACAAATAACTATAGTAAATAATAAAATACAATTGCATGAGATATTCCTTTTACTTACTGATTGTTACCAACTGAGATTTTAAAAAATTAATATCATGAATATAAATATAGAAATAATATGAATCATGAGAATCCAAATGATAGAATGAAGAAAAAAAATTACTTTGACCACCCATTGTGAGAAATGGTCATAAGTACCGCTATGGTGTGAATGCTCAAGGGGACAAGTCATCTCCTCTCAGAGATTTATTTATTTCCTGCCAATCTGAAAGGTACAGGTTTGGACCAGAGTCACCCTGGGGTATCTCTGGTCTGGAAAATTTCCAACAAAGTTAAGTCATTCTCCAGATTAATTTAGCATTTTGGATCCACTCTAGAGAAGATCTGATTTGCTAAGAGACCCTGGGGTACAGCGGGAGTTTCATTAAAACAGAACCATTCCCAGACCCAAACTTTGGGTTAATCTTTGCTATTGGATTAGATTAGATTAGACTAGACTAGATAGAGCATTTATTAATTGCATACTATGTGTCAGGCACTATGCTAAGAACTGGGATTAAAAATATAAGCAAAAAGAAAGACAGCCCCTGTCCTCATGGAGCTTACAATCTAATGGGGGAAGAAAACTCGTGAAGTGGAAAAGTAGTCTGGGGAAGTGAGGATTGAGTGGGATTACAAGTAAGCATGGTTAGCATGGACACTTCCTCAAGTGGAAGTTTCAGGAAGGAGCTCACCATTCAGAGGAGGAGGCCACTGAAGTAGAGATATTGTCAACATGAGAAGGCCACTGGGGGAGAGGCTGTGTGTGGTTTGTCCTTCATTCTTGAGGAGGACCATGACATCAGGAAGATGATGCCATGACATGGAAATGAATTGGATTTAAATGAGGGAGGGCTGTGCAAAGTCACCAGTCTCACTTTCTCCTCTGGAGCCATCTGGGTCAGTGGAGAGATATAGATCAGGACAACTGGAGATGGCCCAGGGGGGAGAGGTGGAAAAAAAAAAAAGAATCCAGGGAGCCAGGGCTGAGCCTGGTCAGGAGTGAGCATGGGTATAACCATTCCAAGATTTTGGTGGACAACAGGACAGAGCAGTCCAGGGTGAGTCAGGACCTGAATTCTGCTGGACAACAGAGGGACTTGCAGATCTCAGAAGAAAGGTAGTCAAATCCAGGAAGGTCAATCCAGGAAGATTGAGACAGGTACCTCAGAGAACACAGGATTATAGACTTAGTCTTGAAGGCCACCAAATTCTGCCTCATTTTTACAGTTGAGGAAACTGAGGCTGTGAGTCTATGATATGCCCAGGATCACGTAGCTAATAAGAGTTTGAAGCAAGATTTGAACTCAGATCTTTCTGAGTCTAAGTTTAGCACTCTAACCATTCTGCCACTTGAATCAGGGACTCCAACAAAAGATTTAGCAACCAGGAGTCAGGAACTTGGCAAGGGATCTAATTAATAAAGGATAGCACTGATACTGCTTCAATAAACTTCTGAAACAGGGTTTCCTGAGGTACGGTATTGTCGTTTGTCCTTCATTTTCAAAAAGGACCAGCGACATTACCAGTGAAGTCTTAACTTGTGCGTGAATTGAATTTAAGGGAGGTAGAGTTGTGCAAAATAGGTTTAAGACCAATCAGGAAAGAAATAGTAATATCTGTCTGGAGTAGGAAATTGAAGGGCAGATAGCTCTGGAATCAAATTGACTTGTTAGAGGGTCATGGGGACCAGGGATGACTCAGGACTTCTCAGCACCAGAGAGGGGCTCCTAGATCTTTCTTGGGGTTAGGCCAGAACTTGCCTCACCACTATGGACTGGGAGATAAATAGAAGGGAAGGTGGACTTTCTAACTTATGTTGATGGGAAGTATCAAAGTGAGTCCTTCCTGGATCTTCTAATTCTTTCTGCCCAATCTCTATATTGATTCTCTGAGAAAGTTAATGGCCCTACCACACCTGGCCATAAAAGGTGATCAGAGTTCTGTTTACTGACTAAGGTGTGTCAGGCTCTAAGGTGTAGGCTTTCCTCTTGACAAGTCCACAAACAGGTTGAAGGTTTAAGATTGTCATTTTCTGAGAAAGATTGATAGTGGATGCATCTGTGTTGATATTTGTTCTTTTATCTGTATACCTGTTTTTAAATAAAGATTGATATAAATGGGTCAGGTTGGAGCTATTTTAATTGCATACCATATATCATCTCATTTTTAGTATTGTGTTTATTTTATATTTGTAACAGGTCAATGGAAATGTTGTAGAACAGAGATTTCTAAATTGGTCTGGATTCTAAACAGATATTCAGACTTCTAATCTAAGGTAGATTAGAACAGTGGAACCCTGTTCCTTTAGATTCTGTAGTTCTTAATGTGTGATATCGGAGTGCTCTCTCTCTCTCTCTCTGTGTCTGTCTCTATCTCTCTGTTTGTCTGTCTGTCTCTGTCTTTCTCTCTCCACACACACATATGTATGTATGTGTATATATAGAGAGAAATAAGTGTATCTCAATATAAGTGACTTCCTTTGCAATCCTAGTCTTATGTTTGAATATGGGTTTCCATCTTACTCCCTCTGACTCCTGGCTGTCAGTTCCACTCAGTATCTGCCCCTTGACCTTTGGGGTCCTGCCCAGATCCCAACCCCTTGGGGGAGATTCTACTTTCTAACTCAAGATCATTCCCTTGGGTCTTTAGATCATTCAACTTTGGCAGGAGTTGTCTATCCTTCAACATTCTTGGATGTTTCTACTGCTTCAGGCCCTTAGAAATATTTGCCTTACTTGTTCCTTATTGTCCCAATTAGTTTGTTTAACACATGTCAACTTTACCAGCCAGTTGTTAAGGCTTGTTCTACCCTGCTAAAAATTGGACTTTTCCCACTAAACCCATATATATAGGTTTAGCCTTCTTAATGGCTATATGGTCACCATGGCAGAGGGCATCTTAATCTTTCTGCATGGCATTTGCTTCCTTACCTAGCCCAAAACAGATATCCCTCCCTTTTCCTGTTTCCAAACCCATACTCTTTTGGGGTGGGTAGGGTGGGGGTGGCACTAAGTTCTCATTTCCAGTTTGAGGCACGATTCTGGCTCTCAATTTAATGACTAAGCAGAGGTAATTGGCATACTCTGCTCCTGGTCAATGATCAAGCTCCCTTACTCAGGATACCGATTCTGCCACATCTCCAAGCTCTTTTTATTGACTAGTCATTACTGTTCCCAGGGGAAGGGATAGAATTCTTTCCAAAATCAAGAGGATTTGGTGATCATAGATTTAAAATCAGAAGGCACATTAGAGGTGTCCTGGTCCATGCCTTTCATTTTACAGATGGGGAAACTGATGCCCAGAGAATTTCACAGATCTAGAGATAGATGGGACTTCAAGGAATGTCTAAACCAATTCTTTCACATTACAGATGAGGAAACGGAGGCATCAGAAGTTAAGGAACTTATCATAGGATCACCTTTCTGGAGCTGGAAGGAACCTCAGAAACCACGTAGTCTAGCCCCCCTCATTTTACAGACCTGTGGCAATTAAGTGATTTACTAGAGGTCACACGGGTAGGATTTGATCCACGGTCCTCTGACTCTAGATGAACTCAGTGCTCCTCCTAGGTGTATTTCCCACAGTCCTTCCCAACTATGCAATCTTCTCTGGGTCTTGCAGCAACTCCCATGGATCACCTGCCTCGTCTCCTTACCTTCCAGAGTCACATGTGATTGCATTCTTCCTCCTGATGTGGAGTAAGAACGAGGTTAATTGCCCAGTTAGATCTGGGTAACTGACCACATCAAATGAATTGGCATATGTCAAATGATTTACAAACCTAAAAATGTTAGAAAAAGACTAGTCATTATTCCATCTGTTATCCTGCTGGCTTTCTGAAAGGATTTTTTTAAGTACTTTGTCAACATGGATTTATTTAGACATCTGCCTGTTTTTTTTTAATATAAAATTGACATTTCCATTGCTCATTAAAAGGTCAGATTTTGTCACAACACAGCTGCCCTGGATTCTCTCCTCCTACCTTCCTCTTCCCCCTCTAGCCCTCCTCCCCAATCCCTTCATAGGGCTCACTTGCTTCATAAAGCCTGCCATTGATCTCCTTCCACTGAGGGCACCCCCTGGAAGAAAGGAAGTCAGATCACAGACCTCTGGAGAGGAATGACAGCCTGTGGTTCCCCTGGTGCATTCTCCCTCTTCCTGTGTAGTGTTAGTTTCCAAAAGCATCTGTCAGACTTCCCTGTCTCCCGTGGGACTTGGGACCTTTAATTAAATAATTAGCTTAAAATCAGAGACAGGGAGAAGAATCCTCCCTTATCCCCGGTTTTAAATGAGAAAGTTCATGCTTGAACAATTTGGAGGCTTGCTGGAAAGCATGGAATTAAAAAGGGACTTGTTTTATGTAGAACATTTTGGTGCTTTTACTTAACTAGGAGGGTTTTACATCAGGCAAGCAGAATAAACCTTTCAAGGACATATTGTATGTGACTGGCTTAGCACTTGGCACCTACAGACCTTCTTGTGAAGGAGGAGGAGAACTCCCAAAGGGATTTATAAATTCATACTGTCACCCTGTTTCCATTTCCCAGGGGAAGGGTCTGAGTGAGGAAAAGGAAAGTCTGATAAGATAACTCGGTCAAAAGCAGAGTCAGGAAGGCAGTAGAGGATCATCTGAGTATGGGAAAATTAATATCTAATCATAGATGATAGACCATGGAAGAAGTACCTGCTCATCTATGAATAGTCTTTAAATGAGTGCTATTCATGAATTAAGATTTGTTTGTAACTATTATTTTTTTTATTATTGGATTATTTTTTGGGAGGCAGCTAGGAAGTGCAATGGATAGAGCTCAGATCTGGTCTCAGACACTTATTAGCTACGTGACCTTGGACAAGGTCACTTAACCCTGTTTGCCTCAGTTTCCTCATTTGTCAAATGAACTGGAGAAGGAAATGGCAACCCATTCCAGTATCTTTCCCAAGAAAACCCCAGATGGGGTCATGAAGAGTCGGACATGACTGAAAAATGACTGAACAACAACAATCTTGTATTATTTACCCTTTCTGTAAATTATTATTGATGTCAACAGGACTAATTGAGTTCGTGGAGTTCCATAGATATTTTCTGAATGACTGAATGACCAACAATGGTTGTATACATAGACCAGGGTATTACATTTAACTATTTGAATTTTTTTCAGTCTTCACACTATGTGTTCTTTTTCACTTCTGAAATTCACTTTATTAAAACCCAAAAGCTTATGGAAGTGATTCTTGATAAATCGAAATAAATTAACAAAAAAATAAATGGGGAGCAGCTAGGTGGGACAGTGGATAGATCACTGGCGCTGGATTCAGGAGGACCTGACTTCAAATCTGGCCTCAGACACGTAACACTTACTAGCTGTGTAACCCTAGGCAAGTCATTAACCCCATTGCCTAGCAAAAAGCAAAAAAAATAGGAAAAATAAAACAATAAATGAAATTCACTTTAGTTCAATTTAATCCATTTCTTCCATATATCTTGAAATTTTTCAGTGCACAGAGAGGACTAGTCTCACATTTAAAGTTAAATGAAACAAATGAAAAAGCATTTAAAAACTCTCTTTTGAGCACAAGGGCATTTTCAAATCTGTTGCTGACAGGCTTTCAGAATTAAACCCAAACTTTGCCAGTATCGAAAGGACATAGAGTTATGGTAGAGAGCAACATTTTTGTAGATTTTCGTTTAACTGTTGGAATTGGTCAAGTTTCATAGGCTGACAGAATCAAAGATTCAGAGCTGGAAGGGACCTCAGAGGTCACCTAGCCCATACCTCCCCCACCCCCATTTATAGATGAAGAAACTGAGGCCCAGAGAGGTTATGCCACTTGCAAAAGGTCACATTGATAGTGGAAGGCAGAGATGGTACTGAACTTGGGCCCTCTGCACTCATTTCAATCAGAAGCTGGCATAAAAATATTTAGGTAATTATTATAAGTCTGAATTACTCCCCTCTCCCCATCCTCCATAACATTTTTAGTGTTTGGAGAGGTGGTAAGATGAAGAATATTGTATAGTTTCTATTAGGATTGCGTACTGATCCTCATTCTTGCGTTTACTCAATGAGTCACCATCAGCTTCCCTGAAGAACATAAATGGGCCACAGTTACATCAATCTTGTGTTGTTATTTACTAAAGCCAAAATCCTTAATAAGCCAAAATAGCTGATATTTGTGAGGTGGAAGGGACTGTAGCCAAAGGGTCAAATAGTCAAAGCATTGTCATGTTTTAAAACTCAGATGACTCTGGGGTTACCACTTTATTACATTATAAACCACTGGCTCACAGTAATATGTTCACAGCACAATATACATGATCAGTAGAATGGCCTTTCAGTGATAACGCAGAATTTCTGGGAACAATGCATTCTGACTTAATGCCAAAACACAATAGAAACCCAGTTCTAGAAGGTGACCAGCTAGTGTGTGTGAAACAGCTTCGTCCAGCCTCATCGATGTATGGAGTCTTTCCAGGTCCATGACCTGTCATTTCACTGGCATGATGAAATGGGGTTTGCCACAACCAAAACAGCCATCCTTCAGTGGATAATTTGGAGATGAGTCTGTAAAGTTAGGTTAGCCTGCTCCTAGGATGCCAGGCATATAGTCTGCCATGTGGCCTATCTACAAAGTCTTTATAGCTCAGAGATTGTGCTCTGCAGAAAGACATGGGCTTGGATACGCTTCAGTCATCTCCGGCCCAGCATGAGGCACCAGAGGGAAACCTCAGTGATGACAAGTCTTTAGTCTGACAATTCCAGACCTGTGATCTCATTGGTGTGGGTGGAACTTCCAGTGTGGATGTTCTCTCCACCAGCGTAGGGGCAACTCATCTGTGGTCCAGAGTCATAGGATCCTGAGAGGTCAAGTGATGAGTCTAGGGTCTGGTTTGTGTCAGAAGTTCAACTTGAACTCAGGGCTTCTTGACTCCAAAGCTGGCCCTTTATCCCCTATGTCATGGAGCCTAATGTAGATGCAAATACAGATTTATAACTAGCTATAGACGGAAATTCAGATATAGATAGCAGTGATGAAGAGATAATTAGCTTTTACTTCATCTTTAGTTTCCACTAAAGAACTTAAAGTTAACTTTATTTTAATTTAGTTTTAGTTATTTAACTTCTCAACCAAAGCTACCTGTGTTAGTCATGTATTCTGTTTACACAGCAGCCAAAGTGATTTTCTTAAAGCATAGGTCTGACCTTGTCACCCTCTCCCCCAACCCCGACTCAATGTCTGCCTAGTGTCCCCAGGATCTAATTTAACCTAATCTAATATTCAAATGTAATATAATAAAATATAATATTCAAAGCTCTTTCCAATCTGATCCCTTCCTATCTCTCCAGGCTTCTTATACATTTCTGTCTTCTATGCATCAGCAACACGGGAATACTTGCCCTTCCTCAGATACCAGTCTTCAAATTCCTCTCTCCCTACCTCTGCACTGGCTGTTCTCCAAGCCTGCAATACTGCGCCTCCTCACTTCCACCTCTTGGAATCCCTGGCTTCCTTCAGGACTCTGCTTAGGAACCACCTTCAGTAGGAGACCTTTCCTGGTCCCCAAGCCTTCAACTCTTGGGTCATCTTCCATCTACTTTCTGTATATCTTGTATGTACATATATGTACCTAGATGACACATGTACATATACACATATAACACATGTACACCGTGTGTTATATAATATTGGTATACAAACTAATACGTATATGTAATATATTACACACATATAAACATATATGTAAACATACACATATATAAGCATGTGTGTGTTGTGTCCCCCATTAGAATGTAAACTCCTTGAGGTCAGGGACTGGTTTTGCTTGTTCTTTGTATGCCCAAAGCTTAGCACAGTGACTGACAAATGGTAAGTTGTTTAAAAATGTTTGTTGATTGATTTTGCGATGTTTTCACGGACAGCTATATTATCACTTCTCTTAGTTTTTAATGTAAAGATAGACTGTCTGATCAGAGCATGGTGGGTTGGAAAGAGCATTGGATCAAGAAATGAGAGACCTCATTTCTAGCTCCAATCCTGTGACTAACTCAGTATGCAAGATGGGGCAGGTCACATCTCCATGGGATTTAGTTTCCTCATCTATGAAGTGATCAGGTTGGGCTGGGTCTGTGAGCTCTGACGTTCCATCCCTTTTAAACTTCTATCCTAGTAATTTTTTAGCTTTCTATCTTGAAGTTATTTTCTTTTCTTAGTTTTCACTTAAAGTATTGGGTGAAGCTATTTACTATGTCATGAGGACTTATTTCTGATCTTAATGATGACCTTAGCAACATATTTATATCTACTTGTGTTAAGGTAGCACAACCTTTGATTAAAAAAAAAAGATCATAATAAAGGCAAATGGTGAGTACCAGGTATTGAAGAAGCTTGATCGCTAGGGAAAAATAAGAAAGAAAAAACCCTGCAGCATCCTTCTCAATTGGTTTTGCCAATTAGATATAAACCTTGAATTTACCACGATTACTGTTGTTGTTATCATTGCAGAGTCTTTTTTAATTGGGTGAGGATAGATGTCATTTCTCCATAATGGATTTTTTTTTTTTGCCCTGAGAAATAGAAATTGCAGGTTTTCCCTTTGGAATGTTTATCAAAAATATGACAGAAAATAAAACATCAACAATTCTCCTTTACCTCTGCATTAGTGGATTAGAAGTAAAAAAAAAACATAACTCAATAAAAACTTGCTTGAAAGGCTTAAAACCTCATTTCAATCTTTACCAGTTCCTTTAACTTCATAAAACTGGCATTTCAAGTCAAACAGAATTATATTAAGATAGGATTTTGCTCCATGATAATTGAAAGCAAAAATTGCCTTTGAGTTCCAAGAGGGCTCTAAATAAAACTGAAATCTGGGCATGGTTCCTACCTAATATATGTAAATTCTAAATATAGAGTTGATAAAGATGAGAGGGAGGACTGGATCACTCTCAAAGGTGGAAGAGGGGAGAGAAATCCAAAGAAAATTGATGTTTCATTGATTTGAGGGAAGCAGGTAACTACCCTCTTTCTTTTGAAGAAAGGCACAATCAATTCTAGAATTCAGAGCCACTCAGAGTATTTGATGGGGGTGAAGGCAAAATGCATGGCCTAGATCAGATGAAATGTACTTTGCAAACCTAAAATTTAAATAATATTGATAAATAAATAAGTGCATACTAATATGCTTTTTAAAATTTGCATGCTGGTCAGAGAAATCTTCCACATTTCTCTAAACTAAGAACAGTTGATATGAATGAGTATTGATAGAAAATGGGGAAAACCCCTAAATTCTTACAACTAATCAAAAATGTAAGATTTATAATAAGTTTTACAAACTACCATAAGAAAATATTTTCTACAATTCGGAATTATGTAAATAAAGTGGCTAACATGTCTGTACCCTTTGACCCAGAGATCCTACTGTTAGATATTTACCCCAAGGAAGCCATTGATAGAAAGGTTCCATACTTTTTGTGGTGCCAAAGGACTAGGACATAAGTCAATGCCCATTGATTGAGGAGTGGCTGAACAAATCACGGTACAAGACGGTAATGGACTATTGCTGTGCGGTGAGAAATAATGAAAATAATGAAGAGAGAGAAGCAAGATAAGATGAATATGAACTGATACAGAGTGAAGTAAGCAGAAACTCAGCATACACAAGACCAAGAAAACAACATATAGATGGGCTACAACAACATAAATGGAAAACCACACAACAATGGAAAACAAATGTGGCAAAATCATAACGAACAAGCACAGCCCAAAGAAGAGATATGAAAAGACATTTCCCTCCTCTCCTTTGCAGAGTTACTGGAGGGAGGTCAATGGCTGCAGATCATTGCACATAACTTCAGGGCTTTTTCAATGTATTGATCAGATTTGCTGAATTTTGTCTTCTCTTCTTTAAGGGATGGCTCTCTGGGAGGGTGAAGAGGGGAAGAATACAGGGGGAAATGTAGATGATGTAAAAACAAAAGATAACAAAATTTTTAGTTAAAATATATCTTCCAAGAAATAAAACTGATTAATTTGGTTCCTTTCCTCTATTTCCAGAAGCATGTGTGCACGTGTGCATGTATGTGTATGTGTGTGCATACATACTAGATGCTGGATACCATAGTCTGCACACTCATTCTAGAGTTATATAATTGGACTTTTCCTGGAGGACACTGGTAGGCACTTAATGCAGAATTGTTCAGTTGAATTGAACTGAATCATAGCTCAATTCAGGGATTATTTCTGGTGAACAATAGCGCTGTATAAATAATGAAAGACTAAATAGAAGTTTGAGGAGAGCTTCATCTAAGCAAAGCAACTACAGACCCATAGAATTTTAGTAACAGAAGCTTAGGATCATAGAATATTAAGATAGTTGAAGTCGAAGGGACCCAGCAGCAATTCAACAAATGTATTGGAAAGGTAGAAAGAGCGCACTGGGTTTGGAGTTGGAAGATCTGGGTTTGCAGCCTTGACTGATTAATCAAGTATTTGTTAAGGGGAAAGGGAAGGAAAGAAGCATTTATTAAGCACCTACTCTGTGCCAGCTTGGGCGGCTGGGTGGCCCAGTGGATACAGTGCCAGGCCCAGAGTCAAGAAGACTCATCTTCCTGAGTTCAAATCTGACCTCAGACATGTACTAGCCGCATGACCCTGGGCAAGTCGCTTAACTCAGTTTGCCTCAGTTTCCTCATCTGTAAAATGAGCTGGAGAAGCAAATGACCAACCACTCCAGTATCTTTGCTAAGAAAACCCCAAATGGGGTCACAAAGAGTTGGATGTGCCTGGAAATGACTCAACAAGAAAAATGTACCAGGCACCTCGCTTATCACTTTACAACTATTATTTCATTTCATATTAGGAACCTACTAGGTGCCAGGCATTGGGTCTGCCACTCATTACCCTGGACAAGTTTCTCATTCCCCTTGAGCCCTGGATTACCAATCTTTAAAATGAGCTGGTTGGAGTACATGGCACCTCGGGGTGCAAAGACGAAAACAAATGAGTCCCTATTCTTGTGCATTCTGCTGGATCTTTGAGATACCCAGTTGAGCCTCTTTATTTTACAGCCAAAGAAAATGAGGCCTGGAGAGAGGAAATGACAGCAATCTACCACAAGTTAAACACACATGGATCAAACTTTGACGTCCTCTCAGACCAGTGCTCTCTTTGCTTTGCCACATTGTTATCCTCAGGCCATAATCATTATCATTTACAATTTTCATTTATAAAAGGAAACATGTATGATGCTGTCTGTGCTTATAGCGAGGTCAAATAAACATGTTCCGGGGAAAATTTCAAAGAATCTTTGAAGGAAGCTGAAATCAATCTCCAGAGTTGAAAGAGATAAATTGGGCTTAAAACCATCAAGAGTAGAGAAAGGTCACACCAGCTTCCTTTAGAGATGATAATACGTCCCCGGCTCAAAAGAAACCAGGGCTGGCCAAGTAAAAATCAGTCGGTGGGCCAGACTAGTAATGACATCATATTTTCCCTCCTTTCCACTCCCTCTATAATTTGGTTTTGCTGGGAATTTATGCTGAGGGAGAGAACTTTGGGTTTTGTCGCTGTTCAGTTGTTTTCAGTTGTGTCCAACTCTTCACAACCCCATTTGGGGTTTTCTTGTCAAAGATACTGGAATGGTTTATCATTTCCTTCTCCAGCTCATTTTACAGATGAGGAAACTGAGGGTGAAGTGACTCGTCCAGCGTCACACAGCTAGTAAGTGTCTGAGGCTGGATTTTAACTCACGTATTCTTGAGTCCAGGCCTCGAGTGCCTGTAACTTGAGTGATTCTGGTCAGATTCCATCATTTCAGACACTAGAGGATGGGCCACATTTATTTGTTGAAATGTAATTGAACATTATAGGCTATCTTTCAACAGAAATTTCATTGCACTGGCATTTGTTATGACCAGATATGCCCTTTTTGGAAAGTAAGAGAATCCTCAGATTCCTCATCTGTAAGATGAGGGGGTTCCTATCGATCCACTGAGTCATGGAACCAGAGAATCTCAGGCATTGGAAGGGACCTCAAGGATCTCAGAGAACTTCATCCATCTTACTTGAGGCAACTAAGTGACATGGGATGGATGCTGGACTTGGAATTAGGAAGACCTGAGCTTGAATCTTGCCTCAGATATTTAGTAGTTGTGTGACCTCAGGCAAGCCATTCAACTTGTATGTGCCTCAGTTTCCTCATTTGTAAAATGAGGGAGTTTAGCCTGATGACCTCTCAGCTCTAAATCCATGCTCATACCTAAATGAGGATTCCCTGTACACCTCCTCCCCCAATAAATCAACATCTCACCTTGGATCAAAACCCAGCTCTTAATAGCTAATGAGAGCCAATCATTCAATTTTCCACGTCAAGGCTTACACCTCACTAATGGCCACTAACCAGAGCTCGATTGATTATAGTGTTGCTTGTCTAGAATTAAGAAAGTGGTGGAGAAAATGTCAATGGTGCAGATTAGACAGAAAAGTTGGTCATGCCTGGAAGGGTTTGCTAAAAGAAGTAAATAAATAACCATCTGTGTCTCCACACTTTCTCCCCACTGTGTCTGGCTCTGCTCTCTGCGTCCAGGCAGAACCAAGTCCAATCCCTTAGCTACCCGGCATCACTTCAGACTCAAGTTGCTCTTCACCTCTGAGTTTTCTCTGCTCTGGTCTAAGCAGCCTCAGCTCCTTCTGCTGATTCCTCTCAGGGCATGACGTAAAGGTGTGTCAGCTGCTCAGACACCCACCTCTGGACCCAATTTATCACCCAACTTATCCCTCAGGACCTGAATGAAAAACATCTCCTCCTCCACGTTATCCCTTATCTGCCAATTCAGCAAATTGTCTTCCTTCTTTGTGACTCCTATAGCACTTTAATGTCTCCCACTCTTATCTGCTGAGACCCAGCATGCCATAGAGGGTAGCTAGTTGACCGTGAAGCCAGGAAGACCTGGATTCAAATCCTCCCTATGATATCCACTGGCTTTGTGATTCCAGGCAAGTCAGTGTTCTAGGTGCTGTTTAAGACTAAAGGCACTAGCCTCAGAGTTCACTAAAATAGTGAAATCACGGACCTGACTCTATCCTTATTCACGCATCTTCTTCTGCTTTGTATTGTCTCAGGTCGTGCATATGTCTTTACTTTCCCAGTAGAATGGATTTGTTTTTGTCTGAGCTTCTGTCTAATTAGTGGTCTTCAACTTGTAGAGGGAGGGACTGTGCAAAAAGTGAGAACCTTCAGATGAGGGTACAGGCAGTGTTGTAGGTCAGGCGAGTGAGGAAGGAGCTGGGGAGGAAAAGAGAGCATCCAGTCCAAAGCATTAGGCACAGTTGTCCAACGAGCACTGAGTCAGGTGCAGTAGGTTCCTGAGAGGATGCTGAGCACAAAACAAGGACAGAGTGATAGGCAAAGGACCAAAGCAGGCAGGGGCCAAACCATGGAAACAGTGCATGAAGGAAGTGTGATACAGTCAGGTAGGGGATACAGGGCAAAGCATGCTGGGTGTGGAATGAGAGACCCTGGGTGGGAATTAGGGCTCTGCTGTTGTGTGAATTATGTGTGCTTGTTGTCCCTGTAGATCACGTGTATCTACACGGGTCTGTCTAAATGGGGCTCTCAGGGAGGGATTTATAGATATTTCTATAGTCTCCTCCGTCCATCTTTCTCCAAAAGAGACTTTGATTCCTGCAGGAGATTGGGGTCATCAGCTGGCCATTCTGCTCTCCTCAGAGGAGGGGTATGAGGCAAGAATGCTATCCTAAGTCTTGCTAATGTCGGGGAAATCATGTTCAGTTTCACCATCCCTTTGACAGGGGAAGCGTGCTTATACCCACATGCCAGCCGCACAAACATCATCACACAGAGTGAAAAGTCAATCTCTTCATCCAAACTGATATCAGCTATGTCATACAGATTAGAATATCACAGAAAGAGCTCTCACACTGGGAGGGGAGATACCTCAGCTCAACCATAAGTAAGGACCTAATCTCAGCCAAGAGGAAAGTTCACACAATCTGAACTGGCAACTGGGATATGATCAAAGAACTGGATCCTCTACCTGTCAGCTGGAGTCTTTTCTTTCCTTCCAGGGTCCTCTCCCTAAGGAGAGCCTGCAACCATGCATGCCCTTTCTCAAAGCTGGATTCTATTAGGTTTATTGGGCTTCTCTCCCAAGCCCTGCATGGAGTAATCATTTTCCATGAGTGAGAACAGTCTAATGCAAATAGATGTGAGCCCTGGGTTTGCGTGTGTTTCTTGAGAAGCATAGCTTCTCTGAACTTTGGCTTCCTCCTTTGTAAAATGAAGTGCATTTTCACGGGCTGTCCCCCATGCCTGGAATGGCATATTTTCCCTCTGAGTCTCTGCCTGCTGGCCTCCTTCAGCTCCTGGTTTCTGCACAGAGCCTTTTCCAGTTCCCTTCAATTCTAGTTCCTTACTTCCGAGATTATTTCTAAGTTATCCTGCTTATGCTTTGTTTGTACATTGTTTTTTTGCGTGTCGTATCCCCCATTAGACTCTGAGCTTCATGAGAGCAAGGACTCTTTCTATACCTGGTGTATAACATAGCACTTGGTACATAGCAGGCACTTAATAAATGTTTATTGACTGACGAACTGAAGGGGATGAATTTGTTCATAGCTTCAAGAGCAAGAAGGGACTTTAGAAAATTAAAAAAAAAGAATGCACACCTTCTTGGGGCGGGAGGAGGGACGAGATAGGGAGAAACTTTGGAACTCGAAATCTTATGGAAGTGAATGTTAAAAACTAAAAATTAATTAATTAATTAATTAATTAATTGGGGGAAAAAAAAAAGAAGGGACTTTAGAAGGAATCTTGTCCAGGCTCAAGTGATGTGTCCAAGGTCACAAAGGTAGTAAGTGACAGATTTAGACTCCAAATTCAGTGCTCATTGCACCTGGTTGTATCATACCACAATGATCCCCAAAGTCATTTTCAGCTCTGAATCCTGCGATTCTGCATGAAACCAGGTACTGTAGATACAAGATAACCAAGCAAGAGGAGTGGTACTTTCTGGCCTCTTTTTGTCAGGATTCCCTACAGTCCTGAACAGATCCTTCCATGTAATAACAATTAACAAACATTAATTGAGTTACTGAATGATCTTGAATGCCATGTGCAGCTCTGAAATGATTCCATGATGCTGTGGAATGTAAATAGACAGTGGGAGTAGTCAGTGCCAAAGTCATGGGTCAGATAAGCTTTCTGATGGCCTAATGATTGCTGGAAGGCTCTTAAAAGCTTGAAGAGCTACATTATTAATAATTAGCATCACTAGTGCACTTTCATTCATGAAATTTTTATGTAATAGTTTGCCCTACAATATCTGTAGGAGATTGGTCACCATTTGTATCCCCGTGGTAACAATGAGGAATCTGAAGCCCCCAAGTTGTTGAAGGACTTGCTCTGGATAAAGTAGTAACATATCAGAGCTGGAATTCATGCTCACGGCTAATACATTCCTAGTCTGGTACTTAGCTTACTAGAAGCAGTGAGCCTCCCAACATACAAGACACGGAATAGGATTTTTCTTACACATACACCCACAGATTGGCAGTGGTAGGTGACTCAGTAGATAGAAGACTAATTCTGGAGTCATGAGGACCTGAGTTAAAAAGCAGCCTCAGAAATTTACTTGCTGTGTGCAACTCACTTCACCTTGTTTGCCTCAGTTTCCTCATCTGTAAAATAGGCTGGAGAAGGAAATGGTAAACCACTCCAGTCTCTTTGCCAAGAAAACCCCAAATGGGGTCATGAAGTGTTAGACATGACTGAATAACAACAACGACAACACAGAAGAAAGCTGAAAAAGGGTGGGGGTGGTACCCCACCTCCTTCTGCAGGAAAGGGCAAGGTGGAGTAGTGCAGCCAGGTAAGAAATGAGATGTCTCAGCTTAGCTCCCGCCTTCAATGGAGCACACTGCCACAGGCAGGCATTGGGTAAATGCTTGCCGATCGATTGATTTACACACAGTGTACATTATTAAGAATTAAATAAGTGTGAAGATTCTAATCAGAAGAAAAAGGGATTATGAAAACCTAGGTTTATAGTAGTAAATTAGTAGTAAAATTAAACTGACTATTTAAAAGGAAAAATAAAACCTCTGGGATCATTTTTAATAGCTAGTGTGAATAAAGACTAGATCATAGATTTAGAATAAGGATTTTTAACGTAGGGTCTGGGAATTTGTTTTTAAAAATAGTTTGGTAGCTATATTCATTATTATTGATCTCTTTTGTAATTCAATGTGTTTAGTGACATTCTGAGAAGGTGCATCCATAGCCTTCACCAAATTACCCAAGGGGTCTATGACCCTTAAATCAGGGTTTAGAGTTTGGGTGGCCCTCAGAGGTACTCTCATGGCCTCCTTTTGCACATAAAGAAACAGAAGTGGGGGTGGGGCAAGAGATAGGGGGTGGAGATCAAGTGATTTGCCTGCTGGTCACAGGGTCCATTAAATATTAGAGGAGAGATTTGAACTCCAGTCTTCTATATTGCCTTTTAGACAGTTGTTTTTTATTTAAGGAAATAAGAAGAGGAGTCCTTGGAGCGAATCTCTTGGAAAGCATTCACATAGGCTATAAGGATCAATTACAGAAGGTTGATGGTGAAACTCTCTAGTTAAGAAGGAAATAACAAAGTGTTTAAAAGCAATGCACCCATCCCAAGAACTGGAAGTGAAGAAAGGTGATTAGCAAAATACTTTAAATACACTAATTGTAAAATATTCTTCTGTTCCCTTGGAGGCTTTAATTGCCCCTTCTGGGGCTTAATAAGTGTTTTTTGACAGACTGACAAATTGAGCCAAATTAGCATTATCACAGAAGTGATTACGTTCTAGGTAAAGGGCAACTTTAAGATTTTTGAAATAGAGAGCCTCCCCAGAGGGGGGAAAAGATCCTGGCATCTTTGACTCACTGGGAAAAAGAAGCTAATTTAGAATGTAAGTAGAATGGGCCAATTTTCTGGAGCTGCTGGAATTCAGAAGACTTGGAGTACACGTCAATAAAGGAATTCAATGTCAAGACAGGAAATGTTAAGGAATTGAGAACGCCAGTGAGAAATTCATGCATATGGCAGAAAGCTTGGGAATCCCAAAACATGCAGTAGCAAACAATAATTCCTCTCAAATCAAAAGTCCTCTTTACTGTCTAATGGGTCTTCTCAAAGAATTAAAAAAAAAAATCTGTAATTGATTATACTCCTAGAAGCAGGCAGCCTGAATGGTCATTCATTCTAACCTTTTGCCTTTAGGCAAGAACTGTCCATGGCTTCTTCTTAGGTAATTATCTATTCTATTCCTCTGGATTTCTAGGAAAGGAAATTCCACAGTCTCCCTTGATAATACAGACAACCCAGTATCTCTTTACTACTATAGTCTAGGTGCTTTTCCTCCTTCATAGCTAAATTATAGTGAGTTTTCTCATTCTTTCTTTAGTGGAATTAGAGATGAGATGGGCACCTTCCTGCAGCTATGTCTTCATACCATCAAGGACTCTGATCTTCTCTTCTTTTGGATTAATAGTATAAGCAACCATTTGCTCTGAAGAGGGGTTTCTGCTTCTCCCTAGTGTCCTTTCGCCACTTCTTCAGCCATCCAAATTCATTACTTCTTTATTTTTAATTAAATTTTATTTTTTAAATAAATAAATATTTATTTTTAATTAAGTTTATTTTTTCAAGTGGATATCTGCCTATTATCCATTCCCTTTTCATCACTCATGAGAGTAAGAACCTGTTACATGCATGTAGAGTCATGTAAAACAAATTCCCACAGTGCCCTTGTTCCTCAGTTTGCATTGAGGCCATTACCTCTCTATCTGCCTGTTTCATAATGAGTCCTCTGGAATCATGGGTTGTCGTTTGAATAGCAGAATTCCTAAGCCTTTCAAAGTTGTTTGCCTTTACAATGTTGTTATTATTATATAAATTGTTCCTCTGGTTCTCCTTACATCATTTTGCATCAGTTCATACAAGTCTTCCCAGGTTTCTCTGAAATCATCTCTTCCATCATTTCTTACAGCACAGTAATATTCCATCACATTCATATAGGATAACTTGTTCAGCCATTCCCTAATTAATGGGCACCCTCTTCAGTTTCCAAGTCTTTGCCCCACAAGCAGAGGTGCTACAAATATTTTTGTACGTAGATGCAAAGTCATAGATGCAAAGAATGACTCAATGTTCTAAACTTTATTTAAAACTTTAGGTATGTGCACAGCTAGTCTACAAGAGATGGTAGCCAGAAATACCATTGGGCATGTGTACTTAGATGTAAGGGAAAAGGTTGAAGTAGCAAAAAACCCATCTCCCTCCCTATGTGTCAATCAGCATACTTTTGCCCTTATGTGGAAGTTGTTAATTCCTGTCTACAAAAGCAACAGTTAAGGCAAGCTGCATCCAGCTGCTTACTGTCTTGGTGTGCTAACAAAATACTTTTATCTTTCTTTTCTTCAGTTTACCTCATTGATCAGAGCAAGGCCCAAACCAAGGTTGGTTTTTTTTTTTTTAACACATATGGGTCCTTTTCCTCTTTTCTTAACCTCTTTGGAGTATAGACCTAGTAGTGGTATTGCCATCAAAGGGCATGCACAGTTTAACTGCTTTGGGGGATGGTTTCAAATTGTTTTCCAGAATGGCTAGACTAGTTCACAGCTCTTCCAAAAAACTCATTACGTTTTTTAGGACCCAACTCAAGATTTACCTTGTTCCAGGAACTTACCTCATGCTGAATACTCTCTTCTAGGGTTGGTCCCGAGTCGATCTGGGAAATGGGCAGAATTTGTTTTCAGTGTTCCCCTCTCTCACTTGCATGCCAGAGTCATATTCCTAACTAAATTATAAGACAGTATTTAGCATCTCATTTTTTCTTGCATGCCCCATGGGAATAAAATATAGTACTATACATAGAGTATGAACTCAAGAAACACTAGTTAAGTAAATTAAATTCATCAATTAATGTCTGAAAGAAGAAAAGAGAATTGTACCTTAGATTTGCCCAGTGACTTAATGTTGACAAGTGCTTTCATTTACATTATTATCTTATTAGATCCATGCCACAGAATAAACAGAATGAGGAAATCAGAGCAAAGAGGATTTTTCACTGTGTAGACTTTAGAACTCTATATAAATGTCACATTATTGTTATTATTTAAAATTCATTGGAGAAAGGGGTAGAGAAGAAACTTTTGAGAAAACACTAATAATTCAATAGATACATAAGAAGATACTAATCACAAAATGGCAGACACCCTGAACTCATTAGAAAAATCTGTTCTTGGCGAGCAGATGGAAGATAAGAGACCTGCAGAAATAGGAAATTCTGAAGACACTGGCTTTTGACAAAAGTTACTTTGGAAACTGACAGAAAATGGAGTGGTTGCACATGAGGACCCTGAGAGGAGGACAACAGTCCCCCGCTCTTTCTCTTATAGAGGGTGATAGATGGAGATCTTCGTTTGTGATTGCCCCATGTTAAGGGAATGAATTAATGCAGAGGTAATGCTACATACACATTCGTCTTTACAAAGCACAAGAAGCCAGTGTTTTGTTGGTTTTGTTTTGGTGAAAGGCAAATGGAACCTTGATGTCAGAGAACACAAACATAAGGCTAGTTTGTATTATGATGAAATAGTGGGACAGACATGGCAAAGAAGAAGAAGGAATCTACAAGTAACCAACAACCACAGCAAACATCTGTGGTAGCATACTGATATGATTAGCAGCTAGGTGGCGCCATAGGGCACAGAGCCCCAGGCCTGGAGTCAGGAAGACTCATCTTCCTGAGTTCAAATCCAGCCTCAGACCTTTACTAACTGTGTGACCCTGGGCAAGTCACTTCACCCTATTTGCCTCAGTTTCTTCATCTGCAAAATGATCTGGAGAAGGAAATGGCAAACCACTGCAGTATCTTTGCCAAAAAAACTCCAAATGTGGTCACGAAGAGGCAGGTTCGACTGAAAAACAATACTAGTTTATAAAGAGGAAATCATATAACATTAGTATAATATCCTCTCCATCTGCTTTATCCCTCCCTTGAGTTACTTTATACCAATTTGTTTACTCATTCTTTAAAATCAAGCTCAAATGTCCCCCGATCTTCCAGGAAGTTTTTTTAAAAAAATTTTTTTTTTGTCCCCTTAAGTAATAAATGACCTTTCTCCTCTCTGCCTCTCCCTCAAGCCCTGCCCAGGATCTCACACAGCTTTTTGTTTCCACGTATCTTATGTATGTATTTTATGCAGCAAAGAGTTTGGTGGTGACTTTGGAGAGATCAGCGATTATAAGACAGAGAGGCAGCTAATATAGAGCAGTGGCTACAATGCCAGGCCTTGAGTTGGGAAGACCTGAGTTCCAATCCAGCTTCAGGAACTTACTAGCTCTGTGACCCTAGACAAGTTACTTAACCTCTCTGCCTCAGTTTCCTACCTCCCAGGGTTGTTGTGAAGATTAAATGAGATAATGCTTAGGTCAGTGCCTGGCACACAACTGTTGTTCATTTTCAGTCATGCCTCATTCACTCTTCATGACTCCATGTGGGATTTTCTTGGCAAAGATACTGGAGTGGTTTGCCATTTCCTTCTCCAGCTCATTTTACAAATAAGTAAACTGAGGCAAACAGGAGGAAGTGACTTGCCCCAGGGTCACATAGCTAGTTAGTATCTGAGACCAGATTTGAATTCAGGATGAGGAGCCTTCCCGATTCTAAGCTCAGTGCTCTATCCACTATGCCACCTAGCTGCCCCCTGGCACATAGTAAGTGCTCTAGAAATACTAGTGTTATTATTGTTATCATCATCATCATCATCATCATATCGGTTTCAGTAGAATAGTGAGAATTGCAAAGAAAGTTTAAGGGACCAGAGTATCATAGATGTAGAGCTGAAAGGGATCCCTGGGTGGAAGAGTGAATTGGGGGGTGGGAGGGTGGGGATGGAGTAAGTGGAACTTTCTAGAACTTTAGCCACCAAGGGAAGAAGAGAGAGAAAATGGTTGACAGTGCCACCTAACTCAACATGGTGGCCCAGAAGCTGAAAAGGGGAAGTCGATGCACTTCCCAAAGGACCTCATCGACTCATCTGTAGTATATGGGTAAATATTAAGAGGTAAATAGAAGAGGCGGCATGATGCAGTAGATAGATTCCTGGATCTAGATTCAGAAAGAACTGGGTTCAAATCCCATTGTTTAGTAGCTGTGTGATGCTAGGCAAGTCACATATGTCTCTGGTCCTTTTTCTTATCTATAATGAGGAAGGGGTTGGATTGTATCTGAGGACTACTCCAGCTCTAAATCTATGATTCAGTCAGGTAGCATGGAGGATCCATGATGCACACTGCTGCCAAACTGATTTTCCCCAAGTACACGGATCTGATCACCTGACTCTCTTACCTAGCCTACTCTGGTGGTTCCCTACTGCCTCTAGCACCATTTGTTTAGCCTTTAAAGCCCTATCCAACCTGCCCCCTACCTATCTTTCCAGACTCCCTGGACATTACTCCCCTTCCTTCCCTCCACGATTCAGTCAAACTGGTCTTCTCTCTGTTCCTCCCATAGGACTCTCCACGTCTTTACATTGGCCATTCACCATGCTTGGAATGCACTCCCTCCTGACTACTTCCAGCAGCCTTGTCTTCCTTTAAGAAGCAGCTGGGGTACCATCTTCTTCAGGAAACCTTTCCTGATCTCCCCAACTGCTAGTGCCCTCCTTCTCAACCCACCTGGTACTCAATTATTTGGTCCATGTTTTTATTTATTATTTATTTATTTACTTTAGTAAATAAATTAGTAAATAAATTTTACTTATTTACTTTTATTGTCTCTCTCTCCATTTATATATGTCTTACTTCTTGTCTCCTCCAACAGAATGTGAGCTCCCTGCACGCAGGGATTGTTTCATTCTCTGCGCTTGAATCCACAAGGCCTAGCACAGCATCTGACACGTAGTAAGTACTTAATAAATACTGTTGGTCGATTGATTGGTGGCTTTGTCATACCAGGAGAGGGAATTAAAAATTTTTTAAAAGGCCCTCACCTAAAAATGCTCTTTCACCTGACCTTCTATAATGCTTAAATCAATCTTGACCTTCCATGATACTCAAATTGATCTATAATCTTGTTAATTCGAATGTTTCCTATTTAGTCATTCTTGGTCATATCCTCCCGTGAGTTCACCACAGGGCAACCCCCCAGTGTTCTGGGAACCTTCCTCAATTTACCTTGACGTTTTGCGGAGCGCACAGATCGTCCTTAACTCTTGCCCCATAATCAAGCCATCTTCTTTTCTGATCATCCATTTCTCCAGTAATATCCTTCTCTCCAGTTCTTCTCTGTAGTTCTTTCTGTGCTACGTATTACAGCCTGCTCACACCCACTATCGCCTCTCCTTTGCCCTCATTTTTAATTCTTCACCTACTGTAGAGTTCTATGACTTGCCGCCAGATAGGCAGGATTGGTTTTGGGAAATTACAAGGCTCCTTTAATGACTCCAAACTTCTCCCTGAAACAAAGACCCATCTTTCTAATGCCAGTATTCTACTTTGATACAATACGAAACTGAAAACCACTGGCATATCTCCTGCTGCCTAGGAAGGAAGCCAATGTCTAAATATTTTCCCAGCTGCTGGTGTCATTCTCTCTGAGATTACCTCCCACGACCTCAGTATGTACCTTATATGTATCTTCTTATTTACATATTGTCTCCTGCTCTGGGTCCTTTGTCTGTATCTTGTCTGCACATAGCTATTTGCATGCCATCTCCCCGTTAGACTCTGAACTCCTTGAGGCCAGGAACTGTTTTTGCCTTTCTTTGTATCCCTAGAGTTTAGCACAGTGCCTGGCATGGAGCAAGTGCTTCCTAAATGCTTGCTGACTGACTGCTGAGGATGATAGAATAATCAGAATGCAAACCATAGGAACCTCAAAGATGAAAAATCAACCCTAGATTCAATGTGTAGCCAGGGAAGATAGTGAGTTGATATAACTGGTCCCTACTCTGAAACCATCTGATTGTCTGCTTTTTTGCTCTAGCTAATCTTCCAGAAATGAAGAATAAAGCCCATTACAGCAATCCAACTCGAAGGCTTAAAGATAGAAATATGCCTTGAAGACATATGAGAAATACACAAAATACAACTATAGTTGGAAAAATGGATATTATTATAATACACCAGAGGGGGGAAAAAATCCAAATGCTCAGTGAGTCAGAAGGACTCGGAAAGCCATAATGTTGGAACAGGCAGATACAGCACTGGCAATGAATATGCAGAGTTGCAAGTGTCAGTAAACAGAGAACATGTTATTTTAGGGAGACTTGGAGACATCTGATTAAGGATCAGGGAGTGGAGATTATCTCTTTACCCAACATTGAAGATACTGTGCTTAGGGTGTAGCATCTCATTAAATCCCCACCAAGAGAGACGGTTTGGAGAATGATGTTAGAAATGATGGAGGACTTCAATTATGAGGAAAGGATAATTGGTCAGTCCATAACCATTTATTAAGCACCTATCATGTGCCAGGCATTGTCCTGAGCACTGGGGATTCAAAGAGAGGAAAAAGACAGTCTAATGGGGGAGACAACACGCAGATAACTACGTACAAGCAGACTATATACAGCATAAATCAGAAATAAGGAAAGGAAACCATAGATTGTGTAGACAAACAGGACTGAGACTCTACCAACATTTTAGAGATATTGTCCAAGAAATAAGAGAAAGGAATTATTCATTCGAATGTAACCAATAGATATATGGGTGAAATAAATAAACTGCAGCAGGTGCCAGGAATGTAGGGGATAAAATGATAGGACTGGAGACAGAAAGTTTGAGATTCATTGAGTGACTATGGGTAAGTAATTTAACTGAACCTCAGTTTCTTCCTCTGTAAAATGGGTATAGTAATGCTTGGGGAACCTGCCTCGAAGAATTGCTGTGAGGCTGACAACTAGATCATGGGATTATAAGATCATAGAGTTATCATAGGAAGGGACCTTGGAGATCATCTAATTCAGCCCCATTTTACAGATGTGAAAACTGAGGTCCACAGGTACTAAGTAGCTGAATGTCAAGTTAAGTGGCAGAGCCAGCATTTGAAGCCATATCCTCTAATTCCAAATCCAGTGTCCATGCCATTGCACTATGCTGTATGGAAAATACATTGCAAGATTTTCTGCACAAATGTCACTGAACATTTTTTTATTATTGTTGTGAATAATAATATCGTATCTCACTTCTTTTGCTGCCCTGAAAATTTCTCTGAACATTATTTTTAGACATTCAGTTACAAGAAAATCCTAGGCTTGGCAGAATAATGACTAGTATTTTGTGAATTTCTCCTCAGATTTAACTTCTACACAATTTTAAATGCCAAGAAAACACATTTTTAGTAAGATAGTTCTATAGTCAGTTATGTTAAAACTTATTCAATAAAAGCATTTAATGAAGCAGTATAGGAAAGATTCACAGAGGAATTTGGGAGAAAAAAAGTGCAGTAAAGAGAAAGAAATGATTACATATGTTGTCCTTCCTGATTGAGGTTCTGAACTTAGACATTGAGACATCTATTGGGGGTGGTTCCCAAGACAAGAGTCTAGCTTTAGACATGGAGGAATGAACATGCAGCTTCCTGGCCCCTCATTTAGGGAAAAAGTGCCTACAGTCTTCACTGTTCATTTGATGAAAAAACACACTTAAAACATCAGCAGGATTCTGACCAGGGAGATGTAGAAGACAAGTACTTATGGGGAATAATCAAAGGGATCTGGCACAGCCCTCTGGCTTCTGGCATCATCAGTTACAGGTCTGCCAAGATGCTTGGGGAAACATTTTAATTTAAATGCCAACTTTATTTCAACGAAGTCTCCCTTGATCTGTTCAGGGTAGATAGTAAGATAAATATTCACTTTGGTGGAAAAATAGATGAATGGAGTGTTGATCTTATGAAAAAAAAACCTGAAGGGTTAAAATCTGTTCCTTTTTTTTTTTACATTAGGAAACTTGTGGCAATAAAACAAAGCAGAATATGATTTGACAAATGACACTGCTAACATGTGCCATTAGTTCTTTTGCTAATGTGAGAGACTGAGTTCATTCTGAAAGAGAGGCACACCTACACATGACTGGAAGACAAAGTCCACTTGGAAAGTTTATGACTGGCTTTTTATGTAGTTGGCCCAGAAATAGCAAAGGACAACTCAAAGGACCCTATCTTCCTGCCCCCTTTCTACCACCTTGGCATCATCTGACTACATATGAATGAAGGAAGTATAGAAGAGAAGGGAGTAAGAATCATGAATCTGAGCAATGGGAGAGACCTCAGTAGCTATATAGTCCAACTTATACACCACATACTCAAAAAGGGTCCATTTAGCCTCTGCTTGAAGTCCTCCAAGTAGAAGGAAGCATTTCCTTTCCAAGGACCACTTCACTTTTGGATAGATTTATTTGTTGGGAAGCTTTTCCTGACATCTAACCAAAATGTTCCTCTTTGTGACTTCTGCCCATTCAATTGCTCCTGATTCTGCCTTATGGGGTCAAACAGAATGAATCTAATATCTCTTCCACCAGGTAGCCTTTCAAATACTTGAAAATGGTCATTGTGTTCTTCATCACATCCACCATCACCTCTCCAGTCCTCTTTTCATGTTCAGTTTCTCCAATTTATCTCATAGGATACGGACTCAAGACCCTCCGCCATCTTGGTTTCCCTCCTCTGAATGCTCTCCAGTCCTTCTGGTGCCCAGACTTGAACTTAGCACTCCAGGAGAGATCTGAGAAGGGCAGAGTATGGTGAGGCAGTCCTTTAGACTATGAGTTCCTTGAGCGCCCAGACTTTTTTTTTTTAACCTTTGTTTGTATTTCTGGCAATTAGTACCATAAACGCTCATTGCCTTGACTTGACTCACGTACTTCTCTGTTCCTAGAAGCTGTGCTTCTGTCAATACAGTCTGAGATAAAGTGAGCTTTCCTGGTTGATGACTCACACTAAATGACTCCCATTGAGCCTGCAGCCCACTAAAACCAGCAGATTTTTTTTAGGGCAGGTACTGTCTAATATGCCTCTTCTATCTTATACTTGTGAATTTGTCCCCACTGAAACTATAGATTGTGTGAATAAACAGGAGTGAGTGAATAAAGATGACTCAATGTCATCTTTATGTGATTTGGCCCAATACTCTGAACTGTCAAGATTTTTTTTTCTTCTCGACTGTCTTCCAGTACATTGGCTATCCTTCCTAGCTTTGTGCCACCTATAAATTTGGTGACGATACTATCTATATCTTTACCCAAGTCATTAATAAAAATATCAGACCTCTCAAAGCACAGATCCCTGGAGTACTCTGCTGAAGACTTCCTGCCACGTTGGCTTTAAACCATGAAAAACTACTCTCAATCTGAACATCCAACCAGTTCTGAATCCTTTGCATTATATTATCTATCATCTAACCCATTTTTCTCCATCTTCTCTACAAGAATAAAATGAGAAAAAATGGAAAAAAAAACCTTTGCAGAAAAAAACCCAGAATCAAGATAAGAATTGAGTAGCTCTTTCTTCTTTTTGTTATCAGGTATCATTTTCCCCAACCCCCCCCCCAAGAAAGGTCCTATCTCTTCTTTAATCCTCCTCTTTCTCTAAGTACAGCTTTTAAAAAAACCTTTCTTTTGTTGTCCTTAGTTTCCCTCACTAAGTCATCCTGAGCTTTAGAGTTCCTGACAGTATTCTTATAGGACTGTACCTTTCCCTCATATTCATTCTCTGTTACCTGACTTGCTTCTGCACATATCTTTTGAAAATCTGTAGTGGTGATGAGTTTAGACAAATCCCATCTATAGGCATTGTTTCCCTTTATTTCTTCTGGATTTCACTCTCCCATCCCTCCTGGGCTGACTTTCCCTGTGGCACTTTGCTCCATGGGCTCTTTCCTATCTTTCTCCCAAACCTTTCAAAATTTGCCTTACTGAAATCTAGGACGCTTGTCAGACTATGCCTAGATTACCTCTCTTTCACAAATATTAGCATGCAGTCAATATCACTGCCTTCCCAGGATTCCCATCATTTCCACCCCAGCAGCCAGTTCCTTCCTGTGGGTGAGGATCAGTTCCAGAAAAACAAACAAACAAACAAACAAACAAACAAATGTTTCCCTCATTGGTTTCTCTCTCTACCTCTGAAGGATGAAATGATCACTCAGGCAAGTCAAGAAGTTATTAGCTACTTTGCTTTGGCAGAGAGAATGAGTTCCAACAGATGTCTGAACAACAACAATAACAGTAATAACTAGCACTTACATAGTGCTATTTACCATATATGGGTCAGGCACTATACTAAGCCCTTTATAATTATCTCATTTGGACCCCAAACATAGGTGCTATTGTTATCCCCATTTTATGGATGAGAAAACTGACCCAAATCAAGGTTAAGTGACTTGCCCAGAGTCATATAACTACTAAGGCCAGCCCAACACTCCATCCATTTCGCCACCTCGCTACCTCACAATTGAAGTCTCCCTTCATCGCTTTAGTATACCTCTGTGACAGGCCTTATGGTGGTTCACAACTCCTCCCCTATTTCCTCTTTCTGTCCAGGTGGTTTGTGATACTCCAATGACAAAATCATCTGTTTCTCTCTCTTTTGACCTTTACTTATATACTGTCCATCATGCTTCTCCCTCCCATGAATATACCTTCACAAGCCCGAGTCAATGATAACCAGGAGATAGTTTCACGGAGTTAACTGCCATGAACACTGGAACAAAGGGGTGGGGGGCAGCAAGAAGAGAAGGATGAAAATAACAGAACCACACAGATACACTAAATTATAATCTGCCAAAAGCTTTTTTTTTTTTAATTTGCCTTTGTATAGCCACTGGTATAAACTGGATTTGTAACCCTCAATTCACTACTTTTCTCTTTAAACTGTCGCTGTTTTTTAAAACATCAAACTTGATTACAATCAATCCCAGGGCAAGAAGCTTTACACAGTGGTGTAAGGACGGGGCAGGAACTGAGATTTCATTGATACAGGGAATTCCAGGTGGGGAAAATTCCTCTACTGATGCAAGTGGGTGTCTTCTCTGCAATTTGTAATCTTAGAGACTTAACTTAGAGCTTGGAGAGGTTGAATAATTTGGCCAGAACACCAAAGCCAACATGTTAGAGGCCAAGCTTGAACCCAGTTTTTTCAGGCTAGCTCTTTATCTTCTTAATATGAGCTGCCTCTTGGGTGTCCTTTGGATTCTGCTCCATATGTTGCTTCAGAGGTATGAGATGTATGGGAGAAAATACTGTTATGTGCTTGTTTTGGCCTTATTGCGAAAGTTCTAAATCTTTCTTGTGTCATGGACCCCTTGGGTAGCCTGGTGAAGCCTATGAACCCCTCCCTGGAATATTTTTAAGTGGATAAATAAAATACATAGGATTAAAAGGAAACCAATTCTATTGGAATAGTTATCAAAATGGTGCAAGTTCCAAGTTTATGGACCCCAGGTTAAGAACTTCTGTTTTGTGGCTTTTGTGTATCTGTACATGCAACACTAAGGAAGTTTTAACAGTCTCCTCTTTCCTGCGATATTCTGCATTCAGCAGGAGGAATGGTTAGCTTCTGTCCAATGACTATACCCTAATCCTGACAAACCTGATCTCAAAGGGTACTAGATTACAATGCTGATACATCAATTCACAAATTTCACCAGTGAAAAAGTTTCCTTTCCTTTAATCCCCTTCCCTCAAGTATCAATTATTGGCCATAAGTAAACGTGGCCTGGATCAGACCCAAAGGGCTTGGGGGTGGGGGTGGGGAAAGAAGCCACCTGGAAGACTTGGGAAAGTGAGGAAGGGGCTAAGGATGAGAAGCAGCTGCTCAAAGGTTCCCCCCCCCCAAAATGACAAGCTCACTTCTTTGATGGGGAGAAGGGTGTCATGGGGAAGAGGAAGGAGAGGAGCTGGGAGTTTAATTTTTTTGGGGGGGGCTCTCAGTAGGGCAGTGCAGGGGGCGTGTGCGCTCCGCACACCTCCACTCCAGCCAGCGCGCCTCCGGGATCTGGGGCTCCTCTTGGGACATTCTCCTAGCAACCAGCCCCGCTGGCTCCTCGAAAAGGTTCCGGGGGACCCGCTGCCCGGGGAGGGCGGAGCGGGGAGGGCACGGCGGGGATGTGGGGCGCAGGGAGAGAGGGAGGGACGTGGGGAGGGAGGTCTGCGGGAGCCGTCGTTGCGCCACCCGGGCTGTTTGATTGGCAGCTGCAGCTGAGGGGGCGGGAGCGGGGACGAGGAGGCGCCCGCCCCCCTCCCCGCCGCCCCTGGAGGGGAGGGGAGGGAGGGGAGAAGAGGAGGGAGGAAGGAAGGGAGGGAGGGCCCGAGGCTGGGGGCAGGGAGCCCGAGGGCTGGGCGGACAGACGGCCGGCGGGCGGGCGCAGAGTGTCCCGGCTCGGGAGGCGGGCGGGTGGGCTCGGGCCGCGGCGGCCGCTGCTGCTGCTCCTGGGGCTGGGGCTGCCGCCGCTGCTGCTGCCGCCGCCGGAGGGGCTGCCTCCTCCGCCCTCTGCGCCCGCCCCGGAGGGAGCCCGAGGAAGGAGGAGGAGCGGGGGAAAGCGGCAGCCGCGGGGGCCACCGCAGCCAGATGAACCGGGCGCTGTGCATCCGGCTTCGGGGAGAGCAGCAGCGGCAGCCACGGCGGCGGCGGGAGGAGGACGGCGGCGAGGAGGAAGAGGAGGGACGCTGGAGACCCCGAACGCCGGCGGGGAGCGAGGGGGCGGCCCCTAGGTGGGTGCTGGCCGGGGAAGGGGCGGGGAGAAGTCTGGGGTCGGTGACTGCTGGGGGGGGAGCGGGAGCAGAGGGGCTGGGGGATGGAGGGAGGGCGGGGCCGGGGGCAGGAGTGATTGATGGAGGGAGGGAGGAAGGAAGGGGAAAGGTGGATGTGTGGAGCCTGGGGATGGATGGATGGAGGGAAGGAGGAAGGGAGAGAGGAGCACGGGGGCAGGCCGGCTGCCGAGGGGTGGATGAATGGGAAGGGGTGTGTAGGGATAGGCTGGAGGCAGGGGGATGGATTGATTAGAACGAGAGCATGAGGGCAAGCGGGGGCAGGAGGAGGGAGGACCAAACGGAGCAGATGGGGAGTGGGCTAGGAGCCAGGAAGGAGTGAGCAGGGTACTGAAGGCCCGGGGTAATTTGACGGGATAGCGGCTGGGACCCAGGAAGGCTAAGGGGACCGGCTAGCGGCGAGTGGTGCGGAGTGGTACCCTGGTGGGCGAGATGCAGGGAGTTAACCATCGCAGCCCCGGACGCTGGGGTTTTGTGCTGAGCTTGGGGATGGGAATGTTTGGGAAGGATGGAAGGGAAGGAACCTCCCCTCCGGTCTCCTCCCCACGTCTTGGCTTTTGGGGGCACCGGGCTCACCGGAGGAGGTGTTGACAATGGCAGAGCTGGGGGAGGGCTGAGGAGCCCCCGGGACAGGAGGCACGCTGCTGCTGTCTGCCTGCCTGCCCCTGGGTTGGGACTGCGTAGTGGCTGCAGGGGGCAGCGAAGAGTCTATAGAGAGGCATCTAGGAGAGAGCTCCTAGGGAGTGAGGGCTGGCTGCGGGAGCAGGGCTGGCGCCCCAACCCCGATGCCCCGAGCGAAAGTTCCCCCAGCGGCTCAGTGCCCTAGCCTCCACCTTGTCTCTGCTGTTTGCCGTGTGTCTCACTGACACGGACACGATCGAGGGCAGGCGCCCGACAAATGTCACTGCGGTGAGCAAACTCCCGTCAGCCAGTCCCCGGGCGAGTCCCTCCCGGGCTGGGCAGTCCCTCCACTGCCCCTTTCCCCGCCCATTTCTCTTCTAGCCCACCTCGGGGTTGGGGGGGAGACTTGGGATGCAGGGCTGGGAGTAGAGGGGGTGTGGGAAGGTCAAGGGGCAACCTCTTCTCCTGTGGCCCCAGCCGCCTCTCAAGGATGTGTTCCTTGTAAGTTTGTTTGTTTACCCTGAGCCTTGCGGTTGATGGGGAGACACCAGCCCCAGCAGCCGCCGCTGGGATGTCTTTCTGCAGAAATTCCTGCCACAGGCTTGGGAGAGGGGGCCAGAGCATCTGAAGCGTGTGTGTGTGTGTGTGTGTGTGTGTGTGTGTGTGTGTGTGTGTGTGTGTGTGTGGGCTCGTGTGAGTGAAGGGGGAAGAAAGGAGGCGCAGGGATTCCTTAGCCCCTCTTCTCCTGTCCTCTGTGGGGGTGGGGATGGGAGTGGAAAGTGTAGCGTTTGGGATGCTGTTATTTTTGGAGCCTGCAGCAAGGAGAGATGGTCAGCTTTTCATGTGTTGCCTGCGTGTCCGAGTGTGTGGAGGGACTGTTTTCTTCTCCCAGGTGCTGAAAGCTGGAGATTTTCTGGGAACAGCAGCGAAGACATTTTCTTTCCTTATTCTTTTTTTTTTCAGCCTCCAGGTCTGTAACTCCGCAGGAGGCAGACCCGAAAACACACACATTTTAAATCTAAATTAAAAAGAAAAGCGGAAGAAGCTGTGGAAGCAGCAGTCAGAGGAGGAGGGGCTGAGGCCGCAGCAGCAGCAGCGGCGGCGGCAGCGGCGGCGGCAGCAGCCCCTCAGCAGCAGCAGGAGTGAGAGAAGAGGACCTCCCCGTCCTGGGCTGCCGCTGCCAGAGGGGACTGATGGCAGATTTTGACCGGGGGGCCGCGGGCAGCGGTGGGGCCCTGCCTGCCTCCCCAGGACCTGCCCTTGGAAAGGTAGCCTTTAAAGCAGGAGATGGAGAAGGAGGAGGAGGTGGTGGAGGTGGTGACGGTGGCGTCAGCTCGGGGAGAGCACGCTATGACAGCAGCAGTGGGGTTTCCAACGGAGACTGCACGCTGGGGGTGTTAGGGGAGGACCCCAGAACCGGGAAGCCCATCAGCCCTTCTCGAGGAAACCACCCTACCCTGGGGACCCCGGCAACGGGCCGGGAGAACAAACCAGGTGGCATCCCCCGCAGGAGTAGCATCATCAAGGTAAGTAGAATGATGACACTGACCTCAGCCTACCACAGGAAGGGGACAAGGGGCAGCTGGGGTTTGCTTTGTTCTCAGAAGGGGACAGAGAGGAAGACTACCGGTGGTGGGCTGAAGAAGGTATGCAGCCAAAGAACAGACTGGAGAATGAATGCTTTGGCTCAGTGAGGGTCCCGGTCTAGATGGCGTTTCCTTAGTGCAGGAAGGGCCCAGAGGAAGGTGATGGGGAGTGTTTCAGCTGCTAACCCGTTGTGACGGCTGCCTCTGGTCCAGCCAGGAGCATGGGGACCAGCCTGGGGGGCAGGTAGTGACCCAGTGTTATCAGGAGTCATGGCCGGCCCTGTCTGTATATGCTGCCTGAGTTGCTAGTCTGGGCCAGGTGACAGATTCAGAAGGTTTTCCATTGCATTTTGAAGGCATGGGGATTATGTGAAAGCCTGCAGGGCAACCAGTCTGGGTAGGGAGGAGTGGGGAAAGTGGTTAGTGAGAATTTGCTGTGTTTATTAGTTGCTTCTGGGAAATGGATGCATTGCATGGGATAAGGTCTCTAATCACTAAATGACAGGAAGAGATGAGTAGGTTTTCTGAAAAGAACTCATACAATTGTAAATTTCCTTTTCCTTGAATCCAAAAGATCACAGTTAGTTTTTTTTTCTAACCTGACTAGATAGATTTGAGGCCTTTAGTTCTTTTCTCGGTTTTCTTTTTGCCTTTAACGTGGATTTTTGTAAAGGGAAGAGAGAAGCAAAACAACACTGTTGTTTTGGTTGAGGAAGGTAGAGGGCAGAGATGTATTTTCTGCTTTTAAAAAAGTACTATTAACAGCTCTTCACTTTGTTATGGTTTCAGTTTAATTTTCCATTTCTGTCTGCAATGTAAAAATAAATGTTTCAAATGCTACAAAGCAAGGAAGGGGGAAGAAAAGCCAGTTGATGGGCTGTGATGAGGGCAAGTGCTTTCCAAAGTGGTGTTGAAAAGATGAGAATCTCAATTTCTGAAAAGCAAGGGGAATACAAGGACAGCCAGTGGGGAAACACAGCTAACAAGCATTGCGCCCACCCTTCCCATCACTGAAATGATGCTTATTGTTAGCTGCTGATAAAATGAGAGGGTGGGAGGTCTGAGTGGGGTTGGGGGTGGTAGTATCGGGGAGAAACAAAACAACATAACTCAGAGGGAGTGGGATTGAACCAAGAGTGAGATTCTCTGTTTAGCTGGGCCTGAAAAGCATCTTCTAAGTATTTCTGACCCAGTTGTGGACTTCTACAAGGATCCAGGGAAACTGACCACAGTAGCAACTGCATGGAAGGGGCAGTTGTGAAATTGATTTTCGCTGTGTCATCTGTTTGGATTGTGAAGGGTAGAGAAGAGCCATTATGTGTTAACTACCTGAGGCATATACTGTGGAATTGAAGGAATACACCAAACCCTATTTTTGATGGCTGAAAGAGTTTTACTCTGGCATTTTTATTCATGGATGTTTCCATAGAACTTGATTGGAATGAAAGCTATTGCTTTCCTTCATTCATACAAATCAATAACATTGATTGAGTAATTTGAGTTACTTATATTGGTTGTCAGATATTTGTGGTTGGGTTTTTTTTTTGTCTGTGGTATTTACATTAGTGAAATTTGACTCGAAAATACAAACAAGTTGCTAGCCTATTTAATTGTTCGATTTTCCTTTGCAAATTGTTTTGGGATGCTGTTTTTACATTGTTCATAGGTGAAATTTTTAAAAATTGAAAACATTTGTGTCCTTTGGAACCTACCCTTACTGTGGGGTTAAATTTGTGCTATCCCAATCGGATTTTTGAACTGCATTTAATTTAATATCAATGAATGGTACTTTTGCATTTTTGGGAGATGATGAAAATAATTGTCATATGATTTGGATTTGTGGGTGATTTCTGTGAAATGGGGACATCTAAAGTCATGACCCTGGCAGCACAGTGGAGAAGGATGGTTTAATTTAAAAATAAATGCTCATTTTGGGACTAGGACTCTATTATATTTATTAATCATATTCTAAAAATAATTTTGCATTCCATTCCTTTATATTGTAGAACTGTGGTCTTAGATCCTACAGTTCTTTTCCTTCTTCATTTTGATGGAATTAGGATACCCTCCCCCCCACAAAATCATGGACATTGTTGCCTGATGTATAATTCCTTAATACTGTTCTAGGAGGATAAATTTCATTTCTTTGAATTTATTAGACTCTAATGCCTCGTGTTAATTATTGTGATTTTTCTCCTCTAGGTGATTTGATTGACCCTTTTTAGTTCATCATCCTGAGATCTTTATTCTTATATGTCAGTGGGGAAGGAGTCATTAAATATCATTGGACCTTGGACAAACCAGGGCTCTGTTCTGGGTCTTTTCTTCTATCTCTACATTATCTTGGTGATCTCCATAGTTCTAAGGGTTCAGTTATCATCTCTATGCAAGTGATTGCCAGATCTGGCTATCTAGTCTTAATCTCTCCTTAACTCCAGCCCCAGATCAAAAACTACTTAATGGACGCCCAACTGTCTTTTAACTGAAACATGTCCAAAGCAGGCCTCATTATCTCTCCCTCCATCCCCTCAAGCCCTTACCTTCTTAAATGCTCCATTCCTATAAAGGGCACCACCAACCTTCCATTTTGTGACCTTCAAGCCATCCTGAGTCTTCTTCTTCCCTCCCCCCCATATCCTAATGAATAAATCTTGTTGATTGTAATCCCACAACATCTCCAGATATTTCCCTTTCTCTCCACTCATTCTAGCCACCCTCATATAATGCCTCATCATCTCTTGTCCAGACTAATGGAAGTACTTCATTCTCTTGCCTCCAGTGTCTTTCCTTTCCAATCCATCCAATTACACAGCTACCAAATTGATCGTCATGAAGCATATTAGGTCTGATGATGTCACTCCCCAACTCTGGAGGCTCCAGTGGCTTCCAGTTATCTCTAGGATAACATGTAATGCCTGTGGCATTTAAAACCTGCCTTTCTAGGTTTAATGCACGTACTCTCCTTCATACATGTTGTGTTTCAGCCAAAATGGCTTTACCTGGCTCTGTTCTTGACCTTCCAACTCTAGTCTTCCGGTCTTTATGTATAGATCATTCCCCATGCTGGAAATGCTCTCCCTCTTCTTCTCTGACATCTAGAATCACTCCTACCTTTCTTCAAAGCTCAACTCAAGTGTAACATCCTCTAGGAGGCCTCATCTGATCATCTGACTTGCTAGTCCCCTCCCTTCTCCTGGAAATTATTTTGTATTTACTTCATGTATATTTTATTTCCTTCTCTGGGTTCATGCTGCTCCCCTTTTAATAGCATGTAAGCCCTTTGAGGGCAGGGGCTGTTTCAGGTTTTTGTCTTTGCCTCTCTGGCACTTTCAGTAATGTCTGGCTTGTAAGCACTTCATAAAAACACTTGCTGAATGAATGAATAAATGAAGCCACTGAGCCTTGCCAAGGAGTTAATGGCGAAGTAGCTGCCCGAAATGACTTATTTGCTGATGTTTTGTGTGGTCGTCAAGATTGGGCTTGCAGGATTAGCATTTTAGAAAGTTCTTTTCCTAAGAAAAAAAATCTCTGGAAACACTTCACAGAAATGGAATGACATTTTTGAAATAAGATAGGTTTAAGTGAAAGTTCATCAAGAAAATAACCTAACATATAAAAAAAGAAAGATTCTGTTGTCATACAGAAGCATAGATGTGAAGCTGGAAGAGATGCTTGAGATCATGTAGTCTGACTTCTCATTTCCAGAAAAGGAAACTGAGGCCCAACTTGTCCCAGGTCACACAGGTGGAAGATGACCTGGTGAAAGTTGACAAAGTAAAAATGTAGGACTTGGGAAGGGGGATTTATTAAGTTCCTAGTATATACCAGTCATGGTGCTAAACACTGTACAAATACTGTCTCATTGGATTGTCATAACAATCCTGAGAGGTAGATGCCTTTCTTTTCCCCATTTTATAGTTGAGGAAAGTGAGGCAAACAGAGGTTAAGTGACTTGCCCAGGGTCACACAGCTAAGAAGTGTCTGAGGGAGGATTTGAACTTAGGTCTTCCTGACTCTAAGACCAGTGCTTTCCATTTGGGAGTGAATTGGGGAGCAGAAGATGCCTCGAGTTAAAAAAGAAAGTCACTGTGGGGCTATTTGAAATCATGCTAATCCTTCTTGCCTATTCCTAAAACTTTCATTTTCTTGACTCCCTTGAAATATTAGAGAACCTTCTGAGAATTGGGGAGATGGGGTTGGAAAATACGGTAGGAAGAGTCCATACTCATGTTGTAAAACACAGACTTGAAGTAAAAGAATTCATTTAAATCCAATTCAAACACATGCTCAGTGTGTATGAGACATAGGACTTTGGTGCAAACACACAAAAACTGAACAGCACTGGGACAGTTTCTCCCTTCAAGAAGTTTACATCCTACTGATATAGGTAAGCGAATATAAGATAGTGGAGGAGGTGATGAAGTCCATTCCAAGCATGAGACAATGACCTGTAGGAAGGAGGGAAGTAAGAGACAGAATGTTCACTAATAGCCAGTTGCTAAATTGTGCTGTGAATGTATACTAGAGCTGAAAGGGGCCTTTGAGGTGTCATCCTAATAATCTCATTTTACAAATGAGGAAACTGAGGGCCCAAAAGACTTCAATGATTTGCTCAAGGTCATCCAAGCAGTATGTAGCAGGACCGAGATCTGAACCCAGGTCCCCCGGCTCCAGAATCAATGTGAATTCCCCTGTTTCCTCTAATTATACCCTGACGCCTGACTGACCATCAGTGGCCAATTCCTATAAAGCTGGTATGCATGAGTGGGGAGTAATACCAAACAGGACTGGGACCAAATTGTGGAGGGCCTTAAATGCCATAGCCAGGAGTTTGCATTTCATCCTAGAGGCAATAGGGAGCCACTGCAAGTTACGGGACTGGGAAGTGCCATAGGAAGACTATTTTATCAGAATCATAGGGAATACATTGCAGGAGAAAAGGCTGGAAGCAGAAAGAACAGTTTAGAAACTTTGCAACCATTCAGACTAGAGGTGATAAGGCTCTGAATTAAGGTAGCAGGTGTTTAGATGGGGAGGGAAGCAAAAACCCACCTTCCCTTACCAGTCCCCACTTAATTTCAGGGCTTTACCTCTTTCAATTATTTCTTTTATATAGCTCATTTTGTATATATTTGTTTGCATGTTGGCTTCCCCATTAGATTGTAAGCTTCTTGAGGGCAGAGCAGTCTTCTCCCTCTTATTGCATCCCTAGGACTTAGCAGAGTGCTGAATACACAGCAGGCACTTAATAGATGTTTATTGATTGCTTGGTAGAAGACAGAGACACCGTTAAGTAGCAGAAACATCTGACAAATGGTGATGGTGCTATATGCTGAACAGGAGTACATCCGTCTTTAAGAATTGCTTCTCTGGAAGTAAATCCAGCTTTGTGGACAAGGGGGAGATTGTAGCACAGCTAGGTTATTTCCAGCAAAGAAACGAGCAAATCTAGGTCCATATGAGTGACATCTTTCACTAACACACCAGAAATTGTTGCGGCTTTTTGTGTGAAGGATGTATTATTAGGAGGAAGTGGGAGGGATAAGAGTTCAGATAAGACACTGTGCCTGCACTCACAGAACGTATAGTCTAGTTTTTAGAAATCCTAAATGTCAGTAACTGAGCATGTCCTTCCACCTTTGATCCTTCCATAACTGCAGAGGGCTAATCACTGGTAATGTCCGCCTTTTTCTTCATTCCTTGAAAATTGTTTCGGGACTCCATGATGTATTCAGATTTTATATCACTGGTTTGTGCTTGGAGTTTTAGCAGAGCTGTTAATGGGCCAGTTCTGGAATCTGTTAGGTGAATTTCACATTACTTTCCCCTTTCCCACAATTCACTTGATCAGAATACCCAGATGTGCTCCCATTTTTATTTTGAAGCAGATAATTTGGCTTAATTATTCAGATGGTTTCTTACTCTTGATTTAGTTCAGTCTTGAAGCATTTTAAAGAATTTAATGTTAAATGTGAAATTAAATTCTGTGATCTGCATTTAACCTGCAACTTCAGAAAAAGCTATATTTCAGCATATTTTACATTTTGTTATTAATTTCATAGAATCAGGAGATTTTTGCTAATAGAAGGACAATTAATTGTATACTTTGCCTGGCAACTTTTTGAAAAATAGGAATTCCATACCTGTGGATTAAATTCTTTGGGCTTCTGAAAGTGAATTGTATTTTGTATTATTTTTTTCAAAAAAAAGTTGGCTTTAGACACTCTGATCTTGCTTTTGCCATTTACATTTTGGTGAGGTTAAAATTGTGCCCTGCTAGGCATTCCAGCCCATGGTAGGTACTATATAAATGCTTCTTCCCTTCCCCCTCCACTTCTGCCATAACTGTAGCTTTAGTTTTCTGTCTAGCTGGAAATCTTGCTAGAAAGCTACAAATGTAGACAGAGAGCTGGAAATTAGGTAGTGTTACTGTTTCTGGCAGCCAGTGGGCCCACTGGCAGAAGAATTCTAAAATTGGCATAACCAGCCAGCTTTATAGGAATTGGCCACTGATGGTCAGTCAGGCATCAGGGTATAGTTAGAGGCAATAGGGGAATTCACATTGATTCTGGAGCTGGGGGACCTGGGTTCAGATCTTGGTCCTGCTGCATACTGCTTGGATGACCTTGAGCAAATCAATGAAGTCTTTTGGGGCCTCAGTTTCCTCATTTGTAAAATGAGATTATTAGACAGGATGACACCTCAAAGGCCCCTTTCAGCTCTAGATCCTCTGATTCTAAATTTAGGGACTGTTTAAGGAGGGAAGCAATGGGTTCTGAGACTCTGCTTGAGGTTTGAATGTGGGTAGGAGGAGTTGTTTTCCTTATCTGTACACCAATCTGTATGGAATGCTGGGCCCAGAAAAAGCTCAGGTGCATCTGAGCCAACTGGTAGCTTCCAATTTTAACAAATTATTCTTGCTGACTAGGTACGAAGTTTAGGTGTTACTATCTGCTATTAGTGGCCTCCTAAATTTTGGGGCCCTGTGGAAAAGCCCTGGTCACTATGCCTTAGTTATGGCCCTTAGAATCTGTTTGAGTATTACTGTAAGTCCTGGGGTTATAGAACTTCCAATTCTCTCAGTATTCTTCACATATGACCCTCCCATCTCTCATCTCTGTGCCAGGATCCTCCTTCCTCATTGCTCTTTCTTGGAATCCCTCATTTTTTCAAGATAAAGCTGAAGGGCCAACTTCTGCATGTACTAGTTTCTGTGGGAGGCCTTTATATACCTATAAAAGTACATGCTCATTCCTTCTTTTCTTTTTTTTTTAAAGGCAATTGGGGTTAAGTGACTTGCCCAGGGTCACACAGCTAGTAAGTGTCAAGTGTTTGGTCTGAGGTCACATTTGAACTCAGGTGCTCCTAACTTCAGGGCCGGTGCTCTATCTACTGCACCACCTAGCTGCCCCAATGCTCATTTCTTCTGTAGAATGTGTGTCCCTTGGAACCGTAGACCTTTTAGATTCTACCTTTGTATCTTCACTGCCTATCACAGTACCTTGCACATAGTAAGTACTTAATAAATACTTTTGTTATTGTTATTCATTTTTCAGTCATGTCTGACTCTCTGGGACCCCATCTGGGGTTTTCTTGTCAAAGATACTAGAGTGGTTTACCATTTCCTTCTCCAGTTCATTTTACAAATGAGGAAGCTGAGGGTGAAGTGACTTGTCCAGGGTCACACAGCTAGTAAGTGTCTGAGGTCAGATTTGAACTCAGCAAGATGAGTCTTCCTGACTTCAGATCTGCCAGTGCTCTATCCACTGAGCAACCTGGCTGCTGATTGATTTTTTTTTTTAAATTGATCTAAAACTGGAAGAGGCCATCTAGTTCAGTCCTCTCATTTTACAGTTGAAGAAACTGAAGGATAGAGAGATTAAATGACTGGCTCAAAGTCATCTGTCCAGGTGGAATTTGTACTGACATTCTCTGATTTCAAATTCTGTCCTCTTGTGACCACAGCACATTGCCTTTCATTTAGCATGTGAAAATAGCCAGTCTGAATATTTTAGTTCAGAAAATATCACTGGACGATCACTAACCTTCCCTTTACCTTTGGCTATGCAGTTTAGATCAGACCAGAGGATTATTGGAAAGACCAAGGAGAAGGGCTGATTTTTCCTGGTTGAAAGAACTTTGGTCAGAATATGGCATCTGACTCTCAAAAGAGTAATGGAGGATGTTTGTCGTAATACTGAAAACTCCTTTTTCATCTTTGCTTTTCCAAGCCCTTCCTTCTTTCAGCACTTCATCCTCTAGATAGGTGAATGTTTTGTTTGTCTGAATATTCCCCATGTCCATGACAACCAACGACCCAAGGTTCTCTGCAGTTGGATATTGCTGCTGGCAGACACTGGAGTGATTTTCTTAGAATATGCCCTTCTTGAATCTGCAAGCTTGCTTTCTTATTTCAAAATACACTGCAGATGGTCTTAAGTAGCCTCTGTTCTTTTTTTATACTTGAGTTACCCACAGTACCCAAGGTAGCGAAATAAAGCAATATTACTAGTGGCAGATACAGTTATTAAAGCAGTAAGGACATTGGGAAGTCTCCTTTTCTGTTTTGCTTTTGTGAATTTTAAGTTCAACCAATAGTTGGTTTTTTTAACCCCTCTCTCTACTAGCTCTGTTTTGAAGGATTATCAATACATTCAGCTAATAGGTTTTTGGGTCAGTTTAATTGTGCTATTTTTCTAAAATTCAGTTCAACAACAAGCATTGATTAAATACCTATGTACAATGCCTTGTGCTAGGAATACAGAGGGGAAAAAACCAGTTCCTGCCCTCAGGGAGCTTACATTCATCTGGACTTTTGAGCAGAGTTAAGGAATCTGAAGAAATTTAGAGTTTTACTGATTTTTAAAAATCCTGTATTTGTGCAGAAATCTTTCATCTCTCTGGCCTCCACATTGGCAGGACTTTGGCCCTGGGCTTGGCTCATGGTAGGCACTTAATAAAGGCTTCTTCATTGACTGATACTTAATCCTATGGAATGTCTTATTTCCTGCTGTACCTATTCTAAAATTCTTAACTTTTTAAATATTCAGCATATATTCAGGAGGGACTTCCCAAAGCATTTGTAAACACATTATGGTGCTTTCGAATCTTACTTCCATCAGTTAATCAATCCACAAGCGTTTCATAAATAATTGTTAAGTGCCAGACACTATATTAGGCTCTGGTGATATAAGGACAGAACTCAAACAAGCTTTGCCCTGCTCTCAAGTGGAGAGTGTGTGTGTGTGTGTGTGTGTGTGTGTGTGTGTGTGTGTGTGTGTGTGTGTGTGAGAGAGAGAGAGAGAGAGAGATATGTGTGTGAGTATGTATATGTATACATACATATTGGAGGAAGAAAAGCCAGACCACTCCAGTATCTCTGCCAAGAAAACCCCAAATGGGGTCACAAAGAGTTGGACATGACTGAACAACAAAATATGTATACACAGACTACTTGAGCATATACTATGTATGCTCACATATATACCGTATATTCACACAATAAACATGTAACATTCATATATACATACATACTTGCACATACACATGTATGTATGTATCACCTACTTTTACCACTGAATAGTAATAATAGCAAACTGATCTCTAGTTTATAGGGTTTTAGTCTCCAGAATAAAATCATATAAGACCATGGAAGGCTCTGATCCCTTCACCCCAGCTCCCCTCCTCACTGTTCATACTTCTCACCCTCCAGATGTGTCCACCTTCTGGTCATCTTTTCCCATCAGTGAGTTCCTTCCCCAGACCACCATTTCATGAAATACTTGGATCATGATTCCCTCATGCCCAGCTGGACTCCTTATTCTCTGGGCTTCTCCACTTTTTGCCAGTGACCTTTCTCTACGGCTCCCCTTCCCCCTTTCTAGCACTCTTTTATCTGTTATCTTCCCCATTACAATGTAAGCTCCTTGAGGGTAGCAACTTTTTTTTTTAACTTATATTTGTATCCGTTAACACTTAGCACAGTGACTGGTTTGTAATATCACTTAAAAACGTTCCCTGTCTTTCTGTCTTTCTCTCTCTTCTCCCTTCCTCCTCCATTCTATTCAAAATTTATTTCAGGAGCCCAGAGGTCCTGACTTTGCTATTTGCAACCTGTGTGACAGGTAACAAACCTTTCTTTCCCCTCAGTTTCCCCATCTGCAAAAAGTAGAGGTTAGAATAAATGGTGTCTCTCAATTCTAAAGCTTATGGAATAGAAAGGTTGGGCTGTCTTTCAGTTTTGGAGCCCAGCTTTTGTTTGGCCCAACCTCCAATCGCTGTGGGTCGCTCTCGGGTGGTGGGTAAAAGTAGGCGACTATGTGACTGGCTGACTTACCTTAGGGAATTGTGTGTTACAAAGAAGAAACATTTCTTTCATCTGCAATATTTTGGAAACAATCAAGAGGAAATAAATAAATTTTTCATTTTAAGTCAAAGCCAAAGTCTTGTCCAATTCCAATAACATTTGGATGGGAATGTTGGTTTGGTTACTAAAAAGTTCTGGAAAGTGTTAACTGGCCATAAACTTGATCTTCCTTTGTACTATTGAAATGAGATCTGAGACAGCTGAGGCCACTTAGGACTTACACGGCTTGGTGGATTTTTAAATCAAGGTACCAAGAGTATTAGTCAATGTTTGAGCTTTTTACTGATCCTGTGGATTGTTGGAAAGATTGCTGAACTTGGAGACAGAGGACCCGAGTTCAGATCCTATCCCTGACACTTACACATTTAACTTTTCTAAGCCACAATTTCTTCGTCTGTAAAATGAGGCAGTTGGATTCTCTGATCTCCAAAGTGCCGCCAGTCTCTAAATCTGTGATCCTCTGAACCATGGTTTCTCCTGATCTTGAAATAGAAGACTAATTTTAACTTTGGAATTTTTACTTAAGAAAGCCTTGTAGGTCATCCTTATCTGATTCGACTGAAATTTACTTAGCCCATTGGACTGTTTCTCTTCTTAACCTGGGGTGTGTGGGCTGCAGAGAGATATAAGAGGAATCTATAGACCTGAATGGGAAAAGAGCTTGCATTTTCATTTTCAATAATACGTGGTTTCTTTTGCAATCCTTTGTATTTTATTTTATGAATTTAGGAGCATTGATCTGAGAAGGGGTCTGAAGGCTTCTCTAGATTGCCAAACAGGATCCACTGATACCCAAAAGGTTCAGAACCCCGGTCCAGTTTCTATATTAAGCCATAAAGTTTTTTCTCCCATTGACCAGGTGCTGTTTTCACCTTTGAAAAAGAAACAATTTTCTTTTCTCTGTATAAAGTACAACCGTATCTCTCTCTCTCTCTCTCTCTCTCTCTCTCTCTCTCTCTCTCTCTCTCTCTCTCTCTCTCTCTCTCTCTCTCTCTCTCCTCTCTCCCTCTCTCCCTCTCCCCCTCTCCGTGTGTGTGTGTGTGTGTGTGTGTGTGTGTGTGTGTGTGTATGTGTATCAGGAAAACCTTCCCTTAAAACCTGTGGCCTTTTCTCAATTCCCTCACCCCTTACCCTGTCTAGCGTTTTATTTAGCCCATATCTGGTGGTAGCCATGGAGGTTACTTATTTACACGATCTAATAACTCCCAATGGAAGCTATACCCAGATTCCTCTTCTGGGCATATGTACATATAGTGATTTGGAAATGGCAGCTAGATATTAGCGTTGTCACAGAAAGCTAGCAGCTTTGTTTAAAAAGGATTAATAATGGAATCATAGGACTTCGGAGCTGGGAGAGATTGCATAAAACCCTTTTACAGTCAGGGAGTGACAAAACCATTCTGATTAGTACTTTTAGCTGTGAGCCACGGCTGAGCACATTTATTTGCATATTAACACAACAGAATAGAAAAAAATGTTATGTAATACTGCAGCATTGAGGTATTAATAGACAAAAAGTGAGGTCTTTTAGATATCTATTTTTGACAGCTTATTTTTGAGTATAAGCGATCTGCATGTGTAGACATTGTATGCTAATGTGTACATACGAGATGAATTCCAAGGCCCCTACCTTTCCAGTGCTAGGATTCAGCCAGCAGAATCTAAGTAGCAGTGATAGGCTAAATACAGATGGAATTGTGATTGGCTAACAGTTATCCTCGCCTCACTTAGAAGGAGGTGCCTGCTTTCCAGACTGAGTGTGTCCAGATAGGGGCAGGCTGTGTTTTTTATAAAGATCATTGGTGATTCTGTTCCTCCTGACCACTAGTGGAAACACAGAAGGGTAGGGACCTCTTTTATCTGTCTGTACTTCAGTCTATCTCAGCGCTTCCACTACCCAGGGAGTGCCTCACACTGCTTACTTTCAACCCCCATTTCCCTCCCACTTCCAAATCACCCCTTTCCCAAGCCCTGACGCCCACTCTATGGAGCTGGGCAGATTCCCTTTTTGAAAAGTAAAGTAAGGGTTCATGTGGATCCTTTAAGTTCTATGCTCTCCTGAGTTGCTCTATGGATACTTAACTCCGATTACTAAGCCAACAAAATCTAGCCAAATGTTTTGACATTGCGTGCTTTGATATAATCCTGGACTTGTGAGAACAGAGTTTGTTGACTCTCCAGACTTTTGAAATTCAGCTTTGGAAGATCTTGACTCTCAAGCGATATTCAATTAAACAAATATTTATCGAGTGTGAGGCCATGCAGTTTATGGATGTTTCTAGAGCGATTTTCTCCTCCCCTATTCAAACCAGAAAGGTCCTCAGTGTTTTGGTTGCATCCATTTCTCCTGGGGGCCCTCTTTCCAGCAAAAGCTCATCGTGAAATATTTCTGAAGCACCTACTCTGGCCCGAGCATATTTGAGGACAAACAGTCCTGGCAGGCATTTATCCTAAAGACCTCCTTGGGGAGGGGCTAAGCATGGAAAGTCCTGAGCCCGGCTTTAGGGGCCACTAGGCTTTTAGCCTGTCCAGTCTAAACATTCTTTTAAATGATAGAAGAAAACAGAGAAGGGAGAACCCCAAATCTCAGATTGAGGGCGACTTTAGGGGCTGCTTGAAGTTTGTGCTGAAGGGACAGTCTTCTGTTGGAAGTAATCAGTAGAAACTCCCTTCCCCCCACCTCCAGACTCCCTCCGTGGCTCCCCAGTTGTCATACCCTATCACTTTAAGTGCTAGAGAGCCAATAAGCCCTGCACGCAGCAGGTGGGAGGCACAGGTGTTGGTGGGTTGGATTGGGTTAACCTTTTGTATAGCACACAGAGCTCTCTTTTCTCTGTTTTTTTTTTTTTGAACTACGGAACTCCTGAAGGGGCAGGAACTACCTTTGAAATGATGCAGACATCATCCAGGCAGACAGATTTTGTCTGTGAAAATGATGATTTTTGCTCTGTCTAGTGATTTTTTCCTCTAGTGCTTCGAAGTCCAGGCAGAGACTTTCTGAAGCCATCACACAGAAGCTGAGGATGCTGCATTTTTCCTGAATCTTACTGGACTCAGTTGGTCATTAATGCTCTTTGACAGCCATCTCTTGCTCCCAGCTAGGTGCCGAAGTGGATAGTGGGCTGTGCATATTGCCAGGAAGACCTGAGTTCAAATCTAGCCTCAGACACTTACTAAGCCAGATGACCCTGGACAAGTCACTTAACCTTGTTTCCCTCAGTTTCCTCATCCATAAAATGAGCTGGAGAAGGAAATGACAAACCACTCCAGTATCTTTGCCAAGAAAGCACCAGATGGAGTCACAAAGGGTCAGACACAACAGAGAAATGACTCAATAAGGACACTAAGTGGACCAAAGGTCTTTTAATGCAGAATTTGTTCTGTCCACTTCTTGCAAAGGCTGTAGAATAATCTTTCTGGGAGAAATGTTACCCTCTTGTAGGAAGAGCTCCAATGATTAAGGAAAAATTCTTCTTTTCCTATTCGTTCCTGCAGGTTAACCGACTGCGTGGTTTTTAAACTTTGCTGACACTAGTGGTTGGATAGAACTTTCATACATCTCCTTGATTTAAGAGAAAACCAACCCAACAGGGACTGTTTTCATTTTGTGTTTTTGTATGGGCAGTGCCTAGTCCATTGCTTGACACTTAATAGTCACTTCATAAATACCTGTTGATTAATTAATCAGATTATTGGAGAATAGCTTTAGAACTGGAAGGGAACTTAGCGGTCATTAGGTCTGACCCTTTGATTTTCAACTTGAGAAAACTGAGGCGTGGATGGGCAAGTGACACGCCCAAGGTCATCTGGGCAGAAAAAGCAGAGATTGAATTAGAATCCTGGTGTTCTGGACTTTTTAACTGTATCTCACTGTACCTCGACGTCTTATATTATTTTCTCATCTTGTGCTCCGATGGTGTAAAAATAGTCAAAGGAATGAAATTAACTTTCTTTATTGAAACCGTGTTATTGTTTTGTTGTTTTGCCAGAAGAATGACTATCTACAATGCCAGTTTAAATTGGGGGCAAAAGGGAATTATTTCCTGGGTGTTACTCTTGAGGTGAAAATGATTCCTCGCCTCTTACAATGTTGAGTTGATAAAACTGCATTGCCTTAGAATGAATCCCTTGGTGCACCTGTGTTTCCTGAGTGTTCTGGCCCATTGATATTTTCCTTTTGCCCCACAAACCTTTGTGATCGAGAGCAATGAGTTTAGAGTCCAGTCCAATCTGCCAAGCACCTACCAGTCCCTTTGTTCTTTCCAGGCACTGTGGTTGGTGCAAGGGAGATGGGGGAAAAAGGAGAAAAGAAACCAAGAAACCGTCCCTCCCTGAAGGAGCTTAGAATGGCCTAAGATGTCTTCATTTTTTTGACTGCAAAATAGTTTCTCATTACTTGCTCTTTCTTTTCCCCAGACTTCCTTGTTTTACTTGGAGAGTGTCAGGCTTGCTATATTTTTCCCTAGATCATTACCTTCCTTCTCTCATACCTCTTTCCTATGAGAAACTTTATCTTCTCACTCATTTTGGTTTGGAATGGAGGAGAAGGAGGAAGCTTGAAGAAAAGTGTCTCCGGAAAGAGGGAAGTTAATATCTTTGTCTTGGGCACTAAAAGAGAAGTTGCAAGCACTGGTCCAAAAGCCACCCTAATGTTTTCTGTTTTTTTTTTTGTGGGGACCGTTTACCACATGTCTTTCAAAGGCCATTTTGTTTTCTTGCAGAAAATACTTTAAAATCCTCTTGGGAAGAAAAGAGTTTATGGCTCTCAGGAATCCTTAACATTTAGTTAGGAAGCTAATTCACAAAGATCCGCTTTTTTCTAGGACTGGCCATTCCACTCCTAAGGAATTCCAATGCTAGAGAAGAAAGCATGACTTGAAAAAAAATCTTTTGAAGTAGATGTTTAAACAAAAAGTAACTTAGCTATAATGGTTGACATTTATATAGGTTTGCATGAGTTCAAATCTGGCCTCAGACACCTACTAGCTATGTGACCCTGGGCAAGTCACTTAGCCCTTGTTTGCCTCAGTTTTCTCATCTGTAAAGTGAGCTGGAGAAGGAAATGGCAAACCACTCCAGTATCTTGCCAAGAAAACCTCAAAAACACTCAGAAATGAAAATGACTGAAAAACAAGTAACAACCTATCAAAGTGCTTTACCTATATGATTTTATGGTCACAACAATTTCTCTTTTTACAGGTAGGGAAACTGAGGCTGAGAGATTAAATAACTTGCCCACAGTCACTCAGCTAACAAGTGACTGATGTGAGATTCGAGCTCATTGTCTGAAGTCCAGCAATTGAGGCCTAGCTGCTCCTAAACTTACCTTGACCCAAACCTGGCTAACATTATCAAAACCATTCTCCCCCTTTTTGGGAAATAGGGCCCAAAGACAAAGTAAGGAGAAGATGGAATACTTCTAGACTACAGGGAGCCTGAAGGCAAGGAGTTTAAACCTGTGGAAGAAACCTTTTACTTCAGTTTGTGTGTCCTGCTCTTTTCACAAGCAGCAGCTGGTCAGACCATCAGAGGACTACGGGGATGCCTAATTCGGTGTCACAAAAATTGATATGTACATTTAAATACTTGGTCCCAGGAAAAACTTTGCAGCCCAGATTAATTCTGGGCCAGTACTCATAGAAATATCTTGGAGTTTGGAAGGGACTTGACATTTTGCAGATGAGGAAACTGAGGCCCAGAGAAAAGTGAAGTCACCTGCCTAAGGTCACAGAGCTAATTAGTGGAAGATTTGGAAGTTCTAACTCAGGTCCTGTGACTCTTAAGTTCAGCAGTCTTCCGAATACACCATACTACGTCTACAGCTTTAATTATGCGTGCTGGATCCTCCTCTTTCAGCTGAGGATTTTAGGGAATAATAGTATAACATATAGACTTTGAGAGTTCTTATCTGAAGGTTGTCTCAGAGCATGTCCACTATTTCCTCTCAGGATTCTAGGGTTAGCCTGAGGAGTTGAGGGTATTTTTCTAATGCTACAGCTCATAAGCCCCCACCAGTGTGCCCTCACAATAATCAGATACCATTTTGATTCTTAAGTTGGTTGAAAACATGACCCATTTTGAATTATTGATGTTTCCTTTTCCTGTCTTGTAATTCTAGTTATGTATTCTACGTGTCCCTCTCTGCCTTATTTGATTACCCTGTTTGGTGTTTTAATTTTGGTATTTGGCTTGCTTTAATTTCACTTGGCTTTCTTGACCTCTGCATATAGACCCTTTACCCAACCCCTGCTACTTTTTTCCACAGTTTGTAGCTTTATTTTATTTTTTTTGTTTGTTTTTTGTTTTTGGTGAGGCAATTGGGGTTAAGTGACTTGCCCAGGGTCACACAGCTAGTTAAGTGTCAAGTGTCTGAGGTCACATTTGAACTCAGGTCCTTCTGATTCCAAGGCTGGAGCTCTATCCACTGCGCCACTTAGTTGCCCCCACAGTTTGTAATTTTAAATGCATTATTGGAAATGCTGTGTAGACTTGATTGCTTTGGGTCAGGGTACCAGGAGAAAGGAACCACAGATATCTTGATCTTACAGTTCAAAACAAACACTTTTGTTAGGAAGTAGCAATGAAAATAGCTCTGAAGAAAGTAACCTTTTCGTTTTTCCTTGCTGAAGTCAGAATTCAAGACAGCCTGACAATCCTGCTAGGGCAACAGCAAGCATAATTTGGACACTGTTATTTCTGTATGTTCACTGCTGTCAGTGGCCTGAGATGATGGCAGGAATGCACAAAACGAAAAGCTCATTCTCATGTTGTCTTGTCTTATCTTCTTGTTGAGAGGGAGGGAGAAGGGGGGGAGAGAGAGAGAGAGAGAGAGAGAGAGAGAGAGAGAGAGAGAGAGAGAGAGAGAGAGAGAGAGAGAGAGTGAGAGTGAGTGAGAGTGAGTGAGTGTCCTGGGCTAGAGACAGAAGAACTGAACTGGTTTCTTGTCTGTTCTTTCTCCTTAGGAAGTCACTTAACCACTTCATGTGTCCAGTCCCCACCAGTAAAAGGGAAATAGCACCATATAGCTGTGTGCCTATTTCATTAAGTTGGCATGAGTCTTCTTCATAAGGTTAGGAAAGAGCTTTGAAATTCCTGAAGCAAGACATTATGAAAATAGAGTAGTTGTAATAATATTGCTTAAGAAAAGAGCACAGAAAAATCTCATCTGCTTAGTAGGAAGGCTTTCTCTTTTTGAGAGGAAATACAGTACTAGAGAAGAATATGTATTTTTAGGTAGGGAAGCAGATTGCTCCAAGCTCTCCATCCCCCTGCCTCCAATTTCTAAATCAAATTGGAAAAGTGGGGGAGTGACTTTGCAAAAAGGAATCTAAGCATATTGGGGGGAGTTGTAGGGAAAGGCAGCGATATTCCACCATGATAGGGAGTGTGGATAAAGAATTGACCTTGGACTGGAGTTCAAATCCAGCTTTTGACTCTGGCTGTGAGATCCCAGGCAAGTCATCCAGAATCTCAGTGTCTCAAGGAAGATCTCTAAGATGATGCATTTTTAAGTTACAGGAATCAGTTTTTCAGGTGTCTTGGTTACTACACATTCTTCATTCCTTTCCACCCTCAGCAGGTCTCCTTTCTGTGTTCTCATCCACTTCTTTAACATGATGATGGAAAAACCCAGCAGGCTTTATCTTCTGCACCTTTTGGAGCAGGTGAGCTTGTCGGAAGCTAGAGGGGCCGAGACAGAAAAGGTTTTTTTCTGTGGTCTCAAAAGGAGACATTGTCCAAGGAATCAGGTCTCTCTGCCTGGGCTGTCTCATCTCTCAGTCCTAGTGTAATTCAAGGGAGACATTCTGGTGCTGCCCTTCATACTTTGATAAGGCAACGCATTTGTGTGTCCTTGGAATTTTCAACTTATATTTAGACACTACAAAATTATTTACCAAGTCCTCTGACCTATTTGTGGCTTCCAGGAAGGGAGAAAGTGCCTTGAGTCTCCATGCAAGAAGCCACCTGTTACTTTCAAGTACGGATCTGTTACAGGGAGTGGGTTGCTTCCAGGTAAATAAGGAGAGACCCTTTGAAATATGTGGGTGTTGCTGGGCCAACTGTGTCAATGCTGATCTTTTCACATGGTCACATTACGGCTGTTGAAGCACAGTGTTAATGAGGCCAAGGTCACAGGTTTGTTCCGTTTTTATTCTCAGTTCTGTGCAGAGAAAGAAAACAACAATAAAAAAACTTGGCCAAAGGGGCATCTCTAATTTTGGGGCAGCTTTTTCACAAATGGTTGATGTTGATTTAGAGCAGATAGCCACTCAAAGAGATCTGTTAAACAGTAGCATTGATCCTATATGAAAAACAGCATTTCTTTTATGGGCAAGATTTAATTTATTGAATTTTATTTAGAAGAACTGGTATGGCCACATGCCATTAACAGCAGGAGAAGTTAGAGAAATGGGCTTACTAATTGTTTGACCATGGGAAAGCCACCTAAATTCTCAGAGCCTCAGTTTCCTCATCTATAAAATGGGAATAATAATAGCTCTTACGTTACACAGTTGCTGTGAAGGTCAAATGAGATATTCATGTAATCCATCTTGCAAATCTTAAAGTAGGGGTTTTTTACCCTGGGATGCATGGGTTCAGGGAATTTTGTGAACTTGAATGGGGAAAAAATTACATCTTTCTTTTTACCAATCATTGGTTTTCTTTGTAATCCTATGTATTTTATTTCATGCACTTAAAAACATTGTTTTAAGGAGGGGCCCTGGGCAGGCTAGGTGGCACAGTGGATAGAGCACTGGCCCTGAAGTCAGGAGAACATGAGTTCAAATATGACCTCAGACACTTACACTTACTAGCTGTGTGACCTTGGGCAAGTCACTTAACCCCATTGCCTATCCAAGAAAAAAAAAGGAGGGGTCCATAGGCTTCCCCAAACTTTACCACAGAGATCCATGACACAGAACAGGTTAAAAAAAACAACTTACCACAGAGTCCTGTCTAGATGGCAAATTTCATTATTTTTGTTGTTATTTTTATGTAGTTTTAGCCATGGATTTTATTTTATGGTATATAACAGTATTGTGCAAAAAAAAAAAGAGTAGTTTTGATGAAAAAACTTGATTCTTCCAACCTTATGGCAATTTTGTGAGATTTTATGCTAATTAGGTAAATGAAGTACCACAAACTTCACGTAAAAGTAAAAACAGCAGATTCTGTTACACTACTAACATATATTATGTATTTAAAACAGAGGAAGTGTGGAATAGTAGATAAAGTCAGTAGTGTGGAGTTAGGAAGACCTGCTTTCAAATTCTGTTTCTGACACTTACTAGCTGTGTGACCTTGGGCCAATCACTTAGCCCAAAGGTGGGGAACCTCAAGGCTACCACATGTGGCCTGCAGGCCACAGGTTCCCCACCCCTGAACTAGCTTCTCTCTGCTCTAGCATCTCTGAATTATATCTCTGCTAAATCACAGACAGCTTGCAGTGGGTTAGGGGGGTAGTATGCTCATACTGGCTGAGTTTCCCCCAGCCATTAATGCTTCTTCCTCACCTTGCAAGTAATTATCTTGTGTATATTTTATTTATATACTTATATATGTACTCATTGTTACTCTTGATAGAGGGCAGTTCTATCGTATTTCTGTCCTCATATCCCCAGAACCTGAAACAATCAGTCTCACTGATTGATTCGATAACCAAGAAATCCTGTGCTAACAATTACAGAGGTCCTTCAAGCATTGTAGATATAATATATTATCCAAACATACAATTTTAAAACATTATAGGATCTTCAGCTGTATTATGCTAATATTCTGTTCTATTTCCATCCAGATTTTTTAAAAAATATGGTCTCTGTAAACATTTCTGCTAGATGTGTTTGGTCCAGTAGGATTGAAGATCCTCACCTCTTTCTTGCTCCCCAGAGAAACAAATTTTCATTTATTTGTTTTTTGAAGGTGTCAGCCATTCACATGCAAAGCACTCTTAGAACTAAGCAAATGCATCATTTATACTACCGTGAATATAAACTCATTAGACCTTCCTTAACAGTTTTATAGATGTATATGTTTCTTCCTCCTCCCCCCCATATTTTTGTTTGGAAAGGGTCAAGAGAGTGAGTGATATAAGAATCTGAACGCTGAGCTGCCACCACCCTCATCCATCTGCATTTCTCTTTTGAGTTCCTTAGCACCACTTAGGAAAGCTCCGGATTCACTGAGAGTTACAGAGCAAACAGAGACAAAGCTAATTAGTCTCTGGCTCCAATATTTGTCCCTTGCTCCAGTGATTCTTCACTGCTCAGGAGGAAAAGGCTATTTTAAATAAGGTTCCATCTGTGTTTGAGATATGTGGGGATCAGGAGGATAGGGACTGCCAGGGAGTCTGCAAGTACTTCGGAGGAGATGTTTACATGTAAGATTTTTGTTCAAGTTGCAGATTGAGACCTTAACATTTTTACTCCAGGGGAAGAAAGTCCAAGAAGCTACTCTATTGTCACCTGGTTCCTTGAATGTCTTCACTGTATTAAAGGTACACAGGGGACACAACAGATATGTTGTGTTCCCTCATCTCAAGGGAAGCAAGAAGGTAGGCAGATCTAAAGAGTGAAGGTGAAAGGCAGCCCAGTGTAGAGGAATGAGTGTTGACAAGCCAGATATTTCTGATGGAAGAAGCACTTTCAGCCAAGAGAAACCACTGTTGAAAGGAGAGAGAGAGAGAAAGAGGGGGAAGGGGGGAGAGAGAGAGAGAGAGAGAGAGAGAGAGAGAGAGAGAGAGAGAGAGAGAGAGAGAGAGAGAGAGAAATGAAGAAAGAAGAGAGAAAAAAGGAAGGAACAAAAGAGAAAGAAAACAAAACAAAAGAGAAAAAGAAGTATGATTCTAGGATATTATTTTGGGGCTGGAAGGAGCCATTCTTGTAGCCCATCCTGTCTTGCTCCCTCCTCCCCCAACCAGTTTTACAAGTGAAGAAAGTAAGACCTGGGAAGGTTAAGTAATTTGTCCACAGTCACACAGCTAGTCAATGACAGAGCCAGTATTTGAACTCAGGTCCTCTGATTCCAAATCCAGCTCTCTTTTCATCATCATTCTGGGGAAATATATGTGTGGACATATATAATGGCTATTGTTGGTAGAATGTCCAAATAAATATGATTTTGGTCATCTCTTTGTTAGCCTGTAAGTGACTTTCAGAGAAGAAACTAATCTGATTGTGAATTGAAATTTTGTAGAAATAAGAAACATGATATTAGTTGGTTAATGACATTATTTCTAGTTGAAAAAGATGAAATATATTATTTTTGAACTTATTTGAACTTACTTTCATAGTCTTCCTCTAACTTGAAGGTTTTTTGATGACCTATTTCCTTATAATACCCTTGATTATTAAAGGTCATTTAAAGCAACAGTTTCAAAATATACATTTACAATACTGCAACCCTCTGTGGAGAAATCTTTCTCTGAAGTGATACAAATTGAATGAAGGAAACAGGTTCAGCATTCTTTCTTCTCTGCCATTCCTTTACTCAAGGAACCTTGTTTTAAAGAATGTGGTATTGATCAAGACTGTTTCCTCTTTGGATTCTGAACTTCTCAGGGATCCATAAATTTAAATCAATTCCTAAGGAAGCCGGGTGATATTTTGTAACTGGGTATGTTTAGATCAACCAGCAAAAGCCTGCTTAAAAAAGGAAACTGTTTGTTTACTCTCGGCCCCACCCAATCCAAAATACAGCCATGTGGTCTCAGGCTTGGAGAGAGCCGCTGTGTGTCTGGAGGGTGTATTTTTCCGATGTGCATCCACACACCCTCTGAATCCTCAGTCCTTTCTTCGGAATATCAGATGAATGATTTTTGGCAAGGTCATCATCTGAGATGGTGGATACCTGCCCTGTCATTCTTCATGCTTGTAATCCGAGGTCTTACTTAGTGAATTGGCAGCCCTCTCCTAGAGAAGACACTTTTTTGATTGGATTTTTGCTGGTGTCCTGAGGAGCCCATAGTTAGAATTTGCTGGATGTCCCATAAATCAAAGCTGTTGGCTTGAGGGTGTTAACAAATGCCAATGTTTTGAGTTTTAGTTCCTGGTATGGGTGAGTTAGCTTCTCCCCCAGAAAATCTCCTTTTCATGGCCTGAGTGCATCTTTACTGTCAACACAAATACAAATCACAATTTTGCTCCATTGGCCATCATGATTCCAAGAGGAAGGACTGGTTTAGAGAAAAAACCCCCCAACAACAACCAACTTCAACCACTAACTTAAATCTCTGTTGTTGGTGTGTAACTAGAGTCATTACTATATACAAAGGGCAGCATGTTTTGTCATGTGACTTTTTGAGAGCCTCAATACTACACGGTTTCCTTTAAAAAAAATTAGTTGCTATATTAACCTTGCAGCAAGATGTTGAAGGGCTTTTGGTACCATATATTAAAGATATAACTTCTTGTAATAGCTTCCATGGTACAGCACAAATAATAGCAAAAACATTAATAGCTAGCATTTATGTAGTACAGTAAGGTTTACAAAATGCTTTATATGTGATCTCTGTGAGGCGGATGTTAGTGCTATTACTGCCTCCATTTCACACTGCGGTTGAGAGGTTAAGTGACTTATCTGGTCTGGGGCAGTATTTGAACTCAGGTCTTCCTGATGTCATATGCAACAATCTATCTATTGTACCGCTTAGCTGCCTCTCCAAAGTTCTGAACACTTAACTTCTCTCCTCAGAAAGCTCGGTGGCTCCCTATTGCCTTCAGGACAAACTACAAATTCCCTAATCCTAGTATTCAAGGTTTTCCACAATCTAGTGGTCCCATAGCATGCTAATACCCCGTTCACTCAAACTATATTCTAGTCAGGTTAGTGTGCTGCCTTTTCCCCAGGTTCCTCTCACTGTCCCTCACCTTCAGAAACCAATTCACCTAGATTGTCCTTCATACCTGGAATACATTTCCTCCTCATCTCCACCTGCTGGAAGTCCTCCTTTTCCTTCCAGGTTCAGCTCAGATCCCATCCTAGGCTCCTGCCCATCAGTATCCATCCAAATGGAGGTCTTCTTTCCCTTCTCTGATTGCCCCAGAGTGTTTTGTCCTTTGCCCCTATCAGATTTGCCCTTGGATTTTCATCTTTGTACCCCCAGCTCTTAGCACGTAGTAGGCATTAATAAATGTATGTTTGAGTTGTATTGTTGAGCCAGTCTGTAAACTATCCTGTAACTAAGACATCATTAGAAAGGTAATGACTTTCATTTGGGTATTCCCGGAGTTCAGTTGAAGCTGCTTGTTTTAACTGTCTTCTCGTTGATAAGAGCCTGAATCAGTGAGATATGCTATACATTGCCATGCTGCTATCTCGCGCTGTTAGCTTTCCTCCTCTCCTAGATGCAGCCCTTCTTTTCTTTGGGGGGGTTATTAGGGCAGTTTCAGACAGAAACACTTGAAGGTGCCCAGTAAAGATGACAAAGCATTAATTTTGTAGCTAGTAGGGTTGCTCTGCAGCCGAGGCCGGTCTTTTAAATACTAGAATTGTTCCAGTGATATCTATGATAGTCAAGAAGAGCTGCAGTTTCTAAGGAATTGAAAGTGAAGAGCACCCAAAAAGGAAAGAGAGACAGACAGACACACACACACACACACACACACACACACACACACACACACAGAGGAGAGACACACAGAGAGAGATACAGAGATAGAAAGAGGAGAGAGAGAAGACCCCAGGAGAGGAGAGAGGGGATAAAGAGAAATGGGGGAAAGGAACAGAGCAAGGAGAGACAGAGACACAGAGAGAGAGAGAGAGAGAGAGAGAGAGACAGTGAGAGAGAGGTGTGTGGTGGGTGTGATCAGGCCACAACTCATGGTAAACAAGGAACGACAAAGAAGCAGTGTCTTAAATGAAAATATGTTTCCAGAGATGTATGACTGAGAGAGAATAGCCAGGAAGAGCTGGGGATGAGGCAGTCTTCATGCTCCAGTGGTCCTCTTCCTATATCAGAAGGACTGGCAGAAGGCTCCCAGTTCTATTGGGTGGAGCCGCTGTGGCAAAGTGATGGGAGGACACGAACAGTCACAGAGGATGGATGTGCATGGATGGTGTGTCGTTAGTGTCATTGGAGGGCATGCTCATACTGATGCGATCATAGTTCCTTGGGAGTATTGGTCATTTATCAAAAAGAAGCACAGGCTTGTTGGTGTATTGGAATTTGTAAAGGTTAAGTCCGTCAGATGCTCAACCATTTGTTCTTTTGGGGGGCAGGGTGACTAGATCCACTCTCTGCTTGGTGTGGGGTTCTGACCCCTCTGCCACTGCTGATTCACAAATGCCCTGCTATTTGGAGTCTTAGAGGATTCTCCAGGTACCAAAAGGTTGAGTGAGTAGGCCAGGAACACACTGCCAGTATGCATCAGGAGGAGGACTTTTGAAGCCAGGTCTCCTGACTCCAAAGTCAACTCGCTGTTTACTGAGATATCCTGCCCTTCAGCCTATTTTGAATTTAACTTAGTTTTCAATTAAATGTTTTATTAGAAACTTAGCATTAAAAGTCAATAGAAATAACTGTACCAGATGCATGACTATTTAAATCAGTTCATTTCAATGCATAAAGTGACATGACATCTTCTTAATTTTAAAAATCTGCTTTTGAACTTTTGAAACATTTGGGAAATACTTGGCAGCCAATTGGGCAGCGAATAGAGTGCTGGGCCTAGAGTGAGGAAAACTCGAGTTCAAATCTGGTGGCAAACATTAGCTGTGTGCTCCTGGGCTAGTCACTTAACCACTTTCTGCCTCAGTTTCCTCATCTGTAAAATGGTGATAAATAATAGCACCTCCCTCCAGAAGCTGTAGGGATGAAAGGAGATAATATTTTGTGAAGTGCTTTGCAAATCTTAAAGTTATCGATAGATGAATGCCAGCTATAACTGTTTATTATTATTATTACTAAGTATAGAATTCTTTGTTGTGCTTGGGCTTTTAAAATTGCTTGTCTGTTGAAATGGATGTGAAAATGACTGTAAATATTTTATCTTTTTCTGGTCAATGAATGAGATCCTTGATTCCACTGAAATAGACAACCGAGAATATTCTAAATAAGTTAATGAGTTCTAACATGTGTATGTATTTGTGTATACATACGTACATATGTACATATATGTCCTGTTACATTTAGTTAGAAAAATACTGTACCACGTGGGTAGCCTCATGCCATGCACCATCCAAGTTGTCTAAATATTGGGAACACACGATATTTCAGCTTCTTTGCCTTCATCCTTTGATGACAGCAACAACAATCACTAAAGATGCCATCCCAGGGCGCAGACCACATGCTCCCAGCCAAGTCCCAGTGGTAGTGGAGAAGAGCCTGCTGTTTTGCACCTGCCACACTTGGGGGAGAGTGGAAACATTTTGCACACGCCAAGGCGATTGTTGGTTTTGTGTGTGTACATGTATGTTTTCCTTTACAAAATTGCTTTCTGTGCCAATGATCTAAACACATCGTCGGTGTTGTATTTTTATTATATCCTTTTGAGATAAATTTTTGCTCCTTTTGCTTTTGATAGAAGAGAATTTCTTTGTGCAGTCATGAGCCTGTTTCCAGTTGTGTGCCAGCAGCTCTCTCCATGTGCTCTCTCTGATGAGCATCAGTTGCAGTGGGGAAAAGGATGGCAGCCTGTTGTATGGTCCTTTCCCCTCCCATATTAATTCTCTCCTTGGGCAAAATGTAATATGATATGCCAGAAAATGGAGTGCAGAACAGGAATGGGAGCGTTTAAGTAGACTGAAAATCTTGGACATTTGGAAATCACCTAGCTATTAGCTAAGGGAAATGTTTTTCAAAAATTCGATGTTCACAAACTCCCTTGTTTCTGTAGAGATACCTTTGTTTTTTAAGGAAAAGGTTTTACTAAATCTTTTGCATTACACGGTTGTCTCCTAGACCCCCAGGCTTGTCATCTGTTTTTAACAAAGCCTTCTCTTAAATGCCTCCCAAAGCTTGGAGAATCATTTGGAGTGTGTTTACTTTTTTGGTGTTTCTTAGGGTGTTGCTTTGGATTCTTTTCGTTTTAATCTGCCTGTTAATCCACGATGAGGTTTTGGAGGTGGGAGGGCCCTTCTAGATCACGTGTTTCAGCTCTCTCATGTTACAGATGAGTGAACTGAGGCCTTAGAGAGGAAAAGACTTGCCCAAAGTCACCCAAGGAGTAAATAGCAGAGACAGGCTTTGACGACAGTCTGCAGGTTCAGCATTTTTTCAACTAAGTGATGCTGCCTCTCTTTCTGTGCTGCACCATAGCTCTGAACCAGTATCCATCAGTGTGATAGTATATTACGGTGTGATCCCTAGCAGAGGATCATGGGATTTAGACCTGGGAGAAGCCTTAGAGAGCATCTAGCAGGGGGTCCTGGAGCCAGCGCTGTTGTCTTTGTGTCCCCAACACTTAGACTTGTGTCTGCTACATAGTACGTGTTTGCTGGTTTGGTAAATCCATTGGTCTTTTGTTACGCCGTGCTGCTTCTCTCCATTTTGATGAATTTGGCTAACGTAGATAACGATATGCCCATTTTCAAGATGGTCTAAACCTTCCACTTCTCCTCCTATGCCCTCTGCTGCTGTCCTCTTCACTGTCTATTATACAGTGAGACTCAGGCTGGTCAGTTATGGTAACTATTCAGGAAGGACTGTAATTAAAAACTTCATGGGACTGTCTAACTGCTACCAGCTTTTATCTTGCATTGCCCTAAGGGATAGAGAAGGGAGAGAAATCCCACTTTCCCTCTCTCCCACCCCAGGACTCCCTTGCTGGAAGTCTTAAGAGACCTGGCAGAATCCTAGAGCATTCTGCTCAGGAGAGAAGGCTGGGACCTTTCTATAGCTCTTATTACCTCCTCAGGGAGGAAGCTTCCTCCCAGCTCTGTGGCCAGTCACCTCTGATGGAACCCCACCCATTGTCAGGGACCGAGAGACCAATCTCTGGAGTTTCTAGGTTGTTCATGTCCCTTAGCAAGGTGCCAGGGTGCATGTCCCCAAATACAGAGGCCAAAGCACTTGCCTAGCCCCGGGGGAAGTAGTCCAGTCTTTGTTGCCATATTTGAAATGATATTTCTCTCCTTTCTGAGCATTGAAGTTATCCCTATTATCTCTGTCCTCCTGTCATAGACAAGAGTTCATTATATTTAATCCAATTCAGTGAACATTTATTATTAAGAGTATGCTATATGGCTTACATTTTATTAGGGAGGGTGGGTACCTGCATGAAACAAGGCATGATTCTTATCCCCAAGGATTTTGCAAATTAACAAGAGTAGGTGTGGGACAGGGAGGTATAAGACAAAATAAATAATGTAATAAAAGTATATTAGAGGTGTTCCAACAGAGGAGAATGAAAGATTCATAAAGGGAAAGCTCCCTTAAACTTGATGGGGAGATGAACGATGTCTTCATGTATCATAGGAGCATAGCTTTAGAGCTGGGGGGTACCTCGGACGCCATGGAGTTTAACCCTCTCATTTGACAGATAAGAAAACTGAGGCCTAGGCAGATAGAGAGACTTGTACGATGTAAATGGCAGAAGAGGTGGCACCTGAGTTTAGGGGAAGTGTCTCCTCCCATGGTTTGATCTATTGAAATCTTCCCCTTCCTTTAATGCCTAGCTTAAATGCTACCCAGGGCAATATCATGAGCAAAGGAGGAACAGTCTGGTTTGGCTGAAGATAGCACGAAGCAGTGGAGTATTCAGAAAGACTTGAAAGATAAGTTTAATTTGGTTGAACAAACATTGATTAAGTGTCCTGTGGGCAAAGTGTTGTATTAAATGCTAGAGGTGGTCAAAGGCTTTCTTAAGAAGGAATAGTTTATAAAAGAATTGCAAGAATTAACAACTACGTGAAAGAATGCTAATAGTAAGAAATGTAAACCACAACAATTCTAAAGTTTTATTCCATACCCAGCAAATTGGCAAAGATTCCAAAGTATGGGAATAATCATTGCCAGAGAGGTTGTGGAAAGGCGGGCACACAAACACTGGTAGAGCTCTGAATTAATCAATCATTCTGGACGTCAATTTAGAATTATGTGATGAGTTAAATTAGTAAATTAGAGTAAATTAGGCATTTACCCTAAGGAGGACATTGATAAGAAGGAAAGCTCTATATGCAACAGAATCTTTATAGCAGCCCTTTGTGTGTGTGTGTTTGTGTGTGTGTGTGTGCGCCCGTGTGCATCGTGAGCAAAAAATAGAAACAAAGCATATGCCCATTGATCGTAGAATGACCAAACTTATTATGGTACATGAATGTAATGGAATATTGTTGAACTGTAAGAAATGCTTTATATGATGAGTACAGAGAAGCATGAACTGATGCAAAGTAATGCAAGTAGAACCAGGAAAACAATACACCCACTGACTACAATGTAAATGGAAAAAAACCATCAACAAAGCTGTTGAAAAGTGAATGCTGTGACATTCTAATAGCCAGCTGTGGTGCCCAAGAGATGCGAGAAAATATTCCTTCCATCTTCTTTGCTGAGGGGGACCATGGCTGTGCTGCACCGCATAGAATGTCAGACTAATTTCATAGGTTGGTTAGTTTTGCTGAACTTTTTTTTCTTTTTCTTTTTTGTTGTAACAAATGGCTCCTGGAGGGGGAGAGAGAATACATTTGGAAATGTAGGTGATGTAAAAACAAAAGATGTCATAAAGATTTATTTAAAAAACCACAGCCTCGGGGCAGCTAGGTGACTTGCAGTGGATAGAGCACTGGCCCTGAATTCAGGAGGACCTGAGTTCAAATAGGCCTCAGACACATAACACTTACTAGCTGTGTGACCCTGGGCAAGGCACTTAACCCCATTGACTAACCTAAAAAAAACCAACAAAAAGAACCCCACAGCCCCTCCCTTTAAGAAGGAGGCAGCATGGTACAGGGGGAAAGACCTGGGTTCAAATCCCCCTTCTGACATTTCTTACCTCTGTGACCTTGAGCAAGACTTCACTTCACTTCCCCAGGCCTCAGTTTTCTCATGTGTAAAACAAGAGGGTTGGATTAGATGGCTTCTGAGGCCCCTTCTGGGCCTAGATCTGTGCTCCTATGAGCCTTAAAGTTGTGGTCTTTTGGGGGTAGGGGTGGGACATGGCATATACACCGTTGAGTATGATACGGTGTAGGCAGCAATGAGGGCTTTGGAGAGACCAGATGGTAGATCATGGAAATGTCATAGATGTTAAGTGCCTGCTATGTGCCAGTCACTGTGCTAAGCACTGAAGATAAAAAGACAAAAATGAAACATTCTCTCACCTTAGGGGCTGAAGCATATGCTTTAAGTTTACAAAGCATTTTAGATGCATACATACTTATGTAGGTATGTATATTATCTCATTTACTCCTCACAATAGCCCTGTGAGGTAGATGCTAATTATTACTTCCATTTTCAGATAAGCAACGAAGGCTTAGAGCAATCAATCGGGATGTTATTAAGAAGACATAGTGTAGTTAGGTGGTTTGGAAGCTGGCGGAGTAGCTGGGCCCAAAGATCCACTTTCGTGGTTTTTACCTTGGAAGGAAGTGGTGTATTTGGTGTGGGCCCTGGACAGCCTGGGCCAAGGAGTTGCATAAAGGCATAGAGGGTATGTCCTTCCTTGAAGATAGCACAAAGTTGGGGTGCTGGAGGAGGGGTAGCTAGTATACTGGATAGCAGAAGAAGGGCCTAGAATGATCTTGACAATCTAGAACATTGGACCAAATTCAATAAGATGAAATTTAATAGAGATGATGTAAAATCTTATGCTAAGATAAAAGAAAAAATGACTTTGTGCTAATTTTCCTGAAAAAAGACCAGGGGAGGACTGATCATAGTGTGGGAACCAAAAAGACTAATGCAAATGTTGGGCTGCATTAAGAGAGTACCCATGTTCTGCTATGCTTAGATCAGTGGCTTTTATCTAATTAACTGTTTCCTTCAGTCATTTTGGTTGGAAGTGGGAGGGGGGGTCATGGAAGGGGCAGGAATGCTATACCCGTTCATTGTGTGGATACCTGAGCAGCATGTTGTCTAACCCAGTTGATTTCCGTTTACTGCTCCCTGTGATTCCTTTTTTTTCCTTTTTTTTTTGGGGAGGTGAGGCAATCAGGGTTAAGTGACTTGCCCAGGGTCATACAGCTAATAAGTGTGTCAAGTGTCTGAGGTCAGATCTGAACTCAGGTCCTCCTGATTCCAAGGCCAGAGCTCTATCCACCACGCCACCTAGCTGCCCTCATGCACTCTTATTCTTGCCAAGCAATGGAGACAAAATATAGTGGATGGGCACCATTAAAATCAGCTCAGAGACGTGCTCTTGTCAGTAAAGGTTTCTTGTCGAGATGCCTTGAAGTGCACTTTTACAAAGGAAAGACCGTGTTTATAGCGAGTGAATGTTGAAGATACTGAAATGTTTGGTTATGGTACTATTGTGTGTGATGTAAGAGGATTTCTGTTTGTGATCTGTATTAAAAAGTAATAAAGTTGCAAAAACCAAAGAAAAAGGAAAAAAAAGTATCCATGGTGATGGAGGTGATAGTCCTGCTCTATCCTCAGTCAGTCAATAGCATTTATTAAGTGCCTAGTGTGTGCCAGGCATTGTGCTAAGTGCCGCTCTGCCCTGGTCAGGCCACATCTGAATTACTGGGTACAGTTATGGGCCCTGCATCTTAGGAGGGATGTTGGTTAGCTGAACACTTATCAAAGGAGGGCAGCTGGAATGGTCAAGAGTCTGGAGGTCATGCCATGTGAGTGTCTATTGAGCACATTAATCAATGAGCACTTCTAAGGACCTACTATGTGCCAGGCACCATGGATAGAGTACAAAGAAAGGAGCAAGCTCTGCTTGCAGTAAGCTTACAGTCTAATGGGGAAGGACAATAAGGAAGTTATGTTTGTACAGGAGAAGACTTACGGTCTAGGAGAAGACATAATAAGGTAGAATCATTGGAAGAGCTGTGATATGCAAAGGTGGTTAACCATGTCCTGCTTGATGTAAAGAAAGCCAGATCAGGACTTATAAGTGGAAGAGAGTTACCTTTAGGCTTAACACAGAGAAACAATCTATCAATCAGAGCTGTCCAGAATTGGGATGGGATACCCCAGTGACTTTTTCCTTAATGGAGTTCTTCAAGCAGAGACCAGATGATCACTCCTTGGTGATATGGTAGAGAGGATTCTTGGTTAGGTATGTCCTCAGGGGTCCCTTCCAACTCTTGAGATTTTGTGATTTTAAAATCCACACAAGATGTATTAGGAAAATTTGAGGAAGCAAAGAATACTTTGAAGTGGGGGATGGGGCAGAAGAGGGGGAAAAGACTCAAATTCCACTAGTTTGAGTTAGGTAATTCAGCAAACAAGAAGATTGAGTTTCCCCAGTTTTCCTCAGCACTCATACTTATTATGGAGCATCTTGTCCTTTATATTGCTATACCGTGATTGTTACAATTTCTCACTTAATATTAAAGAGAGCTAATATTAAATTAACCTAATTGAATATTAAATTAACATAACAGAGAAAAGAGGTAGATACAGAGCTGCAGAGGTCCTTTTAAGTAATCTTGTTTTATTGCTTTGCTTCTAGGTGGCTTAAAGCAAAGCCATGCGGATGAGTGTTTTACCTTCCTTCCTTTCTTTTTTTTTCTTTAATAGCTCTTCAAGGAAGGGGAGGCCAGAACATCCTTCCCATAACAGTGCTTAACAACTTAGGAGCATCATTTAAGTTATTTATAGGAACTGGGCGCTGAGATAAAATTAGTTCATGCAGTCTCAACTTGAATGGGGAAAAAGAAACCGGCAGGATCTGTGTTAGTGGTTGCAAATTCTCTCTGACCGAATTGCAAGTTGAATGAAGAAGCTCCCTTCTCTCTTTATGAGAGTGGAGATAGTATGAGAACTTGCCTTATAGGTATAGGTGATTGGTGCAGTAGCTTCGACACCATCATAGACTATATTGCATTTCCAGGGGGTGGGAATGGCTTAAGTGAACACTGTCCTCATTTAATGGTCTTTCTAAAAGAACCATGCCCAATGCTGCTGAATTAATTGTTTCGCAGGTGCATTTAGGCTTCACCCCTAAATTCACTGGCAATGAAATTTCCGTTAGGAAACTTGAATTTGTAAATAAGTTATATGGTTAAATCAGTTACCAATAATGAATAATCCCTTTTATTTTCTTTTATGTAGTTATAGTGTAAGCCATGACATTTATGAATTGGCAAACTACAGGATAAGAAATTGGCCAGAATGGATGAAAAAGACCCCCCACCCCAACAAAAAGATGGTTTTGTTCTTTGTAATAGGTTTAGGAAATAATGAAGATTTTCACTTTAGAGCTCTTTTAGCCACTGGCCTCTCAAAGCAATTGACCGCTGTTAATTTTTGTGGTTTTACTCAGAATAACTTTGTGGGCTGTCAGTTTAGCTGTTTCTCACCTCAGGGAGCCAAGATTTCTTGGGGGGTGGTGCAAGGTTACAGAGCAAAGTTGCCAGCAAAGCCCAAAATAGAATTGTGGATGCCTGACTGATGAACCAGGTGCTCTCTTCGCTGAATTATTCAGTCATCTGCTTCATTTGCATTTGAAATATACCTATATGTATATATTTACACACATACTATTGAATTATGTTTACTATGGGTTATCTGTGACAATGGGATAGGACCAGTGTTGTGATTAATTAAGAGATCTGATCACCCGAGAAGTCTTTGGTATTTGACTGGGGGATGGGTTCATTCAGGCCACTTGCAATTATCAGTATTCGACTTGCTTTAGGGCAGCTTACTGCTGATATCCAGCATGTACTGAGGCTACTTCCTCCTTTTTCCTAGTCCACGAGGGCTGAGGGAATGAGAATAAGTGCTGAGATTAGTCTAAGCAGACACTCATTCTGAAAGTAAACCCGCTCTCCCCAAGAGGCCTTGCCCTTCAGAGTTAACTATGGTGAGGCCTTTTGTACAGTTGGTGCTGAGGGATTAACTAGCCAGCTGTGTTCTGGATGGCCTCAGTCAGTCCTGCACTCTCTCTCTGTTCCCACTGACACCAGGCTAATGAGGCTTTTCATTACTTTACACCTAGACAATAAGCCAATCTTTCTGCCCTTCTGTCTCAGAGTCATCTTGGTAGAACACTCATCTACAATCCCCCTTTTCCTTGCCTCACCCTCCCTGGATCCCCAGTACCTTCAGCCTATATGTATACTTTCATCTCATAGCTGGTTAGATGGAAAAAATAAGTGATATGATGTTATTATAATTAGATCAGCCAAACAATCTCTGTAGGCATGGAAAAATGCCTCTGATCAGACTTTGAGATGGGTTTGAATGGCCTGTCCAATGAGTCAGCCCACCAGCACTGTATGAATGTGCGTGCACACACACACACACACACACACACACACACACATTTTTAAAGTTTTGTTTTTACACTACAGACTTCTAGATCACCTCCCCTCTGTGAGAAAGCTCTTTTCTAATAAAGAAAAATCATTAAGTGACCTCATCTGAAAGTATGTTTGGGATCCCACAGCTACAGTCCTCCAATCTATTTAAAAATCTTTGAAATGAAGAGATGCTTGTTTTCTCTCCCTACCACTCCCCAATCCTTAAAAGAATAGAAAGAAAATTCCTTGTAACAAATAAACACAGTCAAGCAAAACAAATTCTCTCCTTTTCTGTATACAAACATCTATGTCTCATTCTGCCCTAAATCCATCACCTCTCTGACAGGAGGCGACTAGCATGTTTATCACTTCATAGCCAAAACTTATAGGCACTGTCTGTGATCACTGACTTGGGCTCAGCATTGAGGAGAAGATTGCTGTTTGTTGTCATCCATCCTTTGTTCTTGAAGAAGACCAAGGACGTCAGGAGGACCATGGATGCCAAGTGAATTGGATTTAAGTGAGGCAGAGCTGTGCAAAGTCATCAGCCTCATTCTTTCCTCCTGAGTCAATGGAGTCCAGTGGCAAGACATAGGTCAAGACAATTGGTGATGGTCAGGGATGCAGTGGGAGACCTTGGCTTTCTTAAGCTAATGTCTTTCCCAGGCCCCAGTTTGTCTGAGGCAACACCCATTCAGTGATAAAAGGAGAGGTAAAAATTGAGCAAAAGATGGCTTACTTTGCCTTCACAAAAGAATCAGTCTGGAAGGGCATTGAATAGGAGAGAGCAAGGTAGATTGCATTTGAGAAATTGACCAGTGCTTTTAGAGATTCCAAGTTGGTCTCCAGTGCAAAGACTATCTTTGTGATACAAATGTTATTCTGAGAATGCTGTATTATTGTCAATCTTGGGATATTCCAATCTCCAAGGAAACAAAATTGCAGATGGCCTCAGGGTCATTACTGACACATACATGGTAGGTGCAGGAAGACTGAAGCCTATGTCCAATGATACCTGGGCCCAAGAAGTGGAGCAAGAGATATTATCGAGGAAAGAGGCGATTGGGAAAGGCGAGCCAATCATGAGACAAAGCTGAGGGGTGATCAGTGATTAATCCACCTACTGAAGTGATAACCACAAAATGCAAAAAAAAAAAAAAAGGAGGGGCAGGATAGAGGAAGGCCTTCATTACCTTGGATGAGTTCTGTGTAAAGGAAGTATGTGAGAACATGCACATAGTCACACAGGATGAGAAGGCATGGATGAGTTGCAATCTGCCCTGATGGAGGGAATACTCACTTTGACATTGATGAGAAAAAGATCCATTGACATTTAATAATTAGTGTTAAATAATTAATACTCAATTAAGTATTGAAGCATAATAATTAGTACTGGTAATTTTTTCAGAGTCAGTGCTCATTTGTAGTCCTAGCAAGATGTTAACAGGCTGTGATGGCTTCTCAGTCATTAAAATGTTTCCTGTGATTATACTTGAATGTATTCCTTTAGGGGAAAGAAACATTCTAAGTGAAGTCTACTAAGAAACTTTGGTTTATTACCTTTTCTGTACTAAGCGAGGCAGGAATGTCAAACGGGGTCATCATAATGAGAAGTCTTGTGCCATTACATAAATAGTGGTTATGAGCGCCATTATTTCTCTCCTGTGGTCCCATTCCTCTCCAGTCTCATAGCAATTGCCCTAATTCAGGATGTCTTAGATTATTGCATTGAATCTGATTTGGTCTCTCTGCCTCAAGCCTCTCCCATCTCCTAGTTATCTTTTACACAGCTAATAAAGCACAGGTCTGACCAAGTCAAATCCCTCCCCTCACCCTTACTATATTCCATATCTCATTGGCTCCTTAGAGGCAATAGATCAAATAGAAACTCTTCAGTTTGGTGTTTAAATCTCTTCCTAACCTTGCTCTTTTCTGCCTTTCCAGTTGTCCCTCTCTTCATATGACCCATTCACATTGGCCTTTTTACTGTTTCCTACATGCAACACTTGATCCCCTTGTCTTTATGCTGACTCTTCCCCCATTTTGGAAATGCTCTTACTCTCTACCCCCTGCCTTTTAGAATCTCTGGCTTCCTTTAAGACTCAGCTCAACCACTTCCTCCTATATCAGGCTTTCTTAACCTTTTTTGGGGGGTTATGGATGCCTTTGGCAGTCTAGCAAAGTGTATGCGCCCCTTTTCAAAATACTGTTTTTTAGTGCATTAGATAAAATACATAGGATTACAAAGGAAACCAATTATATTTGAATATAGTTATTAGAGTTTAAAAAAATGAAGTTCATGGACTCTAGTTTGAGGCCCCTCCAAATTTTTTGGGTGCCCACAAGTGTCAGTGCACCCTGCTTCCAAAACTACCCTATATATATATATATATATATTTTTTTTTCTTTTTTTTTAGTGAGGCAGTTGGGTTAAGTGACTTGCCCAGAGTCACACAGCTATGAAGTATTATGTGTCTGAGGCTGGATTTGAACTCAGGTCCTCCTGACTCCAGGGCCGGTGCTCTATCCACTGCACCACCTAGCTGCCCCTACCCTATGTTCTTTATACACTTATATGTGTGCATGTGTTCTTGACCTTTAGAATATAAGCTCCTTGAGGGTAGGTTCTGGCTCAGTTTTGTCTTTGTATCCTCGGAGCTTGGCACGGCCCCTCCAGCACATAGCTTAATAACACTTGTTGATTGATAGATTGTGAAATGGTGAATTGGTGTTTTCCAACATATTCCATTGCTGTTCTCTCCTGGTCTTTAGCGCTCTTAGAGCTCAATGGAATTGTGGATGCTGACTTCCAGTTAATTCCATTTTTATGATCCTTCTTTAGCAAGTGGCACCCATAAAGACTTTGCAATTATGACCAGTTTCTTTGTCACTGTAGCATCCTGAAAAATCTTTAAGTTTAAAGATCCAGTTGAGTAGCGTGTTATGATACTGCTACTAATTCTTGCAGTGAACAGATTGGTAGGTTTTATATTCTGCGTCCAGGAATGAATCCCAATTTGGAAACTTTTCCTCCACTATGGTCCTATCAGCTGGAGCATTGGTAAATCTGCTGATTGCCTAGTGTAAGTGGAATGGTGGTTCAATTGTAGCTTAATTAGTAATTCCTTTCGATTCAATTACATTTGTTAATCACCTTCTTGTGCAAGGCACTGGGATTACTAGACAAAATAAAACAGCTCTTGTTCTTAAGGGGCTTTCTTTCTACTGAGGCAGTGGGGGTGGAAAAATGTAATTTGTATTCAAATAAGTAAAAACAAAATAAGGCATTAAGGTAAATTAGTAGATAGAGTGCTAAATATGTAATCAAGAAGACCCGAGTTCCACTCTGACCCTAGACATTTATTAATTGGGTGACCCTGTCCAAGTCATTTAACCACTGTCTGCCTCAATTTTCTTATCTATAAAATGGAAACAATAATAGCACCCGCCTCCCAGGGCTGATACGAGGATAAAATGAGATAATATTTGTAAAGTGCTTTAAAATGTAAACATTAAGGAGCTGTATGCATGTTAGCTAGCTATATTGAAAGAGAGACCTGGGAGAACAAGGAAAGCTTTTAGTATTCTAGATTTAGGCACCTTAGTCCAATGCCTTCATTTTACAGATGGCCCAAAGGGTTGAAGTGAGTTTCTAGTAAGTGACAGAGCCAATATTTGAGCCAAGATCCTTGGACTCCCAATCAAATAGTCATTTTGCTCTGTAGCACTCAACTGGACTTTGAAAGAATCTAGGAATTTTAAGAGGGTAGATTGAGGAAAGAAATCTGTTCCAGGAGTAGGGGTGGCTATGTAAAGTCATGGAGACAGGAGTTGGAATCTTGAGTTGGGGCACTAGCTAGTGGGTCATTTTGGCTGGAATTAGAGTGCTTAAAGAAGAATAACATGAGAACTGATCCAACCATTCTGGAGAGCAATTTGGAACTATGCCCAAAGGGCTATGAAACTGTCATACCCTTTGATCTGGCAATACCACTACCAGGTCTGTATCCCAAAGAGATCATAAAAATGGAAAAGGACCCACATGTACAAAAATATTTATAGCAGCTCTTTTTGTGATGGCCAAGAATTGGAAATTGAGGGGATGCCCATCAATGGGGGAATGGCTGAACAAGCTGTGGTATATGAATGTAATAGAATACTATTGTGCTATAAGAAATGATAAGCAGGCAGATTTCAGAAAAACCTGGAAAGACTTACATGAACTGATGCTGAGTGAAGTGAGCAGAACCAGGAGAACACTGTACACAGTAACAGCAACACTGTGCGATGATCAGCTATGATAGACCTAGCTCTTCTCAGCAATACAATGATTCAAGATAGTTCCAAAAGACTTGTGATGGAAAATGCTATCCACATCCAGAGAAGGAGCTATGGAGTTTGAATACATATCGAAACATACTATTTTCACTTGTTTTTTGCTTTTTTTATTTCTCATGGTTTTCCCCTTTTATTATGATTCTTCTTTCACAATATGACTAATATGGAAATATGTTTAACATGATTGTACATGTATAAACCTATATCAGATCGATTGCTGTCTTGGGGGGAGAGGGAGGGAGAAAAATTTGGAACTCAGAATCTTACAAAAATGAATGTTGAAAACTATCTTTACATGTAATTGGAAAAAATAGGATGCTATTAAGAAAAAAGAAAGAATGACATGAACTATGCCCAGAAAGGTAGACTACAGTCACATTGCAGTTAGCAGCAGCATTGGTGATTCTTCCTAAGGTCAATATAAAATACATCTATCATATAATAGTTGAATACTTTCTGATTACTGTGCTCCAAGGAATTACTATGCACCTTTCTTTTGGTTTTGGTGAACGAGATATTGATCAAGAATTTGGGGACAAAGAAGGTAGATTTTGCTTTTCAAGAGATGTGATTGACTTCCGCTTCTGGGAGCCAAGATGACTAAAAAGGTAGTCACTCTCACCCTCCCCTATCAACCTTTGAAAACCCAGAAAATATCACCCCAGGAAAAAAAACAAACCGAAACCCTGGAACAGCTGAATTAGAAGAAAGTGCAGCAGCCCAGCAAATGGGTGTCCCAGTGCCTCAGCAGAAATAAGCTAAGCAGCACTACAAAGGGCCCCAGGCAGATAAGCACCCTGCAGCATTCATCTGAAAGGAGCTGAAGAAAGCAACCTAAAGTCTTCCTAAAGTTCGAGCCTTGCTGATTCCAGTCCAACACCAGGTAAGCTGTCAGAACCCTACCTCCAGTGTCAACCAGGAAGAGATCCTGAAGCCCAGTTGGTAGAGCAGGCAAACACCAGCACCTGGACCTCTGAGTGCCTTAGTGAGGGTAGGGGGAACTGGTGGAAACCAGTTCAGAAGACCACCAAGTGCCTCGGCACTCTACCGCAAAGGAATCTCCCAGTGCATTAGCAGAAATGAGGGAGGCAGCACTGCAAGGGGCCCCAGGCAGATAAACACCAGGCAGCACCCATCTAAAAGGAGCTGAAGAAAGCTAAAGGAAAGGAAAAGCAGGCAACCTAGAATTGCCTGAAAGTTCCGGCATTGCTGATTCCAGCCCAACATGAGGTAAGCTGCCAGAACTCTACAGCTTCCAATTGCCAACATAAGAGGCTCCAGCACACAAAGCCAGTGACCAAGACCTAGGCTCCCAACACAAGAAGCTTGGGTCAGTGCCCTCTGTTCCCCAGCAGGAGAGCTCAATCTCTTTAAAGGCCAGGGAATAAAGAAACCATGAGTAAAAAGAAACGTACCATAGATTCATATTATGAGAAGAGTGAAGATCAAGACAGAAATTCTGAAGAGGACAACATTGTCAACAAACCCACATCTGCAACATCAAAAGGGAATATGAACTGGTCTGAAGCCCAAAAAGCCTTCTTAGAAGAGCTCAAGAAGGATTTTAAAAGTCTAATGAGAGAGGTAGAAGAGTCCTTAAAAAACAATTGGCCAATTGGAAAAAAAGTACACCGAAGAAAACAAGTCCCTAAAAAACAATTGGCAAACTGGAAAAAAAGTACACTGAAGAAAACAAATCCCTTAAAAATACAATTGGCCAATTGGAGAAGGAAGTACAAAAACTAACAGAAGAAAACAATCTGTTAAAAACTAGAATTGGACAAATGGAAACTAATGACTCTATGAGAGAGCAAGAATCAGTCAAACAGAAAAAAAAATGAAAAAATAGATGAAAACATAAAATACCTCATGGTAAAACAACCACCTGGAAAATCGATCCAGGAGAGACAATTTAAAAATTATTGGACTACCTGAAAATCATGATGAAAAAAAGAGCCTGGACAGTATCTTTCAGGAAATCATAAAGGAAAACTGCCCTGAAGTCCTAGAACCAGAAGGTAAAATAACCATAGAAAGAATACATGGTCACCACCTGAAAGAGATCCCAAATTGACAATGCCAAGGAATATAATAGCAAAATTCCAAAATTACCAGATGAAAGAGAAGGTGCTGCAAGCAGCCAGAAAGAAACAATTTAAATATCATGGAACCACAGTCAGGATTACACAGGACCTTGCAGCTTCTACATTAAAAGACCACAGGGCATGGAACATGATATTCTAAGGCAAAGGAGCTTGGATTGCAGCCAAGGATCAACTACCCTGCAAAAATGAGCATGATTTTTCAAGGGAGGAAATGGATATTCAATGAAATAGGGGACTTCCAAACCTTCCTGATAAAAAGACCAGAGCTCAACAAAAAATTTGATCTTCAAGTACAAGATTCAAGAAAGACATGAAAAGGTAAATGGGACAGAAAGATACAAATGCTGTTAATAAGGGAGGACTGTTTACATCCCTACAAGGGAAGATGACACTTGCATCTCTTGAGAACTGTATTGTTATTACACCATGTTAAAGGAGTATACATAAAGGGGGTGGATGTTAGTTGACTTTGATGTAATGATAAAAAAAAATCTAATCAAGTGGGTTAAATGGATCCAAGTAAGTGGATTAGTCTGATCTTAGAAAATGTACTGAGAAAGGAGGAGGCAGACAAGGGTAAATTATATTACAGGAAAAGACACAAAATCCTATTACAGCAGAGGGAAAGAAGGGAGGGGGGGTGAGCATTGTTTGAACCTTACTCTCATCAGATTTGGCTTAAGAAGGGAGTAATATAATCAGTTAGGTATAGAAATCTAACTTGCCATATAGGCAGTAGGAGGGAAAAGGAGAAAGAAAAGGGAAGGGGGATAGAAGGGAGGGAAGAAGCAGTAAGGTTAAAGGGGAATAAAAGGGAAAGGGAAGGAGGCGATGGTCAAAAGCAAAACACTAATAGAATTTGTACTTACAACTTCACTAATGGGAAAATGTGTTTAATAGGAATGTAAATGCATGGCATATATCAGATTGTGCATCGTCTTGGGGAGGGTGGTGGGGAGGAAGGGGGAGAAAAATTTTAAACTCAAAAGCATATGGAAGTGATTGTTGATAAATCAAAATAAATTAATAAAATGAATTTAAAAAAAGAGAGATGTGATCTAGTTGCTTGGGAGGTCACACACAATTAAGATGCCAAGAAAGAATTGGTTTTTTTCCTATGTTGCCATGAAAGTTTTTTTTTTGAGTATTTAAAACTCAAGTAGGATGGATTTAGAAGCTTCTGATTATATAGTTAGAAGAAAAAGATTTGCATTTCATAAAAATACATTTAAAATTTTATAAAGAAGACATGTTTTAGGTGATTAAAATCTGAAACTTGATAAAGATGTTCATATCAATATGCCGCATGCAATGGGGTTTTCCCTGTGAACATACTTTCTTTCTTTTCCTTGGATGGTGACACTTGCTGTCTTGACATCTGGTACCTTTTTCAGCATTGGTAGAACTCATTGCCAAAGTAGGTTTTAATCTGGTGGTTGTGACAGAATGATATCTCCCAGCATTCATTTATTCATTCTTGATCTGTTCCATTTTCTTGTTGTGAGGTTATCCTTTGGGAGTAAATGAAGATTTGTTGGGGAAGTTATCTTAGGCATGGGAGTGGTAGGAGGGGGCGGAGAGGGCAGAGAGGAAGTCCATGGGAAAGATGGTTGTGAAGATTCTAGCATCATCACCTTACAAAGCCTTGAAAGATGTTGTGAGAATAGCATAGCAGAACCTAGATGTGAATTACCCAAAAAACAGCTTTGGGAATAATTCTGTAAGAGTAGTATAATGGGTTCTCTTACACATCTGCTAATCAATTTGAATCAGCCATAACAGAGGAAAGGAAAAAGGGAATAAAAATGATCATTCAGGCCTACCAGTGCTTGTCTAGAGACTGTGTTATGGGCACTTTGTTTCTACCTTTCCAGAAAAATCATAAAAGGAAAAGTGTTTAGGAATGAAGAGTGAGAGTGAGAGGAAAAAAACACATTCATTCAGCCTAGAAATTATATTGAGTAATCTGTCGGAAACACCAGATTTTTTTATGGTAGTAAAATAGTGCTTTTCAAGTATCATCTTCCATAAATTAATGTGCCATTGATTTCACCAAGGTGGGCAACCCCCCCTCCCCCACCAGTGCTGATAAGCATGAACCAAGGCTTGCTTTCCCATCCTAAAGAATTCTTGTCCGCATCTCTAGGGGAGTTCTTCCTGGAGGATCCTCCAATGCCCTGGAGGCCTCCTTCTGGATCTTTCCCTATTTAGGTTCTAGCAATGCATCATTCAGACTCACCATCTGTTATCCCGTCATTCTTATTCCATGGTGAACTCATGTCTTCAGTGATATTTCTGCTGCTACTTCACGTGTGCAAGTCCTAGCTGGAATGTGCTGAACCTTGCTTCTCTCCATGGTCCATGATCCAGATCCTTCCAAGGCAGTGGGAATGGGCATTCTCCATTTTGTCTGCTCTGTGGATGGGTTTGTTTACCTCTCTGCTTTTCAACCTTATGGCTTTTTATTCCTTTTATTTGTATGGGGTTTTTTGGTCTGTCTTTGGAAAATTGCTTCTTGTTGATTGATGGTGTCTGTTGGCCATTTCTGTGCATCATTCGAGTTCTGGGAACATCTGACCGCCTCTGTCAGTTTATCTTCGCCTTTAGTGCTTGACTTGAGATGGGGCAAAAAATGAATTAGGATCTTTTCCCCACCACCCTACCCATGCTCTAGCTTTGAGGAGAAGGTTGAAAAAGAAAAGAGAAGAAAGAAAAAGAGGCGGGATACTACATTTGATTCGCCACCAAAAGGATTATCAAGGACTACTTCCCAGGACCTTATGTACTATTTTATGGACAACTAAAATGGCCCTCAAATATTTCCATGATTTTTGATTACATAAATAGAAGCATGTTCTGTTGAGGGCTTGTTACTGTGGAAATCATTTTTCATTTTGTCCTAGAATCATTGCATTCTTTTGAGTTGGAAGGGCCCTTGGAGAGCTTTGAGTTTGGCCTGATCATGTTAGTACAGAGGGTTGTGCCCAAGGTCACACAGTTGGTAAATATCCAAGGCAGGATTTGAACCCAGGTCCTGACACTGGAGACAGTACTGTCTATCATACAGTATCACAGAGGCCTAATGTGTCAGCACTGTTAAAATCTTTATAAGAATGACTCTATGCATATATTGAGGAGATCCTTGATGCAAATTTGAAAAGTGAAACCAGGATGCTTTTGCTGTTTCCAATATGGAAACTCTTTCCACCGAGATAAATTGGTAGAGTATGGAAGATAAAATGAGCTGGAGAAGGAAGTGGCAAACCTCTCCAGTCTCTTTGCCAAGAAAAGCCCAGATGGGGCTACAAAGAGTCAGATAAGACTGAAATGACTGAATAACAACAACATGGTTTAATAACTGTTTAATACTTAAAATTAGTCCATAGCCATTTTTTTTTATAACAAACTAGTTGTTTTTCATTTGAGTTTGTCCAGAAAAGGATTTTTTAGTAGGGGTGGGGTTGAAGAGGGGATTGAGAAGGGACCAGGGAACTCCCTGTGTGGAAATTCTGTTCAGGAGCCCTGAATTGCCTGTGGCACTGAGAATAACCAGCCTTTGTTCACACAGCATAAGGACCCATCACAAGCAGTTTACTCTCCTTCCTGTCCCTGGGGCTGGCTTTCTAATTGTTAGCAGTGTGTTACCTCTTACAGAACAAGTATAAATGCAATAGCCTAATATTTCAAATGTAAAGATGGTATGAAGTTTGCAGAAATGGATTTCTATGGCTAACTGATATTATGATGGTCATTCTACAGAAACTTGTTCCTGGGGTCTGCTGAGAAGTGTGTCCCAACCTTTTGTGCAGTGTTGAAATAGGCTAATGTGAAAGTGGGCCTGCTGGCTTGAGATGTGGCCAGATGGGAAGGTTGCCACTGAGTGAACTGTTTTTGATGGAAAAAATTTGTTCTTGAGCTTGGCATTTGAGTCTGTAGCTGCCAAAGGCACCCAGGAGTAACCACTCAAAATTCATCAGCAAAACTGAGAACAAAATTAATACTGCCCATGAAAAGGGGCAGTGCCATGGTGATGTTACCTGAATGCGGCTCACATGACCGGACTGGCTTTCTAGCTTGGTTAGTGAGAAAATTCCAAGTTGTCACTAAGAATTTTGCATTATTTTCACATTAGGCAGTGATTAGTTACAGGAATTTAAAATCCAAACAGAGGGACAACGGGACTTTGATAGACAATTCAATTCAGCAACATTTATTAAGTACTTAATGTAATTCAGTAGCATTTATTAAGTACTTAATGTATGTGTGACACTGTGTCAGACACGGGAGTCCCAAACATGAAAACAAAATAGGTCTAGGGTCTTATATTCTGCTGAGAAGGATTCAGTGGATGTTACAAGTCGGTAAATTCAAGGTAATTTGGGGAGAGACCAAGCACTAAAAATGAGGGTAGGTAGAGAACATTTCATGGAGGAAGTAATGCCCAAGCTGAGCCTCAAAGGAAAGCAAGACTTCCTTGAGGGGGGAGGGAGGCTCGGGAGTGAGTCCACTGTAGTCATAGGTAAAGGCATGGAGTTGGGAAAGATAACTTTAAGTTCAGGGAAAAGCAAGTAGTCTAATGAGTTTAATGACAGTGTATATGGAGGAGAGTAATTTGTGATAGGGTTGGGGAAATGGATGGAAGTCAGGTAGGAGGACTCAAATGTTAAGGAATTCGAATTTTTGCTGAAGGTCGTTGAAGTTCAGACACATGTTGGGGGGGGAAGGGATAAGCATTTATATAGTACCTACTGTGTGCTAAGCACTTTACAAATATTATCTCATTTGACACATGCCTTAGAAAGATTCATCAGGCTGTTATACATGGAGCATGTATTGTACAAAGGCGAGAGACTGGAAGGAGAGAGAACAATTAGAGACTTAGCACTGTCCCTTAATAAGCAGTTATTGCATTGAATTGGATCAGATTGAATACTCAGCAGTAGCTATTTCAATAACTGTGTTTTTCTCTCTTTGGTGTCCCTCTTCATCTCTGCGACTTTCTCCTTCTTTTTGTGCCCAGAAGGCTGCAAGGTGTTTGCTAAGCGCCTTCTTGGGCATCACGGGGATGTGTTCTTCCAGTCTCTCATCTCTCACCTCTAACTCTCTCCCATTCATGATCTGAGTACTTTGGGTACCTTTAAGGGACTGGTGTCTTTTTCTCTGAGAATAGCTGGGAAATTGTTTACCAGTGAATGAGATAATTGTCCTCTCTGTGCTGTAAATGATCTTCCCTTTCCCTTAGGGGTCAAGCTCCTTAAACTCTCTGGGCATCTGCTTCCTCATCAATAAAATGAGGGTTCATTTTAAAGGCTTTTCCCAGCTCTAAAATAGTTCTATGATTCTGAGAGCCTAGCACTTATGGCCTTATGACCTCTTTCTATGCTCAATGCTGGAGAGGTGGTATACTGTAAGGATTCGCAACCTTGTAGGTAGTAGAAGAAAGACTTTTGCCTTTATTTCTATGTGTAATTCTTAGAACAGTGCCGAGCACAGAGTAGGTGCCTAATCTTTATTGACTGAGTGGCTTGGGTTCAAATCTTACGTTATATGCTTCATTGCTACATGATTGCATGCAAGTCTTTTAATGACCATTTCTTCAATTGTAAGATGGTGTAAATAGCTCCTATCTCACAGAGGTATTTGGACGATCACATGAAATAACATAGTTTATAATTCTTAAGCCCCCATAGCTGTTATGATTACATGTCACGGTGTAGGGGTCTTCATCTTGTGAGTGGCAGGAGGGGAAGGATTGTTTGTCACCACCTCAGGACTTAAAAGTGTTTCTGTACTCATTTTATGTCCTCATCTGGTAGCCTGATTCTGCACTAAATAAAGGTAAAGAATTAGTCTCATTATGTGGCTGAAAGGGTAATAGATGCCCATGAGTATGGCAGAATCTTAGTTTTAGGCTATCTCTACAGGACGCCAAAACTAAATCATTTAGCTGTTTTGTCTACTCAGTGCCAAGGTTCGGTGTATTTTAACATTGGAAGCATTGGAGTTTGCAAATATTTGAAAGTTTGTCTTCAATTTATGAAGGAAGAACATTCTTACAGAAGCCTAGATTTCATTTTTTCATGCAGGTGTTTTGGGATCAAGCAGTCACAATTTTGGTTTATGGTTGGAAGTTTTTTTTTTTTAAAGTTTTATTAATGCTCTTTAAAAATATGTGTGTGTATGTGTGTGTCTGTGTGTGTGTGTGTGTGTGTGTGTGTCACTGTCACTTCCCAATGACTCCGCTTCTTCCACAGAACCCTCCCTCGTAATAAAGAAATGCCATCAAACAAAACAAACCAATACATTGACCAGGTGTGATGATGGGTTATTCCCTACCAAGAGTATCAACTCTGCCGAGGAAAGGAGGAGGGCAAGAGTCAGGAAGACCTGAGTTCAAATATGACCTCAAGCACTTACTAGTTGTGTGACCCTGGGCAAGTCACTTATTCCTGTTTACCTCACTTTCCTCACCTGTAAAATGGGAATAATAACAGCACCTACCTGTTAGGGTTGTTGTGATAATTGTAAAGTGCATAGCATAGTGCCTAGCACATAGTAGGTGCTCTATAAATGTTAGTGATGATAATGATGATGAAGATGAAGGTGATGTCTTTCTATGTTCTGGGTGAAAGAAAAAGGTTAAACTAATAACGTGAATGACTTGTGCCATTCATGTGACTCACTTTCCTCCCCTATAGGGGTAAGGTCTCATGCAGCTTGATGACGCCATAGCATATACTCCTCATTGCCCACAAGTAGCACCAAGAACAGACAGTCATAGAGCAGCAGAAAGTTAATATTCAGTTCAGTAGTTCAAGGGTGATTTAGTCATGTCTAGAGAATTTTCACCTGCTACAAACCAAGTGATGCATACTACATTTATAAACTCAAAGAAACCAAGACAGAGACATAAGGAAGGTGTTTCAGAAATAGTCCGAAGAAGTTTTGTTTTGTTTTGTGTTGTTTTAGGCAATTGAGGTTAAGTGACTTGCCCAGGGTCATGCTGCTAGTGTCAAGTGTGAAGAAGCCTGTGACCGGGATGTGGAGTGTTCAAGATTCAAATTCTGTCATGTCTTAGATGAATTATTTGAACCCTGATCTTTTCTCCTCAAATGTTCTTTGGCTATTTGATGATGATAACTGACATTTGTTCTGCCCTTAGAGTTTTGCAGTGGTCCATGGGCATTAGCTCATTTGGCCGCTGCAGCAACCCTGTAGGATAAGTGCTACAGATGGTCCTTAACCACTTTGAAAAAAGGTGAGGAAATCGAGGCTCAGAAAGGTTAAGGGATTTGTCTAAGGTCACACAGTCAGGAAGTGTTTGAGGCTGGATTTGAACCAGTTCTTGATATGTCTATGTCCAGCATTCTGTCCACCACATGAGGGATCTGCTAGAGCCTCCTTGGACTGGCTGCATTGATCAGTTTTCAGTAGGAGCATTCACACCCTCAGAAATGAGCAGATTAGGGCTTGACTTATTGCTTTGTCAATTGTCTAGAATCAAGAAAGTGATGGAAAAATGTTAATAAGGCAGATTTCACTTAAAAATCAGGACATTTTTTTCCCCAGAGAGTCTGTTGTTAAGCATTTATCAGCACACCACTGGCTACATCATTTAAAAGGAAAGGGAGAAAAACCTAAATTAACTCATTTGAAACAATTTTCCAAAGAAAAAAATAATTGAGTGGTAAGGGTAGCAGGTTAGTTAAGATTCTGAGGGTTTTAACTTTGAAAGATATTAGAAATCTTATCAATGCAATGACAAACCACAGTTCCAGAGTACTGAAAACGAAGCATACTCACTGTCTACCTCCTGGCAGGGAGAAAATGGACTTAAGATGCAGAATGAGGCATATATTTTTGTGGTGGCCAAGGAGGGTATTTGCTTCATTTGCCTATGCAGATTTGCTAGAAGCTTTCTCTCTCTCTCTCTCTCTCTCTCTCTCTCTCTCTCTCTCTCTCTCTCTCTCTTCTCTCTCCCCTTCCATCCCTCTCCCTCTTCCTCTCTCCTCTCCCTATCTCTTTTCCCTTTTCTTTCTCTTCTCTTCTCTTCTCTTCTCTCTCCCTTCCTTCCTCCTTTCATTTCTTCCTCCCTCCCTTTTTTCCTTACCTTGTTCATTAGAAAAAATTACAAACATTCTTAAGAAAATATATATATATAATATATATATATATGTATAATATATATAATATATATGTTTAAATCCCTAAGATCTGTGAGCTACATTACAAGTCCTTTGATTTAGTTTTTAAACTATTTTTTTTTCAAATGAAGATTTCCCATTTTGGCTTCCTCTCTCTTTCTCCCTTCCCCATTGGGAAAGGAAGAAAAACAACACCCCTGTTATAAAAATGTATGGCCAAACAAAAACATTTCCTCTATTGGTCAGGTCCAAAACGTAATATATCCCAGTTGCTTCTCTGAGCCCAACACCTCTCTCTCAGGAGGAGGTAAGGACTTCTAATTTTTGCATTCGCTGGCATCCAGTCTAGGTCCTGAATCTTTTCCCTATGTGGGCATTTTAAGCTGTAGATGAGGGGTTCCTAACTTCTTTTCTTTCATGGGCCCATTTGGCATCTGGTGGAACTTCACAACTCCTTCTCAGAATACTGCTTTTAAATGCATAAAATAAAATAAAGATGGATGCAATTGTATTGAAATGCAGGTATCAAAATATTTTTTAAAAAATATGTTCTTGGACACCATGTTAAGAACCCATACTATAGATTTTGGACATTGAGGCACTTTCCGGTTAGCTCTAAATTTGTCATTCTGTGATTTAGTGTCTATAGTTAGTAAGTTGATAGCAAATGGTATTTCCTATAGCTATTTTGGTGTCCAGTGTGAAACAACCTTAAATCATGTTGCATCTGCTTGAGTTAGGAATGCCATTATTTTTAGTAATCACTGACAACTGAGAATCATGACTCCTTGAGGATGGTCCTCATTACTAAACTGTAGAGTAAATGTCATGGCCCCAACTCCTTGTGGTATTTGGAAGGAAGTAACCTGTTGTGGGAATGGACTTTGAGGAAGCATTTTCTGGAAGCTATGAGGTCATAGCAGATAGATCTGGCAAGGCAGTCGAAAATGCCGTCAGCATAAAAGGGTAATGACCCCATCATACAGCATCCGAGACACAATCAACGGTATGCCTTGTTGTCTGCCCTGTTGATTTCAGACTGACTCTTCTGAATCTGAGATGCCTTGATAGTTAATAAGAATTCTTGGATGGTCAAGAAGTTTGCATGCTTTTGAGAAGATTAAAAATTCTGGTTTATTACCATGCTGTCCATAGCACATCCTGTCTGTTGTCGAGTGGGAGAGCCTATCACTGGGAAGCACATCAGTGTGACCCCATTTGTTACTGTGGCTTTATTTACTCCATTCCTCTTGGGTTGAATAGGAAACAAGGGGGCTTTCTACCAGGAGACTGGAAATCAGAAATAAGAGTTTTTGGAGAAGGTATGGTAGAGCAGGAAGACAGTATCAGGAGAGACCTAGATTTGAATCCTGTCTCTGATGGTTACTAATAGCTTGGCCACCAATTGTCTCCTTAACTTCTCTGGACCTATATACCATTAAATGACCATAATAATGCCTGTAGCCTTTCCTACAGGAAAGGTAGCCCAAAGTCATAGCTAGAGAACTGGTCTTGGAGTTGAGAAGGCCTGCTTCTGACCCAGCTGTGTGACCTTGGGTAGTTCCCTAAAGATTCCAAGTTTCAGATTATTTGCCAATCTATATTAATAGAAGAAGTTCTTATACTCCCTATGCCAATGAAATCACCAGTCAGGACCAAAGAAACCCATTACTCTCATAAGGATTGGTTTAAAAGTTACGTAAGGCAATGCATATAAACTGTTGTATAAATGTCAAAGATTATTATTTTAATCCTTTGTAACTGAGTGAATAATTTATTGTCTTCAGTTCCCCAGTTCCTTCATCTGTTAAAAAAAGGTATTAATAAGCCCTGCCTATTGCACAGAAACTATCATATGAAATAATAAAATATTTCTAGAATATTTTGAATTCCTAAGAGAAAATTTCCAAATAAGTAACTAGTTCTAGGTTGAAATACTGCTTTAAGATTTACAAATAGTTTCCTCATTGCAGCCCTCTGAGATAGATAGGGCAAGTGTTATTATGTCTGCTTTGTCAGAGGATTAGAGAGAGATTCAGCGTTAGAAGGGTCCTTAGAAGCTGCTTAGTCTAATCTTTTCCCTTTACAGAAGCGGAAGCTGAGAGCCAGAGAAATTAGGTGACTAGCCCAGGGTCACATAGCTGATATGTGTCCAGGTCTGGATTTGAACCCGGGTCTTCACGATTCTTGTCCACCATGCATGCTGCCACTCCATGTATAAACCTAAGGTATTATGTTAATAATGTAGACCAGAGATGCCAGACATGTTGCTTATGGTCACGATTGCTGAGTGTGGATTAAATTATCAAAATAAGAATAGAATAAAACACAGATAATAACGGATGGTTTTCTAAGTCAGTAAGTGTCTGGCAGGGATCCTTATGTACATTTAGAGGCTCCCATTTCTATCTGAGTTTGACACTCATGATGTAGAGTGCTATTTATCCAGGCTCCATGAGGCTGTTTGGTGACTTTAGGGTCAGGTGACCCCGTTTCATATATGGGTTCTGCTACTTCCTGTATGACCTTAGGTCAATTGCTTGACCTCTTTGGATCTCTTTGTGAAATTAGGGGGCTGACCCAGATGACTTGAATCTGTGGTCCTATGAAGTAGAAGGTGCAATTAAAAAAAAAGAGTTCCAGCTAATGTGTCACTTAGAGTGGAGGGCTCATCTCGGACTGGCTTTGTTAGATGGGGCTTCCCAGAGAAGAGCCAGTTTGAACCAACTCCAATGGTTGAATTTTCAGTGTGAGCATTTACATTGTGGAAATTGGCAAATTCTACAAATCCAGCTTAGATGTATTGTTGTGTTGATTGTCCAGCATTGAGAAAATAATGGATAAAATGTTAGTAATAGCAAATGAAACCTAAAAGTGAGGCACATATACATTTTCCACTCAGAAGAGCCAGGTAGTAAGCATTTACCAGCACCCCGCTGATCTTGACCTTGGTTTTGAAACCTGGATAGATGGGATAGGACACAACATTCCATGTCAAGGAGGCGCCATAAAGAAAGACACAGAGATAGAGATGGTTGGGAGACAGACACCATGAGGAGATGGTGGTGTCTTGTCTCAGACTTGGCCATGACTTTCTATTGAAGAAGACTTAATTTCCTTAATTATTCTGAATAAACATATAGGCTTGGGGACTTTCAAAAATTCTTGAGACCTTTGATTTCATCGTCTTGCTAGAAGCTTAGTGACGATCCCATAAGAACTGTGATGGAAAATTTCAGAAGTCGTAAGACATAGTGTTTAAAACTGGAAGGAAGCTACGAGATCACACAGCAGCTAGTTTCGAGTGTAACTCTTGTTTTACAGATGAGGAAATGGAAGCCTGGAGAGTAGAGATGATGCCCAATGTGAGAGAGCTAGGATTCATACCCAGTGCACCAGCCTTCAGATCCTGGGCTCATCCCAGGAACCTGATCTGTGCTTCTGTGAAAATCATTTCTGAGTTGAGTGTTGTTCATCTCATATTCTCTTTTCCCTCCTCTCTTCTGTTTTATAGAATTCGGGGTCTTGCAAAGTGATGGTAAATTTGTGTCTCGAGCTTGCCAACAATGTTACATAAATAACTATTTCGAGGATAAAGACCACAGAAACAGTGCTCATTTATTTTGTCCATTTTCAAATGTTAATAATTTTCCCCTATCATTTCTGTATCTGGAAGTTACTCTAAGCATCTCAGAATCAAGGGCCCTATCCTATCTTGCTGCATTTTCTTCTGTCAGACCCAGGGCTCTGAAGATGGTAGGTCCTCAGCAAAGGTTCGTCAGCTAATTTTGTCAATTATATAGAAATGGACCATTGTGGAATGAAATCATCTCTGGAGGAAGGACATCTTTTGAATAATTGCAACGTGAAATGGAACTTGTTTATTTTAAAAGCGCATTCAGCTGAACTGCATGCTGCCTAATGGAGGGCTTTCATAATCATGGCATTATGGACAGAGAGCCAAACATGAAGCCAGAGTGGATCAGATTTTATTCATGGCTCTGGCACTTCCTAGTTTTTTAACCCTGGGAAAGCCACTTAAATTTCCCCAGCCTCAGTTTACTCATCTGTAAAAGGATAAAGTTTCTGGCTCACTTTCCTCACAAAGTAGTTGTAGACATGGGATGAGAAATAAGAGGTGAAGTGTTTTAAAACTCTGTGTGAGTGTGTGTATGTGTGTGTGTGTGTGTGTGTGTGCGTGCGTGCATTTGTGTTTGCTATTTCAGTTGCTTTTGGTGTCAGGGGAAGGATGCATTGCTAGTGGTGCTCCCATTCATCAGAAAAAGGGAAATCTCTGTCTTGCTTCTATCTCTGGTTAAACTCTCAGAATGAATTAATGAATGAATGAGCATTTATTAAGTGCTTACTATGTACAAAGTACTAGAGATACAAATAGAAAAGCAGATACAGTCTGTGCTCCCAAAGCATTTCCATTCTTATAGGAGGCAATGACATACTCCTGGTGGCAGTTGGGCAGCAGTTGGTAGTGGCAGCGGGCATGTTGGACCCTTTGCCATGAAAGTTGCTTCTCCCTGTGATGGCTGCATGGGTCAAGCTGTTATCTCTAAGAAAGAATAAGTCAAATGTAACCAGCTGGGGGTGAGGCAGTTTACTTTCCCCGAGGCAGGGGTTCTTAACCTGGAGTCCCTGAATTTGTTTTCAAAAATATTTTGATAACAGAATTTCAGGATAATTGGTTTCCTTTGTAATCCTATTTCTTCTGAGGCAGCTAGGTGGAGCAGTAGATAGAGTGCTGGACCTGGTGTCAGGAAGACCTGAGTTCGAATGCAACTTAAGATGCTTAGTAGTTGTGTGACCCTGGGTGAGTCACTTAACTTCTGCCTGGCTCACTTTCCTCATCTCTAAGATGGGGAATAATGATAGCACTTACCTCCCAGGATTGTTGAGTGAAAAAGGAGATAATATTTGTAAAGCACTTTGCAAACCTCGAAGTATTTTATAAATGTTAGCTCTTTCTCCAGCTTCTTCTCCTCCTCCTCCTCTGAAAATGGGGAAAAGAAAAAGGAAATAGGCCAACTTTCTAGCTTCTCTCCAGTCTCCAAAACACCTATATTCAGATGTAAATGGAAAACAATTATAAATCTGTAGAAAAGCGATTTTTACATTATCTGCCACTTTGTGTTATCCACCCACTACCTCTTTCTATTAGTGAGAATAATTGAGTTGACTATAATAGGCCAAATGAGAGAGAACTGTCAAAGTGACATTCATGGTTAGTGTCATAAAAGATTGACAGAAAGGCTCCTCCAAGAAATCTCTTCTTTGGGGGGAGCGGGGGCGGGGGGCGAGAAGTGAAGGTGCTTTGATTTCAGCCATTTTGTAGATACACAAATATTTTTTAATGTGGAAAAAGATTCTAAACTTTTCACACTAGTGCTCTGGAAAGGATGTGATGCAATGAGATCTATTTTAAACTCATGCTAGGGTGAGAGGTAGGAGGAGGATTTACATTTTTTTTTTTTAACAGTTAGGAACTTTTTCAATTAGTTGTTGCAGGGAGAAAATTGTTATTGCCAGAAAGCTTTAGCACCACGGTTTGAATTATGTTAAATTTATTCAGGCAGAATTTTAGTATTCAGAATCAAAGTTGGAGATTCAGAGTTTGTAACAGAAATGCCAACTTGAAGCCTATTTTAAGCATTGCTGAGTCTTGAGAGCATGTCTGAAATTTCATAAAGTTCTAATAATGGAAACTTCAAAGAATTGGGACCTTTTTGTGCTTTTCATATTGAATGGAACTTTTCTGGATCCTGAGCCAGGGCCCTTCATAAGGATGGCTCTCCCTGTCACAAGAAATCCCTGCTAGGGTTCCACAGTGCTACCAAATATGGCTATGCTAGATTTTTCTTCCATATTTTGGGGTGTTAGCCTAATGCATTTTTGCTAGTTCTTGGCATATCCCATACAGAAGCATATAAATGGACCAAAATTATTGGCAAAGGTGGGGCAAATGAAATGGATCTATCAGGATGTAATTTTCTCTTTTTTTTGGTGGGGAGAAGATAAAAGGAGTTTCCTTCCTTCCTTCCTTCCTTCCTTCCTTCCTTCCTTCCTTCCTTCCTTCCTTCCTTCCTTCCTTCCTTCCTTCCTTCCTTCCTTCCTTCCTTCCTTCCTTTGTATCTATCTGCCTCTCTATCCTATCCAATTACCCTTTTATCATCTATTCTGTCTATACCTATGTATCTATGTATCTGTCTATTCCATTACCACTCATTCTATCTGTCCTATTGATCTCTGTTTTTATCTAATCATTCTCTATCTCTCTTTATCTAGATAGCAATCTTTATAAGATCTATCTTAAATCTCTATAAAACCTATTCTTTAGAGATCTATAGGTCTTAAATATATATATGTGTATAGTATTTATCAGTCTCTCTGAACTATGCATATATAATACTTTCCATATTAAAATATATTTTATATATGTCTTTTGAGTGTGAGAGAAAAAAAAATCTTCCTCAAATAGGGATCAATTTGAATATAAGAATGAATAAAAGGGTTTTGTTTGGCCGATATGCCTCCATAGGTACCACCCCCAATATACAGATTTTGGGGTAGGGATTCAGACCTGGGATTTGTAGGGGTAGGGAATTCAAATACCAATACAGATCAGTAACTTCTCTGTAAATTTTAATTTTAGAGAGCTACTTGGCACACTAAGAGATTAAACTTTGTCTGTGATCACCCAGACAGTACAATCAGAGAGAAGACTTGAACTCAAGGCTTCTTGAAGCTGGGGCTAACTTCTTATGCACTGTGCCATGATGCCTCTTTAATATGCCTTACAATGAATATGTGTTCTGGAAAAATTGGGCATAAAGCTAAATTAAATTCTATATGTTTGACCTTCTTTTCTACTAACCTCCATCATGTAACTGGGAAAACAGTTCCTCTGATGTTTTATTTCTTGTTCCTTCTAAGTCATAGAATGCTGAGTGTGTAAAAAGGTTCTGAATGATGTCCCTCGACACAAGAGAATCCTCTCAGTGTCTCCTTTATGAGATGCAGAGTATTTTTGTGGTCCATTTGGAAATAAATACAAGAACACTTCCCCATGATCTTTTACTTGGTCTTGGAGAAGAGTCCAGTTGCTTCAGACGCTCAACTTTCTAAAAATTTGTCTGGGTTTTAAATGAGTAAAGAGCTTATTGCATAACTAATGGCCATTCCTTTGACTTCAAAATGGAGGAAGAGTCATTTAACTATGATATTTATAGAGACCTATTTTGCTCTAATTACTTTGGACTTTCAAACATGGTTTACTAGTTTAATTGCTTCCATAATGTTTTCTTCTTAGAAATAAAAATGATATGCAATCACAGGAAAATTTGCTGGGTCAGTGGATGGAATATTCTGGTCTCTTTTTGTGGCAAACCTAGAGCTTAGCAAAGACCACAGTTCTTTGGAGGGTGACCTTTTAATTGCTTGCAGCTGGACCTGTCAGGACCAAACTGACTTGGAATTTAAGCCAGCTACAAAGTGCTGTTGGGTTAGAGAATACCCAGAATGGTGAGACTGAATTCTAAGTGAAAAGTTCAGAATTTGAATGGGTAAAATTTGGGACATAGCACATATGCCTGTGATGCAACATATCCAGAAGAAGGATTACCTGTTCATTTTTTTTTTTTGTGGCGGTTATGGAACATAGGGATAAGATGATGGAGAACTATGGATTTTTTTTTTTTTTGCCCAGAGGGGTCAGGGCTGTAACCATTTTTCTGGCAGCTGAAAAGTTTAGTTTAGCAATTGAGGTTATGGCTTTGACCCATCTGGATGGCTTAGAAATGCTGATAGTTATTGGTCGATAATTGGAAGTAAACTGTATCATAGTCTGAAATAAACAAACATGGACAGCACTGGAATAAGCTTAGTAACAGGGCCAGAGGCTTTGTGGTATAGGATGTTTGAGCTGGAAGAGAGTTTGGAAGTCATTTAAACCCTTGTCTTATGGGCTTAATTCAAGTTTTGCTAAAAGGACAAACTAGAAAATAAAGCTTTATTTGGAGTATGGTGTAACCTAACTCTGTGTAATTCAAAACTCATTCTATATAAGTATTAAATGACTCCTCTGTGCTAGGTGCTAGAAAGACAGAGGCAAAGGCCATCCCTGACCTCAGAGAGCTTACATTCTATTGGAGGAAGTGACATGTACATATATTTTAAAAACACAGAATATATACAAAGTAATTTCAATAAGTGAGGGCCCTAGCAATTGGTAGTATCAGGAAAGGACTCATGTAGAAGATGGACCTTGAGCTTAGCTTTGTAGGAAGCTAGGGAATGCTAAGACACTGAACTGTGGAAAGGAGTGTGTCCCAGGCATAGGGGGAGACCTCCTGAGCAAAGACATGGGGCCGTATGATATCCAGATGCCTCATTAACGTGTGCATTTCTCTCTGTGAACTGAAATTACTTTTCTTTTCTTTTCTTTTCTTATCTTTTCTTTTCTTTTCTTTTCCTATCTTTTCTTTTCTTTTCTTTTCTTTTCTCTCCTTTTTTTTCTTTTCTTTTCTTTTCTTTTCTTTTCTTTTCTTTTCTTTTCTTTTCTTTTCTTTTCTCTCCTTTTCTTTTCTTTTCTTTTCTTTTCTTTTCTTTTCTTTTCTTTTCTCTTTTCTTTTCTTTTCTTTTCTTTTCTTTTCTTTACTTTTCTGCTAGGCAGTGGGGTTAAGTGACTTGCCCAGGGTCACACAGCTAGTAAGAGTTATGTGTCTGAGGCCGGATTTGAACTCAGGTCCTCCTGAATCCAGGGCTGGTGCTCTATTCACTGCACCACCTAGCTGCCCCTGAAATTACATTTCAATACTTCTATCTTCTTATTGAATTTAAAAAACGAAATACATATGCACATTTGCTAATATCCTCCATTGCACAGATGAGAAAACTGAGGTCTAGGTAAGTCAAGTGAGGCAAGGTCATACAAGTGTATCAAAGGTGAGATACTAACCCAAGCCCTTTGACCCATAGCCTGATATCCCTATCTGCTTCATATCCTGTTGAAACAATTCAACAAATATTTACAAAGCATTAGTAGGCAATGAGGGTACTGGACTAGATGACTGCCAGATCTATATCTACCATCTCATAAATCTAATGAAGAATGATCTACTGATTCATACCTTCAGTATACCAAATGTTTCAGCAATGGCGGTGTGAGGTAGGTAGGTAGGTGGCTGTCTGTAGATGCTGGGGACACATTATTGACCCCAGTTTTGTCCTGAGGCAGTTAGGTGGCACCGCAGATGGAGTGCTGGGCCCTGACTCGAGTTCAAGTGCAGCCTTAGTGACTTACCAACTATGTGACCCTGGGCAAGTACCTTAACTTCTGTCTGCCTCACTTTCCTCAAATGTAAAATGGTGCTAATAACAGCACCTGCCTCACCTGGTTGTGAGGATCAAAGGAACTGCATGTAAAAGTGTTCAGCACAGTGTCCAGCACACAGTAGGTGCTTAATCAGTGCTTCCTGCCCTTGCCCTCCTCTTCCTTTCCCTGCCCTTTGGGGCTATAGTCATCACTACATCACTTAGCTTTTGAATGTTCTTTCCATGCTTAGTAGAAATAAAATGTCTTATTAATGGTAATAAATGGAAATGTCGATTCTGATTGGCTAGTTTGAAATAAAAACCAATCTGACATTTTCTGTAGCTTCTGGTAGTTTAAAGAAGAAACACTCATTCCTCCTTGGGGTCCCTGCCAATAAGATAATAAGTCTGTGCAATGTGATAACTTGGTTACCCTTCCAGTGTGCGAAACTGGTTAAACTGAATAGAAAGCAATCTTCCCTACTGAGGAAATTGGGATAATTATGCTTCTGGTGGCATTTTCCCCGGCTAATCCCAATTCCTGGAATGCTCTCCCTGTTCAGCTCCCCCTCCTGCCTTCAGGTCCCAGCTAAAATCCTACCTCATGCGAGAAGCTTTTTCTTACCCCCATTAATGCTACTGCCTTCCCTCTGTTCATTCTCTCTAGTTTATGCTGTATGTATCTTATATACCCATAGCTACGTGGCAGAGTGGATAGAGTGCTGGGCCTGAAGTCAGGAAGATCTGAGTCAAATCTGGCCTCACACACTTAACTAGCTATATGACCCCAGGTGAGGCACTTACCCTCGTTTGCCTTAATCTACGGGAGAAGGAAGTGACAAAGCACTCCAGTATCTTTGCCAAGAAAATCCCATGGACAGCATGGTCCATGGGGCCATGAAGAGCCAGATAGAACTCAACACTGCTGCCACCACCACCACCACCACCACCAAAATTGTACACTGTGTCTCCCCCCATTAGACTGTGAACTCTTAAGAGCAGGGGCAATTTTTTTGGTCTTTCTTTTTATCCGTAGCACTTAGCACAGTGTCTGGCACGTATCTGGCATTTAAGAAATGTTTGTTGACCGACTAACACACTTTGTGCAGCATTTTGAGCTGCGGGAAGAAATTCAATTCAATAAACATCTATTTTTTTTAAAAAATATTTTAATTACACTTAAAAATGTTTAACATTCATTTTAGAAAATCTTGAGTTCCTAATTCTCTGCCTCCCACCCTCCCTTCCCCACTCCTTGAGAAGACAAGCAATTTGATACGGGTTATACATAGGTAGATGTGTACAATATTTCCTAAATATTAGTCATCCAAACAAGCATTTATTAAGCACCTATTGTATGCCTGGCACTGTGCCAGGTGTTGGTGATGCATCATCCAACAAGAATTTATTAAGCACCTACTATATGCCTGGCACTGTGCCAGGGGTTGGTGATGCAGAGATCCAAATGAAAATCATTTCTGCCCTCTAAGAACTTTTGTTCTACCTGGGGTGAGGGGATGGGGGGAATCAGTGACTATGGTTGGGTTTATCATAAAGCTAGGTACAGAGCATGTAACAGAATACTGCCACTGTTGTCTATTATGTATAGAAATTATTATTATTATTATTATTATTATTACTATTTTAATGAAGAATAAACAAATTAGGATTGTGTGTGTGGGGGAGAGAGGTTTAGTTGATTATTTTGCCTTTAATGTTTATGAGACCGAGGAAGGCTTTTGAAATTCTTTCTCATTTTCTCCCAAAACAAATGGCGTTTGGACACCGAGATGTTTTTTTCAGCTACCATGGAAAGCTAACCAGAACGATAATCCCCTCTAGCAATGCTTCACAAGGGGCTCTTAGAGGAGGAAGGTTTAGAACATGTTTGCAAAAGATTGGATTGCATAACCAGGGTGTCAACAACCACGTTTCCCTTTATCACTTACCTCCATTTTTATAGCAAGTGAGTGACTAAACCCAGTGAATTGTTGTTTTGAGTAACTGTTGCCCAATTACATGCTGCTGCTCATGAAATCAAAACAAAGCCTGGCTCACAAAATATTAACGTTTAGGAAAAAAAAAGAAGCCCAAATTGGAAATGCATGCGAAGCGGAAGCAACGAAATCTCTGGGGATAGGGGTGGGGTTAGTTAATCCTGTGCTATGACCAGTTAATTGGTTGAAGAAGAAGGGCACCTTGGCTGCCAGGCAAGGTCTCCTTATATTGCCTCTGATGGCTTTCCATTGCCCCAGAAGATAAAGTAGAAAAGCCCTAGTTTGGCATTTAAGGCCACCCCACCCCGCCCCATCTTTCCTGCTTATCTTTCCTCTTTGCCTTCACATACTTCAGCCAAGCTGTATTACTGTTGGTTCTCTGATATTGATTCAGTCCCTGCCCATTATGAAGGCTGTTTCCCACATCTGTATTATGCCCTTGGCTCATCCAAGCTTAAAAATCGTTCTCTTCCTTTAAGGCAGGGGCCCTTAGCTTTAACAGTCTGAGGTACTATCCAATCCAATCCCCTTTTCTTATAAGTGGGGAAACTGGGTTCTAGAAAGGTCATAGCATCGTAGTTCTAGACCCAAAAGGGACCTCAGAGGCCAACTCGTCTGACCCCCTCATTTTACAGATGAGGAAACTGAGGCTCGGGGAGGGGCTGTCACTTGGGATTCAGACTCGGGTCCTCTGACTCCCTCTTCACCACCCCCATGCTGCTGCTTCTCAGCACCGCCTCAGGAGTCCAGCGCCACCAACGATTTAGTCTTCTTAAAAAGCAGGCATGTTGTTGAATAAGTATATGGTTTTGATTATTTCTCCTCTGAATCTCCGAATGGCAGGGAGGTAGAGTAATCTCCTGGGCTCCCACTTTTATTTCCCTCTTTTTCAAAGACAGATGAGTTTTCATGAGACCATAGAAGAACACCCAGATATGGAGGAGTGCTCCTAGGGCATCCATGTTGTGGCTGAGAGAAAACAATAAGATTGTCTTTACCGGGTTGGGGCAGAGCCAGCATTGGTAACAGCTGTCTGGGAATGCTTCCTCATCCGTTCCAAAATTGTTATTTCTTCAATCTGTAGATCTATAACCCTTTGCTGATCCCATCCGGTTGAACCAACCTGCTGTGAGTAAAAGCTGGAGGGGCTTAGATGACCAAGGCTCTGACCACAAGTTGGCCTGTCCTTGGTGTACAACTGTGTTTGACCAGCAGGTTATTTATTTATTTTTTTTTGGTTAGGCAATGGGGTTAAGTGACTTGCCCAGGGTCACACAGCTAGTAAGTGTTATGTGTCTGAGGCCAGATTTGAACTCAGGTCCTTCTGAATCCAGGGCCGGTGCTCTATCCACTGTGCCACCTAGCTGCCCCCAGCAGGTTCTTTTCTAAGAAATGTAACGTGGGCCCACCCTGCCCTGCTTCCCTCTACCCCCCTCCCCCAAAGAGGCATCTTCTCAATACCGAGCAGACACAGATTTTAAAACGTTAGGGACCAGGATGAAAGGATCATAGCCTTAGAGCTGAATGCTGTCTAAGACCAGCCCTGTCATTCACCGAAGAGAAAACTCCTGCCTAGACACAAGCAGTAAGTGCTAGTGCTGGAATTTGAACCCAGATCCACCAAGTCCCCAGTCAGCCCACTTTCCCATGTACACACAGGAGAATGGTTGCCCACTCAGCTAGATCCCAGTTAATGCGAACAACAAATCCTGAAGTGGTAGAATGGACTTGAATTTACACTATTTAATGTTATAATTACGTCAAATACAATGGTCAGTTCCAGCCCAATGGAAATTTCCAGTGAAAATTCACACTAATTGGGACCTGCCTATATTTCTTTGGAGTCGGCAAAATGTCTGTTGCTCCAACTTCATTCCTACTTTTTCTTACCCCTTCACTGGTACCCCTTTCATATAAAACACTTTAGTGCAAAAGCTTCTGCAAAAATAGCCCGGTCATAGGATAAACTTTCTGACTCAGCAGATAGAATAACTTGGGGGTTTTTTCATGCTCAGTTTGGGCATCAGTTCCTGTAATGTATTAGGGAGCCGGTGATGCCAGAGCAAAGGAGGCCTCATGAAAGACATTTGTATGTATGATAAAGAAGCTGGCCTATTACAATCATTGAGACAGTGACTGGAAGACCTGACTAGTTAAAACATCACATACAAGGGAATTTCATCACAGTATATGTCGAGGGACTTGCTTTCCAATATTGTGATGGTTCTAAGGTAGTGACACTGTTTTTCAGGAAAAGGTTTTGGAATGATATTTCTTCTAATAATCATACATCAATAAGAGGCATGCATGGATTTCAACCCTTGTCTTTGGAGGATATACACACGTTGTTGAGATCAAAGTATCTGAGAAATTCTCAGATTTGAATATTGCTTTGAAAAGGTGGTACAGTGTCTAGAGTGCTAGGCCTAGAGTAAGAAGACTTATCTTCCCGAGTGCAAATCCGACCTCAGACACTTAGTAGCTATGTGACCTTGAGCAAGTCACTTAATACTGTTTGCCTCAGTTTCCTCATCTATAAAGTAACCTGGAGAAGGAAATGGCAAACCACTGCAGTATCTTTGCCAAGAAAACCCCAGATGGGGTCACGGAGAGTCAGACATGACTGAACAATAACAATTGATTGGCTTCCTGAGATAATTGGTCTGATGGGGTAGAAAGACATAGGAGTCAGAGCTATAAGACTTGGACCTAAGGACCAGCTCCAGCTTACCACTTATTTACATTCGGCAAGTCACTGAACCTCAGTTTCTCTGTCTGTCAAAGGGCATAATCTTTGCACAACTTGCTTCGTAGATTGGTAGAAGGAAAGCAAATTTTAAAACCTTAAAGTGCTATATAAATGTGAGTTATTATTATTACAAATTGTTTCCTTATGATTCAAAAGTATTTTTGGCTTACCCAATACTATTTCTCTCCTACTTCCCCCCTCCCTCTCCAGCCATTTACTGGGTAGAAAAACATAAGCAGCTAGCAATCACAGTTAGTATTTCAAGTTTACAAGCTTTGGTTTGGAACTAAATATTTCAAAATCTGAATTTTATTCCGTGTCAGGACAGATTGGCCGAGTCTTCGTGGTCATTATTCTTTTACTTGGAGTGCCTTCAGGATTTTCTCTGATCCATTGAAATTCTACTTTATTCTTCATAGAATCCTAGATTTAGAGCTTGAGGAAATTAAGACCCTGCAATGGAAATGACTCATCTAAGATCACACAAGGAGGAAGTCTCAGAAATAGGATTCAAACCCAGGTCCTCTGATTCCAAACCCAGTATGCTTTCCTCAAAGTGGCTTATTTGCTGGCACTGGGATTTATATGGTTGGGCCATGTGATTCATGGTGGGTTGCAGGAATTTCTAGTGTCATCATAATATATTACCAAGTTATGGAGCCATAAGTGGTAGGGGAAAGCCAATGGTGTCAGTGGATAGTGGTGTTAATGGTGGTGTTAATGATCACTGCAGGTGTGTGTAGAGCATGGACCCATGAAAATGTTGTCTCAAGGTGTGCTGGCATACCAGGCCTACCCTCTCTGCCCACCTGTGATGACCACTGAGTGATGGCCATCAGATATAGCTCAGGACTGTCAGTGGTAAGATGAGCCCGTTATCTTTCCTGCTAAATATCATTGAGTCAAGTCACAGGTGAAGATGAAGTCTGTCTACATAGGGAGGCAGGCATCATAAACACTGGTTCTGGAATTATAGGCTCTGGGTTCAAATCCTGTCTATGATGCTTACTTCATGTGCCCCCTTGGGCAAGTCACTTTAACCATTCTGAGCCTCAGTTTCCTCATCTGTAAAACAAGGGGGCTGGATTTGATGGTCTCTGAGGTCCCTTCTAGCTCTAGTTCTGTGAATCTGTGATATATTGTGTATATCCTATTATATTTTATGTTATGTTTTTTGCTTTGCTGTTCAGTCATTTCAGTCCTAACTTACTCTTTGTGACCCCATTTGGGGTTTTCTTGGGAAAGATACTGGAGTGGTTTGCCATTTCCTTCTCCAGTTTATTTGGCAGATGAGGAAACTGAGGCAACCAGGGTAAAGTGACTTGCTCAGGGTCACACAGCTAGTAAGTGTCTGAGGTCAGATTTGAACTCAGGAAGAGTCTTCCTGACTCCAGGTGAGTGCTCTGTGCACTATGGCGCCACCTAGCTGCCCCATACTACATTATGCTGTACTGTATTATTATATTAATTATATCATATCTATAGCCCCATATGATACTGTGTTGTACTGTATAAGATGATATATTGTCATATCATAATATATCATATTATACTATACTATACTATACCACGTAATATTATATTGTGTGTTATACTATACTGTATCACACTATATTATATTATGTTTTATTTGTGTTGTTATGTTATACTGTGCTATATTGTACCATATCAAACTGTACTATATTATACTATATGTTGTTATATTATATCAGGCCTGCACAAAGCGGCCCACCGAAGGATTTTGGGCGGCCTGTGAAAAGATCTTTTCCTCTACATCTTTTGTGGGCCACCTGAAATCCTTTGGTGTCCTGTAAGCAGCCCGTGGGCCGCAGGTTATGCAGGCCTGTGTTACACTACATTGTATTATGTTGTATTATACTGTACCATACTACACTGTACCATATTATGTTATGTTATATCCACTCCTTCTCTAAAATAAAATCTTATAATTACACTAGGAATCATAATACAATTAACCTCTGACCTCTCCGAGGCCAATGGGCAGGACAAATATTTCCTAGCTATGCCGAAGTGATTTAGACTTCTGAGTGCTGATGGAAATCTCACGAGCGGCTTTCTTAATGCCGGCCTGCAGTGGCCTTGGCCCAGGGAGTTGTCCGGAGAGTCTTCCAAAGTCGTGGGTTTTCTGGTGGTGGGAATTTGACCATGTGCTAGCCCTGAGGATGTTCATGGGATCCGATGCCGCCGGACCTTGGGTGAATCATCGATTCCTGAGACTTTTTGCTTTGAGTCCAGGAGTCCGATGTTGGGACTCGGCGGTTTCAGAGGCCTTTGGAGTGCCAAGTGTACCCCTTTGGTAAATATTGTGGTTTATTTGACTTCACTTGTTTGCCGGTAAATTGTTGCTAGTTTCCAAAAGAATGTATGATACACCCAATGTTTACTTTTTCCCGTGAATTTATGGGAAATCTGACTGCTTTAAAATATAATGGCTTTGTGGCTAAAATGTATGCATGCACACACAGATTACGTCCTAAGGAGCTTTGGGTATGTTTTTACAAATAGGTTTTGCAACATGACTCAAGTTGGATACTTAGCGTGATAAGTACATTTATGTCTGTCATGAGGTGGCCGGTGGACAGCAGAGGCTGCTTGACCTTGTAGCCACAGAACCCTGAATCTAGTAGGTGCCAAATAATAATTACGATATTCAAACTCACAGTCTCCTGAGTCCAAATCCGGCACTGTGTCCATGGCCTAATCAATGCTTGCTGGTTTGGGTTGGATTGAGGGCTAAAGCCGTAGCTGCCGGTCCTGGATTAAGTCTACCTTCATTAAGAAAGAAATTCTCCAAGGGATCCTTACATGGCAGAGGTCAGTGCAAAAAGGACGGCCCTCTTCTCTTTTAAATGAACATAGTTTTAAGGTTCTCTTGGGCCTCTTTGGGTGCTGGTGATTTTGTTCTGTCCTTTCACTTAATGCTAAGGAGCAATTAACCTAAAGGTTAGGATTCTTTATGGGCTTTTCCTACATTCATTGTTCTATTCATTCATTCTGAGACTTGGACTCAGGTTTCACAGTTCCAGGCACATAGTAGGTGCTTAATAAAAGCTTGTTGATTGACTGAGTGACTTTTGATCTCATCAATGTGATGCCTTAGGAAAGGGGCCTTCTCTGACCTCCCCCACCTTGGTGAAGATCTCTTCTTCCTTTTCACGTGGTGCTTTGTCTGATACCTTTATGAAGCACTTAGTTTGGAAAACTGTGTGTTATAAATTGTCACTTTTTTTTTTGCTTGAGACCCATGATTTCATTGGTTCAGATAAATGGTGTCCAACTCAACTAAACTATATAGAAAGAGACCTGCATTTGCTTCTGTTTAGCGTTTTAGAAAATGCCATATTGACATCATTTGAGTTCTATTACATTTTTATTTATAAGTTATCTTATTATATAATATTTTTGTGTTATATAATATATTAATATGATAAATTTTATTTATAAATAAAATATTACTTTATTTCATTTATTTATATTTCCCAGGTACATTTTCATCTGGTTTGGACTACTCTGTGACTGATAGCTCTAGTACAGGAAATTCCCCACATCAGGAATTGTTCTTCAGTTGCTAGTCTCAGAGCAGGGGTTCTTAACCTGAGGTCTGAAAAAAAAAAGGATAACTATCTCAGAATAATTGAATTCCTTTGTAATCCTATATAGTTTATTTTGTGCATTTAAAAGCATTCTGAGAAGGCATCCATCCATAGGTTCTATTAGATTGATAGAAGAGAGACACACACAAAAGGCTGCTTTGTGTTACAGTAGCCTGGTATAACGAGGGGTTAAATGTCTTAACTATGGAGTCACATACAGGTGTATGTCAGAGGCAGGATTTGAACCTAGTTCTTCCCCACTTGGAGGCTGTGCCGAGCTTCCTGTTATCCTCTTCCTGGACTGCAAGCTCCCTGCAGGCAAGGACTGTGTCTTTTCTGTTCTTTATTCCTCTCTGGAACCCTATCCTAGTACTCTGCTTAATAACAGTAGGTGCCTAATAAATGTCTGTGAAGTGACAGCATATGAGAAACTGGGGGTATCCTCGGGCCATTCCAAGCCAACGGTAGGAACTTGATGGCCTCCTTAGAGTGACTCGGTTTTAGGGGTTGGGGCACTACCCTGGTGGCTTAAGTCAAAGAGCAGGTGGTTTTCTCATTCCTAAAATACCCTTGGCCTTCCAGGCTACGAAAGGTTTGTCAACTCTGGCCTTTAGCAGAAAACTGACCTGTTGAGAAGCCACACCCGCCTGCTGTGGGATATCTGACCATCAGTGTTGACCAGTACTCCCTAACATGCGTGTGACAACATCTGAGAAACTCGGGTTTGACCAGACCTCTGGGACCCTTGAAATTGGGCTTGGAGTGAGTGGGGCTGGGTTTGCTCTCCTACTTGCTGCCCACGTGGCCTTGGACAATTCATCTCTGGGCCTCAGTTTCCCTGTAACGCATCTTTGAACATCAGTTTCCTTCCCTAAGAAATGAAGGGATCAGGCTAGCTGACCTCTCAGGTACACTCCAAGTCTAGATTGACGATCTTATAACCTCCCTGGGCCTCAGTTTCCTCATCTGTCAAATGTGGGCTGTCTACAGCCTCTGAAGGCCCCTTCCATCTCTAAGTCTGTGAGTCTATGATCCTGAAAAGGTTATGATGGCGCTGTATTTAGCAACCTTGAGTAGGTGGGGGGGGAGGGTGTGAGTGGAGGAGCGAGAATTAGCCTCACTGCATGGGATGACTACCAGACTGAGGAAGGCTGCTCCCTGGATGATGTCAGCCTGAGGCAAAGCCCTGGGAACCCTACCCGGCTTCCAGCTCTGGGCTAAAACTCCCACCTTAAGCATCCTGGATTTCCTTAGAGCCCAGAGCACAGAGCAAGATCAGGACAGATAACAAAGCCAGATCATTCACTGTCTCCCGGCTTTGTTACTCTTCCTTTTTCTTTAGGGGAATCATTTTGGGTAACAGGTTTGGTTGTACATTTCTTGATGTAGACTTGGTTTGAAGTGGGAGGTCAGTGAGGAATTTGATTTTCCAGATGAGATCTGACTTGTCTTTTAACCACTTGTATTGTTTTGTTGTACAGCTGTGTCCACCTCTTCGTGACCCCATTTGGGGTTTTCTTGGCAAAGATACTGCAGTGCTTTGCCATTTCCTTCTCCAGCTCATTTGACAGATGAGGAAACTGAGGCAAACAGGATTAAGTGACTTGCCCAGAGTCACACAGCTAGTAAGTGTCTGAGGCCAGATTTGAACTCAGGAAAAGGAGTCTTCCTGACTCCAGGCCTGGCACTCTATCCATTGCATAACCCATTTTTAATAGCTAACGGTAAATGAAACTGTCTGAATAAAATGGCTCTGTTAATTCGTTGCTAATGTGTTTCTACTAATTACTTGGCTAAAGTGAATTGTAAATCACCTGCCAAAGGCATTGTTGTGCTTACATTGCATTGGCAGCTAGTTGTGTTTGGAGCTGTTTAAAATAAAGTTTTGCTACTGTTTTTGTAGCTTTCTGATAATCAGATTAAAAAGAATTACAAGGTGTAGTAGATAAAAATTCTGGAGGGCAGATACAAAGCTGCTCTTAGAGTAGGAGGACTTGAGTTCCAGTCTTATCTCTGACCCATTCTGGATATGTGACAACATGAAAAAAATTATGCACTGGATAAATTAGAGATGATTTTAAGAGGTTTCATCCATTGACTGATGGAGAAAAGAGAGGGCGGTAAAAAGCTTGTTCTCCCCTTTTGTAAGGCCTTGGATAAGTCTTTCAGCATCTCCTTGACAAAAGGGGGCTCCCTTTGCCTCAACTTGGCCATGGGAGTTCATGAGTTGGATAGGCAGCCCTGAGTAATGGGCGCCATTGTGTGATGCATTTCTACCATCCTTTCTCACGTCCATGTTTGTGCCTGAGTAATGGGCGCCATTGTGTGATGCATTTCTACCATCCTTTCTCACTTCCATGTTCGTGCCTCTTCCTTGCTGATGTCATCGAGCAGGGTGTGCTGCAGCCAGATTAGAACCAAAGAATCGAGAGACACAATGCAGGCCCATAGACAGGGTTTATTTGAGGAAGGATATGGCTTCTGTTTTTAGCTTCTTCACCAAGAGGTTTGTAAAACCCGTAAACAAATGGAGAGGATCCTTGAATCATCCGACCCTGTTTTCTGTTTAAATATAGACATTCCTGGGAGTACTAGGTATCCATTCTTTACATACTGGCCTGCCTGGAGCAAGCCGAGGGGTTAGGAGGCCTGGCTAGTCTGTGTGCTGCCAGTAGCATTCACAGCTTGCACTCTTGAAAGAAGACCTGGCATGGAGCATGGGGAGTCACACGTGTCTTCTTGACATGTTTTCTTTCTGGGAAGAGTTTAACAGCTGTTGCAATTTGGAGAGGCTCCAAATAAGTGTTTAGTCTTGCAAGCATTTCCAGTTTCCATTAATTTCAGAACAAGGCGAAGGCTTCAGCTCGTGGACTCTGCTCCTCAAAGGTTCATTCAGATGACTTATTTTAGCCAAAGTCTGTTACCAGCAACTCAGCTGATTAGAATATGGTGCTAATGAGGCCAGGGCCAGGCTGTTTGATCTCCTGCAGCTGGGTTCCCCTAGACACACAATGCAGTTCTGAAGGAAGGCACCCAGGGTGAGCAAGAGAGAAGGCAAGTTGACTCCCACTAGAAGAAAAAATAAATAAGCTCTAAACAGTCGCCCCAGGTGAGCCGACATTGAAGTCTAGGCCTTCTGAAATGTGAATGAATTGTGTACCTTGGTCCAATGAATTGGATGCACAAGCCCTGGGGTTGTCTTGAAAAACCCAGATTTTTCTGATTACGTGCCAGTGCCCTCTCTACCACACCCCACTGCCTCAACTTCAGTTATCTGATCGCCATGCAGGGCTCTTTATGTGATAGTGTGTTAGTTGTCTCTATTGGAAAGCTCATGATAAAATTTGAATCAGTGTTAGTAGGTACTTAATAAATGCTTGTTGATTCTGATTCACGAACTACCCAGGTAGAAATGTCCTGTGGGCACCTGGTGATTTGGGATCTGAGACTCAAGAGAGAGGTCAGGGCTAGATGTAGAGATATGGGAAGTCTGCTTAGAGGAGGTCATTGGAGTGAATTACTAAGGGAGACTGGAGAGGCGAGGGAGAAATAGAGGCTGGCCTAGAGTGGAACCTTGTAGAACATTAGAAAAATAAGAAATAAATGTAGTATTGATATTTGTTTATTTAGTACAAAAGATTTGTGAGCACTATAACAAATACAATTTTTACAAACAAAAAGAGGAGAGAAATGCTTTTTTACTGCTGGAAGAGTAAGGGGAAAGTTAGATAGTGGGAGGTCTGGATTCCCAGGATGGAATTTCACCAACATATGCAATGTTCTTCTGGTTTTCAGGGCCTAAGACTTCAGATGCCCCATGGGTCAGATGCCATTTGTCCCTCTGGAGCAATGTGATCCTCCTTTTTAACATTCAAGAGATAATTTGGTAAAAAGAAGCAGACAGATTCGGCCCAGTCCAACGCAATAGACAAAGTGGCCTGGCAGTTACCTCGGAAGGATCTGGTCTTTTAAAGATACCAGGCTGCATTAGGTGGTTTTCAGATGGCCAGGAGAGGAACGGAAGGAAAGGGTGGAGATCTTTTTCCTCTTGTCAGGCCAAGAAGCAAGCTCTCAAGGAAGGAAAAGGCATCCTTCCCTCCGTTTGGCTTACTGAGGTTTATTCTCAGAGCTGAACTAGAAGTGTGTGTGTGGATTGGAATGTGGGACTGCCCCCCAGCCTCACCCCAGTGACTAGCCTGGTTTGCATCGCTTTCCTAAAGAATGCTCGTGAATCTTGGGTTTCTCAATGAGAAGCAAGTCACGAATATCTTGACTTTCCAGATACGTGCACTTCCACCCCCCTCCAACCCTCTTCACTACTGGGTCCTTTGTTTCTTTGGTCCCAGTGGGCTCCATGCTCTCTTTTCTGTTGTTATAGTTCCCACTCGTTCTTTCCTCACTTGTCCCTCTCTGTCATTTTGACATTTTTCTTTGCCCTGCCCCATCCCAAACAAATGTTAAAAGACTGTTAAAAAATAGAAAAAAAATTTCCATTTCTACTAGAGAATAAGCTCATTGAGGGCAGGCATCTTAGCATTTAGTATGATGAGGTGGTACCTAAAAACAGCTTAAGAAATGCTGTCTTTGTCAGGCAGGCTGGCCACAGAGCATTTCTATAGCCCAATCTTCTCTTATGACTCTTTGCCTTCCTTTAAAAGCTTAGGGTCTGTGCTAGGTTTTTAAAAACCTGCCCCTATTCTCTAGCTGAAAAACACCCCCCGAATCTTTGTCATGTGCCCTATGCAGTAGTTGGGTGACCACACTCCTGTTACTTGGTCCCCAATTCATCTAAGCAGTCCTGGGGTCTGTAGTGCTGGGTAGGGAGCTGCCTGATCTCATAATCTCTTATTCCTTCCTCTTAGAGGCAAGGCAAAGCTCACAATACTCCCTCTTGTCTTCTTTTGCCTTGTACCATTCATAACAAAGTCACTTCCACCGTAGACCACTGATTTATTATTGCACACATCCTCTTTCTCTTTCTCCCCCTTTCTTCGACTTTTAAAGCAAAAATCCAACCCTGACCATGGCTGACCAACATAAAGGCAGGGCCTCTGTCAAACAGGAAGCAAACCCTTAGTTTAAAAGTTAAATTAGACATCCTAACAAACCCATGCCAGTGGTGGAGACAGGACAGCTCTGGGCTTGGAGTCGGGAAGACCTGGGTTCTGAGATACCTACTAGCTGTGTGACTCTTAACAAGGCTTTTAATCTTTTTAGGCCTCAGTTTCCTTTCCTGTAAAATGGGGAGATTTGACTCAGTTCTATGCTTAAGCTCTCTTCCAGCTCTAGATTAGTGATCCTGCGAGGGCCTGCTGTGCACGAGATATGTTAGCACTGGGGCTTATTGGTTCCCAGTTTTTTTGAGTCTGAGGACCCCTTGCCCAGGTTGGCATCCTCTTAGTTTCTATCATTTGAGAAAATATATGATTAAAAAAAGCTACAACTTAGTGAACACATGTACAATGAATACCTTTACATGGTTGTGTAGTTTATCAATCATGACAGCATCTACATAGTCACATACACCAATGGATCTCTCACCTTTTGTATCTTGCCTCCGTGAATACGATGCAGAATGCAGCCAATCCATGCCTTCCCATCCTCTGCTGTGCAGCTCCTGTCTGTGTCTTCCCCTAAGTTTGACATAGGGTATCCACCCCAAATACTGAGAGCCCCCTTTGGCTTTCTCTTGACCTCTTGAGGACATTGGTAGAGAACCCAGCTGTCCATCATTTACAGCAGGGATTCTTCGGACAGTCAATAAACATTCATTAAGTGCCTCCTGGGTGCCAAGCACTGAGGTCAAAAGATAGTCCCTGCCCTCAAGGAGCTCAGAATCTAACGGATGCCTTTGGCTGGCAGTCTGCTGAAGCCTCTGCATCTCCACTCACAGCCATGTTTTTAAATGCCTAACATAAAATGCAGGAGATTGCTAAGGAAACCAATTATACTGAAATTTAATTATAAGGACCTCAGTTAAGAACTTCCTATACTATTTTTTTCAATCATACCTTTTTGGATAATATCATACTCACATTCCCTGTAGTTTCTTCTGTGCTACATTTTGCAGTCAATTTGCCTCCACTGTCCTTTGAATGGGTACTTGGAGGCTATAGTATCCTATGCTGTCGATATTAACAGCTAACACAGATACAGCATATAACAAGGCTTCCATAAAACAGATAGAACACTAGTATTTAAAACGCTGGACCTTTCTTTTAGGGATGTTTTAGGGGTCATTAAAGGAATCTTTTTGGGTCAGGCATTTGGGTCAGACTTGTCGTTTCATTGCATCAGGGAGTTTCAGATGTGGAAACTCCCTTTACCAATCCATATCTGCAATGGTTCTGCAACCAGAATTGCCTGGAAGTAAGGAGAGGTTAAGTGTAGGGGTCAGTAAATAAGGTTAGGAAGTAAAACCGTATTATTTGTTCAATGTGAAGAAGATGTGATGGCTTATTAATGAATTTTCAGACACTTTTTGATAGCTCTAGACATCCCTCTTGGGAGTCTTCAGCCTACTGATTGGGAAACGCTCCTGGAAGAGATCCAAAGAAGGATGTGTGACCCTGGGCAAGTCACTTATTTGCTGTTTGCCTCAGTTTCCTCATCTGTAAAATGGGGATAATAATAGCATTCCCCTTCTAGGTTTGTGGTCAGCACCAAATGAGATCGTGATTGTAAGGCATTTAGCACAATGCCTGGCACATAGTGAGCTCTGTATAAATGTCAGCTGTTATTATTGTGACTCTCTGCCCAGAGGGGGGTAAATACATAGAAAAATGTAAACAAAATAGGATTTGAATATCTTGAGCAATCATTTATCAAGTGCAGCCTGGGTCTGTGTTGATAGGCCTGGGGGAGATACAAACTGGGAGCCCAGCCTCAGGGAGCGCACTTAAGGTCAAGCCAACAATAGGAGGCCTGTCAGTCCCAAGGTGCCGTCTTATTAATTACTAAAGGAAGGATGTAGGTGCAGGCCTAATTTAGAGAAGGAAGAGGGGCTGGGTTGGTCTAGGAGGGTTTTATGGAAGAGGTGGAGTTTTAGTCTGAATTTTGATGGATGGGAAGGCCTACGTGGGCAGAGAGAAAATAGAAGTAATATGTTGGTTAACTTTCACATAACCTTTTATAGTTTGCAGAGCACTTTACATGTGTAATCTCGTTTGAAGGCTAAAGGAAGTACTGTTTTTATCCCCATTTTTCAGATGAAGATTCTGAGACTGAGAGGCAGCTTATATGGTTAGTAGGTATAAGAGGCAGGATTTGAACTTGCATCTCCCTGAGTCTAAGTCCTGTGTTCTAACCCCTAGGACTACCTATCTACCTCTGAAGTACATTCCAGGGTGTTGAGGGTGTTGGAGGGTGGGGATGGCCTGCACAAGATCATGTAGGGAAACAGCACATTGATCAGCCTCACAGGCCTTTGATGGTGGCCAGAACTCCTCTTGGGAACTTCCCCGCAATGGCCATAGACTTCTCTCTCCCCCTCCTATTTAGACTTCTATTTCCTAAAAATAAACAGCCAACAATACCTTATTCAATGTTTATAATTTTCCTATTTTGCATAATTACTGGTATTGCAGCCACATCGTTTCCCACTATTCTTCATTGTACATATACATTATGTTTCAGCTATGTTTAAGGGTTCAGTAGGCTTTTGTGGGCTAACTTAGGGAAGTGAGGATGTTGTTTACTTGGGAGAAAGGATTCTGAGTCCAACTGACTGTGAACATCTTGGACTACAACCCAGGATGGTACACAGCAAAGAGTGCTCTTTGGGAGTCAGGGATCCTGAGTTCAGACATTCCTGCTGTCCCTTACTAGGTGTATGGCCTTGGGCAAGTCACTTTACCACCTCAGGGCCTCAGTTTCCTCATCTGTACAAAGAGGATTGGCCTACGTGACCTCTAATGTTCCAGCTTTTAAGTAGAGGTTCCTAGGATCCCTTTAGAAATTGCCTTATTGGGGCGGCTAGGTGGCTCAGTGGATAAAGGTCTGGCCTTGGAGTCAGGAGGATCTGAGCTCAAATCCGACCTCAGACACAAAAACACGAGCTGTGTGATCTTGGGCAAGTCATATAACTCCATGGCCTAACCCCCCCCCCAAAAAAAATGCCTTCTTGAACTGTGCCTCTCAAGGAACTTTTGCTTGCCCAGGGTCATTGCGTCTCTCATGTTCATATTTCAGTAAGTCGTGGTAGGATTCCAATCTGGCACCAGCATCCACCACTCAAAAGACCTCGATTTCGTATCTGTTCTGTATAGCCAACCAAAAAATTAACTGTGGTCAAGTATTTTGTGAGTTTTAAGAAGAACGAGATGCTAACTGTCGTGTCACGTTAGGCACATTTGTTGGACGTGGGCCTCACATTTTAGAGTAAACGATATTTTAATTGGCTAATGGTTCTCTGTAGTAAGCATGTTTTTTAAAAGGTCTTTGTAGTGTTTTTATTTTATCTGACTAAAAACTCAGATTTTGTTTCTATCAGCGCAGTAAAAATATAACAATATGAATACAAAAAAAGAGAGAAAATGTCTCTGTATTCATTTTGTTTCCATTGTATTTTAAATGGAGAGGCACAATTTCTCGAAGAGTGTATGATTATAATTATTCACTTTTCCCCTAAAACTTCAGGTTTACAAAGTAATTTCCTCAAAACAAATCTATAAGATGAGGAGTATAAGAAATATATTATTCCACCCTGCCCTTCCTTTAAAATAGTGATGAAAGCTGTAGTAGCCTTTGACTTTGGCATTGGGAACACCTGGGTTAGTATGCCCACATATGATATTGTGTGACCCTGGACAAGTCCCTTAACCTCTCAATGCCTTGACAAGTCCAAATACTGCTCAGACACTTACTAGCTGTGTAGTGACCCTGGACAAGTCACTTACCTTTTGTCTGCCTCAGTTTCCTCTACTGTGTAATGAAGATGAAGACAGCAACTACCTCTCAGGGTTGCTGTGAAGAGCAACAGATTACATCATGAGATAACACATGTAAAGCACTTTGCAAACCTGAAATTGCTGTATAAATGTTCACTGTTTTTATTGTTATCTGTAAACTGGGCATAGTAGAGGCCCCTGCCTCATAGGGTTGTTGTAAGCATCATATAAGATTACATATTCAAGGCACTTTCCTTAAAGGGATGCTTATAAACGTTGGTTACTATTATTATATATTATTATTATTGGCTCAGATTATAGCTTGGAGGACATTTAAGCTGAACCAACAGAAAAGCTTCATTTTGGTGATAATTGCCTTCTCTTTTTTTGTAGCATCACTGAGAGATATGCAGGTAGCTGGTAATGTCATGGAGAACAAGGCTGGTCCTTTCAGTCAGGCTACAATATATACAAATAATAGCTGTCCTGCTCATTTCTCTCTCTCCCTGTTCTTCCTCTCTTCCTCTCCCTTTCTTTACACTTTCTCTCTCCTCTTCCCCTCCCCTCTCTCCCTCTCTCTCTCCCCCTTTCTTTGCATTTTCCTCATCCTTTCCCTCTCCCTCTCCTCTTTTTCCCTCTCCTTTTCTCTCCTTTCACTCTCCCTCTCTCTCTTTCTCCCTTCCTCCTTTTATCTCTCTGTCTCTCCTTTGTTTCTGTCTCTACATCTCTGTCTCCGCTATTAGGCCATCTCGTAAGTACATCTCTAATACATAAAATTGTACCTAAAACTTAAGCTTAGAAAGGGCTGAACAATAATCCATTCTAGGTAAGTGTGATGTTAAAATTGCCTAGGGAGCTGCCTGTCAGCCATATCTGTTGGCATATTTCCATCTTACCTTGGAGGCTGGGTGGTACAGTGGATATAGTGCTAGACTTGGAGTTTGGAAGAACTGTGTTCAATTCGTGCCTCAGACACTAGCTCTGTGACTCTGGTCAAGTCACTTATCCTCTCTGGGCCTTAGTTTCTTTATCTGTAAAATGAAGGGGTTAGACTCGATTACCTTTAAGGTCCCTTCTGGCTCTTAGTCTGTGATCCTATGATATATATGTAAATGTATTCATGTATGATATATGTATTTATAATATAATTATATAATATAGCTATATATGATATATGTATTTATAATATAATTATATAATATAGTTATATATGATATAGTATTTATAATATAATTATACAATATAGTTATGTATGATATATGTATAATAAACACACACACATATACATATATCATAGAATCATAGATTATTGTACATTTTATATACTACATTATATAATATAGAAATATATTGCATATTATGCATATTGCTTTATATTACTTTATATGTTAATATTGTATCATCCTTATCTATACATATGTATTTATGTATGTACATGTATGTGTGTGTGTGTATACACACACGTTTCTGAGAGAACATTGGGAGCTCTGTTTCCTTCATGGGCAGAGGAAGGTATTCTAGATTAGGGGGACAAAATGATCTAAAACCTAGAGGTGTGCCCAGTCCGTGATCAGTGTATACATACATATGTGTGTATATATATATATGTGTATGTGTGTATGTATATATATGTATGTGTATATATATATATGTATGTATATATATGTATATATATGTATGTGTATATATATATGTATGTATATATATATATACATATATATATGTATGTATATATATGTATATATATGTATGTGTATATATATATGTATGTATATATATATATATATGTATGTATGTATATATATATAAGCACTCTGCTTAAGGGCTGGGGATATGGAGACAGAAGTGAAATTGTGCCTGCCCTCAATGATCTTACATTCTAATGGGTAACACAGCATGTTGCTTTAGATAACTACAATGTACACAAAGGCTCTAGCAGCTGGGCAGGGAGGCTTAGAGAGGGGCAGGGGCCAAGAAAGGTAGGGGGTGCTTGGAATGAGTCTTGACAGAAACTCGAGATTTTAGAAAGCAAAAGTGTCAAGAGAGCACTCCAGGCTTGGGAGCCAAGGCACCGAGATGGAATTCTCCTAATATGAGAAAGAGCCTTTAGGTCAGTTATGACTCAACTGTAGAAAGGGTGGTGCAGCATTGTGTGTAAGTACATTGGAAAAGGAAGAAGGGGTCAGGGTGTGAAGAGTTTTAAATGTCACACAGAGGAGTTTAAACTTGATCCTAGAGGCAATAGGGAGACACTGGAATTGATCATTTAAGAGGGTGGCATGATCAGATCTGCACTTTAGGAAAAAAAAACTTTGGCAGCTCTGTGGAGGTTGGATTGGAGTGGGCAGAAAACCTGTGGAGGAGGCTTATTGGAAGAGTCCAGGCAAGAATGATGAGGACCTGAACTGGGGCAAGAGCTGTGCGAGCAGAGAGATGAAGGACATGTTTTGGAGATAGAAATGGGAAGATTTGGTAGGTGATTGGATGTTGGGATGAGTGAGAGTGAGGAGTCCAGGATGATGTCAAAGTTACAAATCTGGATGATGAGAAATGGAGGTGCCCTCATCACTAATGAGGAAGTTTGGAAGACAGGAGGATTTTGGAGAAAAGATAGTGAGTTATGCTTTTGACATGCTGAGTTTGAGATGCCTATAGGACATCCAGTTTGAAACGTCTGGTGGGCAGTTCATGATACTGGAGGTATACAGGTCTAGGACTCATCTGCAAGATGATAATTGTATCAGTGAAAGCTGATGAGGTCACCAAGGGAAAGAGTATTGAGAGAGAAGAGAAGAGGGCCCAGGAAAGAGACCTGGGCTACACCCATAGTGAGAGGGCATGACATGAATGATGGAGCAACACAGACTGAGAAGGAGTAATCTGACAGGGAAGAGGAAAACCAACAGAGAGCAGTGCCCCAAAAACCCAGAGGAGAAAGGAGCTTGAAGGAGAAGATGCTCAATAGGGTCAAATGATAGAGAGATGTCCAGAAAAGGAGGAGGATCTGGAAAATCCCACACTAGACTTATCAGTGAAGAGATCACTGGGGACTTTGGAGAGAGTAGCAGTGCCCACTCCAGGGACTGGAGCTGATTAAGCAAGGCTTCTTCACCTTTTTCATGTGATGAAGCCAAGGACTAGGAGGGCATATGTTCCCCTTTCGCCCCCACTAGATTTCTTCCAGTGTAAAGGCCGGATGACCACTTGTCAGGAATACTGCAGAGGAAATTCCTGTTCAGGCACATGTTGGCTGGAATGGCCTCTGAGGTGCTCAGAGATCATCTCATGCAACCCCATTACTTCAGAGATGAAGAATCTGAGGCTGAGAGAAGGAGAAAGACTTATCCTAAGGTCACATGGCTAGTAAATTAACAAACAACACTGTGTGGTTCAAACTCAGGGTTTCTCCTTCATACCTGGTATTAATTCCTCAGGTTATTTTTCTAGTCCTCCCATTACTAAAACCATTGAATTGAAATGAATGTAATACAACTGAATCAAACAAAATCATTATCTTGCTCTACCTAACACCGAGTCTTTGAACAACTGTGGACAGACAACAGTTTGCCTTGTTTTTCTATTCCTTTCTGTTGGGGATCAGACCCAACCTGTCCAAAAAGGACTGTGCTAAAATAAAACAGAATAAAACAGAAGCAGGAAAAGCCCTGGGAAAATTCTTCTTATTTATAAGTTGTTGTATAAAGAAAAGGGTCTGAATCAGCTATGTAGCACGGTGGATAGAATAAGAAAGGTTGGTTTGAATTCTTCATAGGGTGCTTCTAGCTGTGTTACCCTAATCAAGTCACTTAGGCTCTCTTTGTCTCAGTTTCTTCAACTGTAAAATGGAGATAATAGTAGCACTTACCTCACATGGCTGTTATGAAGATGAAATGAGAAAACATATCAAAGGAAATAATATGGTAAGTGTTTTACAGGAAAAGCCCTATATAAATGCTAGTTATTATTAGCTATTAGAGTTAAAGACCAGAGATATATAACAATAATAGATTACCCAACAGAGGAATGGGAATAAACACATAGTACCTACTGTGTGCCAAGCACTTTAAAAATATTCTCTTATTCAAAAAAGTTCATTGAATTCTATGTGCAAAGGAATGGAAGGTTGAGGCTTTATAGCCATGTGTCAGAATCTGCCCATGGAATGAGCGTACAGACTGACTGCAGATGCTTAATGTGTGTCTCATGAACTCAGGCCACAGCCGGAAATCTTGGCCACTTAGGTGGAAAGGAGGATTTTGCTCTGATCACAAGAACCATTTCTCTTGAGCAGTGAAAGATGAAGTCTGAACAAATGAGGTCCAAGCTGGGGAGTGTGTGAGCGAGGGCAGCTCAAGTAGCCGCTGGCCTAAGCAAAACTTCAGCTGCCCGATTTCAAAGACAGGGGCACATTCCTGGCCCCGAAGTCCTGCCAAAGTCTGACCACAGCGGGGATGGCTGGACGGACAAGATGCTACTTGTTACAATGAGTAAGAAAGCGTTGATTCTTGGGCAACTCTAACGGGCTTTCTTTGACTTCCATCCCTCCTCCAATAAAGCTCAAGAGCGAGGCTCAGACACGGAGAGTATGCAAGATCACATGGAGAGACGCTCAGGAGATCCAAGTAGCCTCAGGAGACCTGCCAACCTCATTTCATTTATTTTACGTAAGTGAAGAACAGATACTCAGATATAAGAAAAAATCAGAACCAGATCCAGAGCTAATGTCCAGCTTAGGAACCTCGGGACTGTCAGTGTATGGGAAAAGTCATTCTTGTCCACAGGCAGTCTCTCCCTTGTCAGAACGTGGAGAAATCGTTAAGGGCACTATGATTCCACAGTGACAATGAAAGCCATCCGGGTTTTTTAGGGCAGGGACTGCATTAGGAAGGACACCCATAAACTAGAGAATGTCAAGAAGGGGGGAGGGCTTGGAGATCTTACCATGTGAAGGAGTCTTAGAGTGGAGAAATGAAGACTAACCCAATAGCCACCTTAAAATATTTGAAAAGTATTCACATGAAAGTAAATCAGCTTGTTTTACTTGGACTGTTTTTGCCTTTCCTTGTATCCCCCTTCCCCACCCCACCCCCATTTGTTGACTGACTGACTAATTTGGGCCCAGAAGGCAAGAGGAGCAATGGGTGGAAATTGCAAAGAGGCCCATTTTGGCTTGACATGAGTAAACCAAAGCTGCTTGGACAGACTAAGAAGGGATTGAGGTGGGGCAGATAAACAATAAAACAAAACAGATTCTATTCATAATCTTAGTGTTAAAGGCTGGCAAAGATTGTAGACTTATTTGCAAAGCTGTGATGTATTGTAAGGAAGCAAGCTGATTGATTCAATAAGTTTTTGGTAAGGTGTTGCAGAAGATACAGTACCTGGCCTGGAGTCAGGAAGACCTGAGTTCAAATGTGGCCTCAGACACTTACCGGCTGTATGACCCTGGGCAAGTCACTTAACCCTGTTTGCCTTAGTTCCATCATTTGTAAAATGAGCTGGAGAAGGAATAGAAAACTACTCCAGTATCTCTGCCAAGAAACCCCAAATGGGGTCAGGAAGAGTGGGACTTGGCTGAACAAGAAACAGCTATTATATGCAGCTTTTGTAGTAGGTGATGGGGATTAAAAAGACAAAAGAAAAACAAACCTGCTCCCAAATAGCTTACAGTTTTACTAGAAGAGACAACTTGTAAACAGATGAAGTTTAAGATAATTTGAGGAGGGGCAAGCACTAACCGCTGGGATGGGGCAGATAGTGTTTCCCATAGGAAAGTAGAACCTGACTTAGCATTGAGGAGATTCTAAGAGGGGGAAGTGAAGAGAGAGCATTTGAGACTTGGGTGGCAGCCTTCGCAAAAGTATAGAGATAGGAGGTAGAATGTTCCAGTGACAGCAAGGTGGCCAGGTTGACTACACCATAGTGGGTGTGAAGGGAAGAAATGTGAAATAAATACAGAAGGGTAGGATGGAACCTGATTATGGAGTCAGTCATTCAACCAGCATTTATTAAGTGGCTACTGTGTATCGGGCTCTGTATTAAATGCTGGGGATACAAAGAAAGGCAAAAAAACCATTCCTACCCTCGGGGAGCTCACAGTCTATTGAGGGAGACAGCATCAAACAACTAGATATGAACAAGACAGATACAGGATAAATTGGAGCTCATTAACAGAGAGAATGCTGACACTAACATTGAGGGGGATCGAGAAAGGCATCAGGATTTTAACTGAGTCTTGAAGGAAAAAGGGAACACCAAGAGGCAGAGATGAAGAAGTTTTAAATATTAGTCAGAGTTGGACAAAGACCCTAGTGCATTCCTATAATGATCGTGTCCAAGTAGGAGTCAAGGTCATTTGCCAGAAATGGAAATTAGGCAAAGGAGAAGGAGGTGGGGATTGGACACTTGAGGATAGAGAGGTCAGTGTGAGGTATTTCCTAGGGAGCCAATCAGCGATCACTAAAAGAAATATTTGGCAGGCACAAGAGTGTTCTTGAAGCTGGACAGCACAAATTCGAAGGGTGTCAGGTCTTCACCATTCTGATCTCCCTCCAACAGTTGACCCAGCCTGGGAGTTAGAACAGGGAGAGCTGAGTTGGAACGATCCAAAGTTTGAGGCTAGTGTGGTGGGAGGTTAGGGGACAAGGAGCCTGGGGGAGGGAGTGTGGTAAGGACAACATTGACTATGTACGCTAGGTCTGCTACAGGTCTTGTAGGGTGTGAGAGCTGGGTGTAGTCTCTATGTAATTAATCTAATTTAGGGGTAGAAGGGATGGGAGAGAGGAAGAGAGATTATTTACAGAAGGTGTAGCCATTTACTTTAGGCTTGTACTAGGTAGTTAAACTCAGAGATAGCTCTACAGATAATACCTTTGCCAGTGTAAGTATTTGAGGACTTGTGAGTTATGTTTTATTTATCTGCCAACCACAAGATGTAATAAACATTGTGCTTGTCGAACTCCTGTCATGGACCTTATTTTTCTAATCCCTTTTACAGTTCCTTTTTGTTGTTGCGGGTCCTTAGTGTTAATTATTCCTGTGTTCTCGTTTGTTTTTCAGTAGACTGATGATAAATAATTAGTGAAAAGAGCTAAAAAGGTCCAGGCGGCACATAGCTGATAGCTTGTATCCCTATTGCCCTGCTTCCTGTGTATATTAAGGATAAAATTGGATTTCATAGAAACATAAATGTAATGAAGATTAAATATAGGGGCAAGGGAGGATGAGTATAATCACTTTTATTTTAAAAGCAGAATTAAAAAAAAAGTTAATGCAATTGAGGAATTGATTTAAGCCATTTTTAGCCTTCCATGGAGCTCTAGGGAGAATCTTCAGAACCACATGATCCAATTCTTCCCATTTTACGGATAAGGAAGATGAGATCCAAAAAGTTTGTGACCTGCCCAAGGTCACAGATGTAGTAAGTGGCAGATTCAAACCCAGGTCTTCCTACACCAAATCAAATGCTTTGGTCAAACATTCAGTTGCCTTCTACAGTGATATATTAATACCAAAATGGCAATATTACAACTTTGACTTTACTCTTGATTCTTAAAGAAAGTCAAAGCAATAGATATAGCTCTATATGTTAATAGCTATATACTTTCAGTATACATTATATAGGTAGGTATACATGGTGTCCCAAAAGTTTTAGTGCAGTTTTAAACTATCAAAGTTTATTTTATTATTATTTATTAAAGCTTATTTTAATAGCTTAAAACTGCACTAAGACTTTTGAAATACTATGTAGAGGAGGGATATGTATGCTGGTATATGTTCAACAACTGGCTCTCAGGGTAAAAAAATAAAGTATGCAAAACACACTTTTAAGTTTAAACTGCATTATTAATATTTTCTCCATCACTTTAAGTCTAGACGATCACCCAAACAAGAAATCAAGTCCTGATTTATAGTTTGCTGACTCCATAGGTGTAAATGCTTACAGTAAAAATTTAACATTCAGTTCATATGAGCTGGTTCCAACACACCCCTGTTGTATTACAGATCTATCTGTGTGTATAATTGAGTCATGGTATCTGATAAAACTTTGAGATTAAAAAATTGTGCATGTTACCTGAATGCTGATCACCATGTCCTTGTAGATAAAAAGCAGTATCTGGTTTTGAAAGAGAATAAAGCTTATTGTAGCTATAACAACAGCTTGCATTCATGTAGTATTTTATAGTCAACAAAAGGTTTCCCTTGCAATGGTTCTGTGTGATAGACTAATAGTCCAAGTACTGTGGTTTCTGTTTTGCAGAAGTGGAAAAAGATGTTCAAAGAAGTGACTCATAGACAGTTGTTACTAAGAGGTGTCAATGATCTTCTGACCTTTTGACGCCATGTTCAGGGCTCTTTCTGCTACGTTTAAAAAAGAGAAAAAGAAAAAAAAAGAACAGTGTGAATTAGAATTAGGATTTTTAAATAATGTATGTTTCAAAAATCTAAGTAATTTTGGCACTTTATCCAAACAATTTTAATTTCATCCTTCTTGCTGTATTAGAAGGCTAATTACACAATTGTTGTTCAGTCATTCAGTTGTGTGTCACTCTTGGTGACCGCATGGACCATATGGACCGTCCATAGGGTTTTCTTGGCAAAGATAATGGAGTGGTTTGCTATTTCTTTCTCCAGTGGATTAAGGCAAACAGAGATTAATAAAGGGTTAGTAAGTGTCTGAGGCTGGATTTAAACTCAGGTCTTCCTGACTTAAGGCCCAGAGCTCTAGCCACTGGGCCACCCAGCTGCTTCCAATTATGCAATAGCATGTTATATTTCAAATAGACCTATTAGAAGTCATTGCATGTAAGTCGTTGGTTTCTAGTAAATTGAATGTTATCCTGAAGGACCTTGTAGCATGTAATAGCCATTTAAATGAAAACATTATTGTATATGGTAAAACTTCAAATAAGCAAAAAGAAATAGGATTATTTTTTAATACTGGGTCTCTTTTAGTGGCCACTTACATGTTAACTCTATCAGCATGGAAGCTTTGACTTGCTCTGTTTCTCAGACCTGGGCTAGTTCACCCCTCCTTAGGCAGCCCATTGGCCCTCTGCCCCCGAGGGCTCGCCATATTAGTGCCAGAATGAATGTGGACATGTGATCAGTCTGAGTTCTACCACAGCTCAGAATTCCAGGCTTCAAAGGGATCCACAGCCCCAGTAGTAGGGCATATGAGAATGGACCACTATACACAAGGAAACAGGAGAATTGAGCTAAGTTTTCATGATTTCGGACTCTTATTCAGTTTCTGGCTCATCTAGCCCCTTGCTTTTGGAAAGTAGTTGGAGGTAATGATGATAGTGATAGCAGTCCAAGGTTTTAAGAGTACCTTCTTCATAGTAACCCTGTGGGGGAAGTAGTAGAAGTATTATTATCCTGATTTTACAGAAAAGAAACTGAGGCAGTCATATGTTAAGTGACTTACTCAGGGTCATACAGCTACTAAATGTCTGCTACATTTGAACTCAGTTCTCCTTGACTGCAAATCCGGCACTGTAACCACTGTGCCACCTAGCTGGCCTATAGCTAACTACTAGTAGTAACTCTACTTACTGTGTTATCTGAGAGTAGTAGTAGCTGCCCTTTGAACAGAAATTGGGAAATGCTGCTTCTTCCTCTCTTCCTTTCTCTCTTTCCCTCTTCCTTCCTTCCTTCCTTCTTTCTTTCCTTCCTTCTTTTTCTTCTTCCTCCTTCTCCTCCAAATGAATGTAAATAGCAGTTGTTTTCTGTTTTGGCCAAAAAGTCTGAGGCTCCTTCCTTCCCAGACTGATATCTTTGGGATGGTAAATTGGGCCATCTTTTGTCTCAATTCTCGTCTAGCCCTTAGTCATTGAATGGCGTAGCCTCAGACAAACTGACCTCTGGGAAGGACCTTAATTTAGAAAGACCAGGGTCACCCTCTGCATCCTGGGCCATTGCCATTCACCTTGACTTTTGTTTCACTACTGGACCCTGATGACTCTGGAGGAGAGAGGGAGGCTGATGACTGCATAGCTCTGCCTCACTCAAATCCAACTCACGGGCAAGTCAAGATGTCAACCCTCATGATGTCATTGGTCCTCATTGAGAATGAACAACCACAATGACTAGTAATAGTAGTGCTATAGAAAGATTTGATGAGAAGCAGATTTCAAATCTTTAGTTACGATGAAGTTTGTAGATTATTTGTGATTTCTGTTCTCCATGTTTTCCTTTTCCATTACCATAACTAATCTAGAACTGAGGGCAACAGTCTGTGCATCAACAGACATTTATGAAATGCTTACTGTATGCTAGGCTCTCTGCTAAGTGTTGGTGATACAAAGAAAGACAAAAACACATATCTCTGCCCTCGAGAAGCTCATATTCTAATGGGGGAGATAACAAGCAAACAAAGTAGGTGCGTACAAGATAAATAAAGTGTAAATGGGAGGTACATAGTACTTTGTGGAACCACAGAAATGAATATTTTAAGGTTCTAATTTTTCCCTTTCTATTAGTGACTCCCATGAGTTCTTATTTAGTGAAGGAGTTGTGAGGCTCCTGGTGAGTACCTACTATTTACAAGGTATTGGGTTTGGAAGAACCCAATTTGTTTGGAAAAACAAATGTGACAAAAAACAAGTCAGGAAATCCAAAGGAGAAGCAGTCATTTTAACTTAATTTCCTCTGGACTCCACTGAATCTGGATCAGTCTTCAAATGTTATTTTGAGAACTCCATTTCTCCACTGAAAGGGGACATAAATATGCTAATGTTTGCTAAATATTGGCAGCCTTGGTTTTTTGATTTATGTGCCTGGGACCATAATGGTATAACAGTCTTCTTATAAACTCATTATTCGACCCAGTTGAAAGACATTGGAAGGCATGTTTGCCAAGGCACACTGTGTCCATACAACAAAACCAGTACCATGGCAATCATATCATATTTTGAGGCCTTATTAGAAAATTACTCTGTGTGTTGGGAAATATCATTGGCTCCCCCTTAAAAAACCCCCAAATCTCAAAATATTTTGCTCTTTGCCAAAGCATAGGAAAAATACAGAATTTATCTTTTCTCTTAGATGGCCCTTTTGGCTTTTTAATAAAACATACAAATGCTTGCAAAGGTAAGAAGTAGTGATGAGAAAGAGAAATTCAAGACTTCTTCAGGTTGTCCTTGGAGGGAAGGTTCTTTGTTTCATAGCATGATTAACTTGGGTGTTTTGTTTGCTGCACAGGTTTCCTTCTGAGTCTCAATAAATAAGAGAGGGCTTTTGAAGTGAATACATCATCAGATTGGAATATGCCAGGCGCATAGCATAGGGCCTGATTCATAGCAAAGGCTTCCTAAATATTTGTTAATCCATTGATTGAATACTTAAGGAGGCAGAGTAGCCCAGAAGACAGAAGACAATATTGAATTTGGAGGCCAAGGACCTGGTGCCAAACTCTGGCTCTGTCACTGCTTATGAATGTGTGACCTTGGACAAATCACTTCACATCTTTGAAAGTTTCCTCGCTTGTCAGTCAGTCCGTCAACAAGCATTTATTAGGTGTTTGCTATGCGCCAGATGCTTTGATAAGTGCCGAGAATACCAAGAAAGGCAAAATGTCTAGTCCCCATCTTCAAGGAATCTGTGTTCTAATGGAGGATACAACATAGAACAATTAAGCACACACAGGCCAGCTGTTGTTTTGTGCTTTGTGTTTGAAGGACACCAGTGACATCATGAATGTGCACAGCCGTCAGCTTCACTCTGTCTTCCAGAGTCATTGAAGTCCACTGGGGAGACAAAAGTCAGGACAAGTGGCGATGGCCTGGGATGCAGCTCTGCTGCCCGTGGAAGGCAGTCTCAAAGGGAAAGGCACTAACAGGTGGCAGGCCTGGGAAAGGCTTCCTGCAGAAAGTGGGGTTTTGAACTGAGTCTTGAAAGGTGGGGGGAGTGAAGAGGTGGAAGGGAGGAGGGTGAGCATTCCAGCCATGATGGAGAGCCAATGCAAAGTCACAAAGATGGAAAGGAAGGGGAAGACTCAATAGGCCAGTGTGGCCGGATCATGGAGGTCATGGCTGGCAGTAAAATGTAAGAAGGCTAGAAAAGTAGAGGGGACCAGGATGGAGAGAGCTTTCATTGCCAAACGTGAGTTTTTAGCTAATTGGGAGTACTGTTGTTTATTGAGCAGGGGGTAACATAGGCAGACCTGTGCCTTAGGAAAGTCACTTTAGCAGTTAAGTGGAAGATCAGTTAGGGCAGAGAGACCCTTGAGGCAGAGGGAGAAAGCAGAAGGTCATTGCAATAATCTAGGCAAGAGATGGTGAGGACAAGGTCCAGGTGGTGGATGTGAGTGGAGAGAAGAGAGATGTAAAGTGAAGGGGTTGGACCGGGTGACCCATGAGATTCCTATCAGTTCAAATCTATGATCCGAGGAATACTTCAGAGTCTTTGATTTCACTGGTGTGGGTGCCATTCCCCTACCCCCGGAGATGGAGTTTGTAAACATGCTTTCCCCTCACACCTTACTGAACAGGCTTTGAGAATTGAATCCATGATCCTGTGGTCAGTTTGGTGACAAGCCTCTAAGAACTTAGCTGGGGGGATTAACAGATGGACTTTTCTAGACACCCACCGTCACATTGTATGGATTTCGTATCTATCTATCTTACATTGTATCCCCCAATAGAATGTAAGCTTATGGAGGGCAGACGGTGTTTTATTTTTGTCTTTGTATCTTCAGTTCCTAGTACAGTACTTGACATATAATGGGCCCTTAATAACCTCAAGCTGACCTTCTATTGACTATCTACCATACTGCCTCTCTCCATGATTTAGTAAAAGCTAATAATAAGAGCTAACAGTGGGGCCGCTAGGTGGCACAGTGGATAGAGCACCGACCCTGGAATCAGGAGGACCTGAGTTCAAATCTTGCCTCAGACACATAACACTTACTAGCTGTGTGACTCTGGACAAGTCGCTTAACTCCAAATGCCTCACCAAAAGAAAAAAGAAAAAAAGAAAAAAAAGCTAACATTTTATCTAGCGCCTACTATGTGCTGGGCACTGTGCTAAACACTTTACAGTTATTATCTAATTTGATCCTCATAACAACCCTAGGAGGTAGGTGCTATTATTATCCCTGTGAGGAAACTGAGGCAGAGGGAGGTTAAGTGACTTGCCCAAGTCACACAGCTACGAGGTGTCTGAGGCTGGATTTGAACTCTACTACACATTGTTGGCTTTCCATAGAACATCTCAAATGAGCCAGTGACTGAAGTCTAAAGCCTGTTCCGTAAGAAGTGGCTCATTTTGCCATTAAACTCAGTGTCACAGGGAGCATTATTAGGAGCTGAAAAACAAAGTGGGAGCCCTCCAGTATCCTTTGCTTTCTTGCTTCGTTATTGTTTCTCTAGCATAGAGCCTTTCATCCACATGAATGTTTTCAGGATCCTTCATTCTTTGGACACACATTTTATATCTCATCACCCACAGCTCACGGGTAACGCTGCCAGAGATTGCAGGAGAAAATTAAACAGAGTATTGATTCCCAGCCTTAAGCTGGCCTGTTTTTCTAAGAAGCAACGACGATACTGTCCATTAATTCAGCTACAAGGAAGAGTTTGTCTCTGCAAACCAATCGGTCTGCTTTCTTGTCAGACAATGAAAACTATGTAACCTGATGCATTTCCCTTCTTGCCTTTGCTGCCAAGAAGCAGAGTCAAATTTGGTGTCCAGCTGTAATAACCAGCTCCTCCAAGGTGCTGGCGAACAATATTCCCTCTGCTCTTTTCTTAGAAGTCTCTTTTGTTTTTAATCTTTAGTTACCATATGATGTTTGATGGCAGAGGCTGCCTCAAATACTTTTGAGAGTGGGCAGGGTATAGACTCTAAACAAATGAATAAATAACACAATAATTACATGTTTATGAAGTGCTTTTAGGGTTGTAAGAAGCAGCTTAGAGTAATGGTGAGAGGACTGGGCTTGGAATGAGCCAGATCTCAGTTCAGATGCCACCGCTGAGATTTACCAGCTCTGAAACTCTGGACAAATCGCTGAATGTCTCTGAGCCTCTGACAACTTCCTGTCTACTAAGTCATGGAAGGGTTGGCTCTTCCAGGATGGAGGGGATTTTCTGTACGGGTGAAATCACATCAAGTTTACAAACTGCTTTCATCATAGCAAAATGATATAGTAGGTAGCATATGATTGTCCCCATTTTACAAGCTCAGAAAAGGTGAAATCCTCCTGGCCAGGTGTAGCCCTCTACACCATTGTCTCCAGTTAACAGTCAGCTTCCTCAAACAATTATGACAAATTCTGTGTACATGTTGACATTTCTGCAGGAAATTCTCCAAGTGATTTTAAACGTTTCATGTCTGATGAGGAAGCCTGCCCCATATGTCATCTAACTAGCAGATATGGACCAAGTGGTGGAAAGCTAGAGTATAGGAGATGATGTGGCTGTGGTGAAGCTCTGCTTCATTTTCTCCCTTCTTTGGATCTGGTGAAGGAAGTCATGCAGCTAGAGAATGAAGTAATATCTAGGGTGGAGAAAGAATTTCTCTTGCTGTTAAAATAAAAAATGAGAGGGGGACATTACTGCCAATGATGAGTGGTGAACTGAGATTTCTAAAATGGAAAGGCCTACTTCATGTGTGAGAATTTTTCTTCCCGAGCCTCCTTGCTAGCTAGTGATCTTGTCTGTGTCCTCGAGAATTTGCAGATCTTGCTGTTCCTTCCTTTTTCATGACTCCTGGGCTTTGGGGGTGATGGTAGAGCAGAAGACATATTACCTTTCATATATGAGATTAGCAGAGCTAAACAGTTCTAACACAGCAAGTTTTTTTTTTTTTTGGTCTCTCTTAGATCTGGTCAAATGGTGACTCATGAGTTCTGTGCTCTCCTAGGAGCTTTGTATGAGCTGCATTTTGGGAGAATTAGAAAAGCACTTCTTATCCCATTACCACATCACAGGAAGGTGGCCAGAAGTGAAGTTACAAACACATGGTTTTAAGTTTTAGGAAGCTATCAGCCAGTTGGGGTGGAGAAGGAAGTGTATGGGCAGAGGACTTTCTGCCTTATTCAGTTTCAATTCAATTAACTTCCAACTCTAGGAAGAAAATTTGACATGAGGTGTCAATGCCTTCTTCTTAGACCTATTTTATAGCACCATTGGAGTGGTTGGAAGGGACTGCCCATGCCATCCCTACTTTATTTAAGAATTATTTGAGCTACATTTTCTTTCCTCCAAGAAAATTGTTCTACAATTAAACATTTCTTATTATAAAAAAGCCCCATTTCCACATTGCCAACTGGAAATATGGAAAAGGAGCTACTGTCATCAATTCAATTAGATTCTCCCCTGTTTGGTGAAAAGAAGAAATTGATCGTGTGCTACATAGTCTCAGCTCACGAGATGCCATGATCTCTGAAGAATCGAAATTGTAGTTGACCAGGAAGGGCCATGGAAATGAATCAATAGACAAGCATTTTTTAAGGCGTACTGTTCCAGGTGCCGTGGGGTACAAAGAAAAAAGTCAAAGTGGTCCCTGCCCTTATAGTTTAATATTCCATTAGAGGAGACAACCTGTATGTAAAAGGGCATAGACAAAATAGTTTATATAGTAGATACAAGATAAAGCTTAGAAGGCACCTAGCAGGCAGGCAGTCTGCAACATATTACCAACATGGACTGGTGTTCAAGAGGTGCTTTAAATTAGTGCTGTCAAATTCAGATAAAAGGGGATCCTTGTTGACTGCATGTTGACTTAGAAAACCACAAATTAACATTATTTCTGTTGCACTGTTTTTATATATTTTGTTAAACATTTCCAATTACATTTTAATCTGGTTCCAGTGCTAGAGTTTGACACCTCTGCTTTAGATTATATCATGCAGTAAATGTGTGCTTGGAAAAATCAGGTGTTATAGCACGAAGGAAATCTAGCTCCTGTTCTGCTTAAATGTGCTTTGGTGCCCATGAAGGGTCAAGAGATTGAAAGAAAACCTTCAAACACATTGGATGGATCCTTTACATCGTGGACATGCAACCCAGGGGGTGAGAAGGTATAGATAGGTGTAGAAGGTGTAGATGTGCCTCTGTGGAGCCAGTACTCATACTGATGCTATCTCATGGAGCCACTGACTTCCTGAAATACCACTTGACGCTTTCATTGCCTTTTATGAGCAAAGTTTCTAATGTAACGGTTTAATTACTCAATGTAGGTCAGCGACATACCACGTTTCTCTGGAAATTGTGAAGGCACTCAGCTGTAATATGAAAGTTATTTATTTTCAGTCATTTAGGTAAATTATTATTTACAATCAGGGTACAAAATGGGATAATTCCATGGTTTCCTGCTGAAGCCTAGTTATTATGCCTCTTAGTTCTTGAAAGCGTTTAGAGAATTTCTACTTCAAAAACTTCTGAAAGGCTAAAACCCTGAATCATAAGACCCCACTGATAGGTGTTGATTCTTGTTTTTCAGAAGAAATGCTATCTTACTTGACAAATAATCAAAGAAGAAGAAAAAACCCCAGGACTATTTATTATGTCCAGGGAAATAACTCGCCATTAGCCTTTCTCTGTGGTATATAGCATCTCTGCTTAGCCATTTATTTGGTACTGTAAGCTTGTAACTCACTTTGAAAAAAAAATAAATGTATTATTAGGACAGTAATATAAAACATTGATACAAACAACAACACTTAGTAACTGGTTACTAATTTAATTTAGTTAACTAATTTAAATTAGTAAATTTCAATGCTTAAAGTGGCATGACAATGTCAGCTCCCCCTCTGGAGGAAATAGTCATGTCAATGCTACGTCATAGATCCATTGATATGTCAGTGGACATATCCCATTCTTAAAGTGCCAGTCAGGATTCTTTGCTCATTAATTCTCATCTACTTACCCTCATATGATCATAGTTTGTATTTATTCCATTCTCTTGATTAATTTTTTTTGAGAGGTGGGGAAGGACTTGGCATTTTTTAATAAAAGTCTTTCCAGATTTCTTTGTATTCCTTACATTTGTCAATCTTAATTATATTATCACGTTTATTCTATTACATCAGTGTGCTGCAATTTACTTACCCATTCACCTTTGGTTGAACATTTCAGTTGCTTACTTTTCCCCTAATTTGAAAAAACATTGCTATGCAAGCTTTTGAATAGATGAGTCTTTTTGGGGATTGTTTTTGCTAATGCTTTGGGGTATAGGTTTGTGACTTCTTTTGGAGAACTAAACTTTGATGATAGGGGTCCATTAAATAATTAACAATTTGCCCAAATTTTCTATTCTGATCTACAGGATAAAATACTGTGAAGGGAAAACCACTTTCATTTATTATTCTTTGGGCAGGTGTCAGGGAGTGAATTCTGCTGTCCTAATTTAAAATGATGGAAGACTTTCCTCTGTAAGTTTATACTATTTGATTTCAAATCCCTAGAGGTCAGAAAAGCTGGCTAAATGACATTTAAATAAAGATAATGAGAGACCCTAACACTGAATGACACTAACAAGGAGACTGGGAGTAGAGAGAGTGTTTTCAAGGAGAAGAAAACACCAAAACCCAATTTTGAAGATTGATAGTTAAGAATCTCTGGACTATTTCAAGCAATGAGTGACCCTGGATCCCTCAGAAATAAAGAGTTCTTTGAAAGAAACTTAGATGGGAATCTTCAGTGGCCTTTTTTAAAAATAAAGAACAAAATAGAAGGAGATTCAGGCATTCTTGTTACTCATGGTAGGGGATTTCATTACTTGTAAAGAAACTTTCTTCTTCCCCTCTCCTCTGCCCTTGAAATCTTTTAAATAGCCCTCTTTTAGTAAAGACAGTTCTGTAACTTGAACTCTGTGTGTTTGTTTCTAGCTATTAGGTGTTAAGGTAGAAATAGAAAACTTTGCTAACTGCTTGTGGACTACTCAGAAGTGCCCACATATTATGAATTGGTTCAATTCAGCCATTTTTCAGTCATGTCTGACTTTTCATGACCCCATTTGGGATTTTCTTGGCAGAGATATGGGAGTGGTTTGCCATTTCCTTTTCCAGCTCATTTTACAGATGAGGAAACTGAGGGTGAAGTGACTTGCCCAGGGTCACACAGCCAATAAGTATATTGAGGCCAGATTTGAACTGAGGAAGATGAGTCTTCCTGACTCCAGGCCTGGCGCTCTATCCATTGTGCCACCTAGCTGCCCGCATGTCTTCAGACAAAAGGTACAGAAGCTCTGGACTGGCTAAGTACTGGACAGCATCACAAAAAATGAAAACTGACTATTTTTATAAAAGGTCAAAAAGAAGGGACTGATTACAGGCAAAGCAGTTATTTCAGATTCAGCTCTCTGCATGCAGTGTTTCTGATCACTGGATAGCTGGAGAAAGCATTAAAATAGCAAATTACAGTAATGCATAAAGATGAGAAGAAGAAGGCACAGAGTATGATTATAGGTGCCCCACTCTGAATTGTTTAAGCAAATTTTCAATGGAAAAGGCAGATAAGGTGAAAAGTCAATGCTGCCATTACTGTTTTGTAGAAAAGTTAATGAATGCAAACATCACCACAAGGAGGAGGCCAGAACCTCCTTCACCACCCTTAGCTGGCAAACAGTCTTCTTGCTAAGTGGAGAGCTGTGACAGCCAGGAGTAGAACTGAATTAGTGTACAAGTTCATCCATTAGAGTATGGATACCTTGAGAATAGGGACTGATTTTCTTTTTTTGCCCCTCTTTGTATCATCAGAACTCAGCCTAGTGCCTAGAACATAGTAAGCTTAATAAATGCTTGTTAGTTGACTGAATAGCTAAAAAAAGAAAAAAGAAAAGCACTAAGAGATGACAGATCATTGAGAAGAATGAGGGATCAGACCTATGATTTTATTGCTATAGGGAACTCCAGGATGAAGAAGTTCAATGGAGTAGGCACCTTCTCTGAAAAGCAGTGACTTGCCCAAGGTCACACAGCTAGTATAATGACAAAAGTGGGACTTAAACCCACGCAGTCTTCTTGGCTTTGAGGAAGCCTCTCTGTCCGCTACGCTTCACTGTCTTTATCTACAACACTCAAAGAAAAAACAAGAGTGTGGAAACCTTGTCACAAGATTTAGTGAAACCAGATTATCCTGAGAGCATTTGTAGTTGAAACCAGAAGGAAGATGACACAAAAATTTGGTGTAACAAATCTGCCGACATTTTCTTAGTGACCTGTTCTCATTGGCCACTGTGATGAAGCTGCCACTTTTATAATTATCATTCTGTGGATAAGCTATGCTAGGGAGGGGAAAGGGAAGAAAAAGGGGTCTAGACCTATTATTTCATTAGTAGAGGTTACTACAAAAAGACATGGAAATGGTATAAGAAGAAGATGAGATTGAACAGAGCAAGTAGAGTTAACGGTATTCTTACAGAAGACATACATGCAGGAGACAGATTTTTAAAAGGTATTCATGGATTATTTCTCAAGATATCTCAAAAAAGGAACGTTTCCAAAAGAATGAAGATGATGGATATGTTAGGGGGGAAAAAAGCAACTGAGAAGGCATTAGCAATCATTGAACCACATGCAGACTTTCTCTTTTCTAGGAAATCATGAGAATTCCCTATGTGTACATCAAATTTTCACGGAGAAATATCTCTATGAAAATACAAGGTAGCAGGTAGGCTTTCAGAAAGAATTTTCTGTAATGGACCATATTTTTGTGGTCACACAAGTTGAAAGTTATAGAGGATGTAAGGTTTCCTGGTGTTTATTATTTAATTTCAAGATAGCATTTAATGTAGGAGAACAAAATGGTGACCCTGAAGGCCTCTTAGACAAAGTGTCTCCTGCCTACATCAAAGTCATGTGGACACTTGACTGCAAAGATAGCTTGGTTTGGAAAATTGGCAACAAAAGCATTAAGTTGGAGGGCTAGTGTCATGGAAGGTGACGCTGAGCAAAAGTAGGACTTGACTGGGTCCCCACATCCTTGCTGTTTTAGTGGATACTTATTCTATTTCCCAAGATGGCTTTTCAAAATCTTCTCTCCCCTCAAGCCAATTCTGTTCTTACTATATTTTTTCCCTGTAAAGACACCATTTCCTACTTTATAGACAAGACTGTGAGCTCCCTGAGGGCAGGATTTGTTTTGCTCATGACTTCCCATTCCCAGGCACTTAATAAGAGATTGTTGAATTGCATTGGATAAGAAGTCTATTCCTTAGTTTCCCTTTGCTGTATCCTGAACCATCCTCAATCAATTTACAAGCATTTGTTAAGCACTAGTCCCAGGAATGGTGCTTTTTTATATACTCAACCTCTGCCCTTGGAAAGCTTACTTTATATTGAGGAAATGGTGTGCATACATTGAAGCGAAAGTCAAAGGACAATTTTTTTTTGGGGGGGGGGACCAGATCCATGATTTCTTTGATGTAGTGAACTCCATGAAGAAAATACCTTCTACCAATGCAGATTGCCATTCTTCTCTATGACTTGTAGTCTTAGAGGCTTACCTGGGGCACTGAGATCTTTACTGATTTACCCAGGATCACACAGCCAGTATATGTCCAAAATAGTGCTCAAAACCAGGTCTTTCTAATTCTATATACCATGTGAGGGCTACCACAAGGAACAAATATATAAAATATAAGTACCAGTTTAGGGGAGGGCACTAGCAACTGGGGAATTGGAAAAAGCATCATGGGGAGGGGTCCCTTGAGCAGAACTGCTCCTTCCCTGCGGTCTCTTCTGCATTCTGAGAACTAAAAAAAGGCCATTGTTTGTGACCTTAGTGACCTTGGAAAGTGATTTTGGTAGAGTGGTGGACATGTAAGTCAGAATATAAGAAGCTGAACAAGTCTTGGGACATAGAGGATAGGAAATGAGGGAATTGAAAATGCAAAGTATGGCACCTACTATACTACTTCCTGCTTAAAAAAAATCAAAGCAAAACTTCGGTGGTTCCCCACAGTCTACCAAATATAGGCCAGGCTACTCAGGATCCCAGTCTGATTCTGATTTGCTTTTCTAGCCTGATCTCACTGTATTCCACCACAGACATACTCTACCTCATCCCACATGGGTCCCCCAAGATTAATTAAAGTTTTCTGCCTCCAGATCTTCTCTGTAGGGCTTCTACTTGTGGACAACCATATTTCAAAGCCCAGTTCAGCTGCCATCTTCACCATGAAGCTGATTCTGGACTGTCCAACTGGGATTTCTTCCTTCCTTGAGCTCTCATCCCCGTTTTGTATTGGTCTCTTTCAAGAATGCTCCTATTCTAGCTTGTACTCTGGTCGCTTGTATCAGTGTCACATCTCTGCTGTGGGCCAGAACACTCCTCAAAGTCGAGGGCAGGGAGGCATCATGGTATGACGAGTAGAGCACTGGACTGGAGGGGGTCCGGTGATATGAATGCTTGTCTTGACTCTGCCAATGACTCCCTGATTGCTTGGGCACACACATTCATGGCCCTAGGGCTTTTCCATGATAATTCACTCACCAAGTAATTCCCTCGGTTGAAAGAGGTAAGTAGTAGCAGGAGATGATGATAATGATGATAAGTAGTATTGATGTAGATTTTAAAGCCTGCAGAGCACTTTACATGTTATTCCAGCTGAGCTTCACAAGAACCCTGTAAGGCAGGTGTTATTATATCTCTGTTTGACAGATAAGGTGCTTAATAAATGCCTCTGGAATGCTGGGCAAAAAGAAAGATTCACTGCCCTCAAGAGGCTTACATTCTAATGAGGGTACAATGCATAAAAGAGAGCTCTAAGAGGTGGGACCCTGGATTAATTAATACAAGAAGTTTCCCCCCCAGAATCAATACAGTTTAACCCCATTTTTGAAGCTCTTTACAAAGTGCTTATTACAGAATCCATCCATCAACAAACATTTTTTAAGAGCTCATTATATGCCAGGCATTGGCTAAATGCTGAGGCTTTAAAAAAAAAGAAAAGCAAAAACAATCCCTGTTTCTAATGGGAGAGACAGCACATGCATCAACTGAAACCTTCCAGACATATACAAAATATATAGGTAGGAAATAACGTAAGAGGAGCCCGCTCTCCCATTTTCCTACAGAAGGTGGGATTTGAGCTGAATCTAAAAGAAAGCCAGGAAGCCAGGAAAAAGTGACAAGGAGGGTGAGAATTCCAGCTGTGAGAGAAAGCTAGGAAAGGTAGGAGATGGGGCATCATAGCATTCCAGCTCCTTGAGGGCAGGGACTAACAGAGCCTGCCTCACAGTAGGCCCATAATCGTGTTTATGGTACTAATGGCACCAATCGTGTTGCTCCCTCTCTGGACTCCCAACCCATAACAGAAAAGGCAGGGCAGGGTCTTTTAATGGAAACTTGGTTGGCTGAGTGCTGTCCATCTTTCTCAAAGAGGACCAAATGACATCACCATGTTGGGGTCAAGGTACAGTGTGTCTGACTGCAGCTCATCAGACCAGCACGAGGTCAGAAGGCTCTGCCACAGGTTGGGCACAAATAGTCCACATGAACATCTGGAGCGGAGATGTTGCTAAATTTGTGCATCTCACTTTTTTTTCAGATAACTGTAGAATTATCTCTGATTGCCATCATAGATGATTATAAGAAATTATCAAATCAGATCAAATGCTATCTACCTACCTATTTCTCTATCTATCCACACACATACCCTCTTATGCTTTTCATCATATAAGTGGCTGTAGAGAATTCTGAGATACAAAAAGATAGAAACCTTTTGAAAAGAATTAAAATTCAATTTTGTTACCAGGTAATTTATGAATATGACAAGTGACTACTTCCCCCCCCCTTCACATTACTGAAATGACGGGCTGCAGGTTTTAGAAATGAAATAAATGCAAGTCACATTTAACTTTCATCCGGCAGAATGCAAATCAGCTCACTCAGTCAGGTAAATCACTTTAAAGTAATTTGTCGTGCCCTCAAGGGTACAGCACCATCCAATTTGCTCAACTCTAGAACTGCAGAGCAAAATGAAAGGACTCAGAATCTGGGTGACTTATTAATGCCAATTATAAATCTCAAGTCATCTTTGATATCAGACTCCAACCTTGACCAAAGAGAAGTCTAAATTGTGTGAAGCTACTTTAGCACTGAGATCATAGCATGACAGATTTCTAGCAGTAAAGAACCACAGCAGTCATCCAGTTGAACCATCTTATTTTGGAGGTAAGAAAATTGAGGGTAGTAAAGCGAAGTGATTTGTCCAAAGTCACACAGATTGCAATTGGCAAAGCTTGGATTTGAACCTAGGTCTTCTGATGCCATATCTGCAAGCCTTCTTTCCACTATGGCCTCTGTGGTAAGGGACCCAAGAGCCAAGCATGGAGTACCCCAGTAGACACCCCAGACCTTCTGGCTCCTGAAGGCACAAGGTCTAAGCCCTACTCACTAATGTACCCTAGACATAATGCAATCCTTTGGCATGGGACCCTTCCTTGCCTGTAAAGGGAAATCTCAGAAAAGGAATATTCTTAGTTACTGTTGTAAGGAGAGAACTTTGTAAACTGTAAATGCTATAGAAATGTAAAATTACTTAACTTCTCAGTTAGCCTCAGTTTCCTCATTTGTAAAATGAAGAGAATGGTGCTCATATTGCCTGTCCCACAAGGTTCTTCTGAGCCTTAAATTAAATAGTGGGCGTGAAATACTTTATAAGCTTTGAAAGCTTGTTCAAGATTGCTTGTATTCATTCTGATTACATGTAACCAATTTAAGAAAGTAAGCTTTCAGCTGTTGAATGATATTAAATAGGAAACAGTCCAACCTCCTAACACATAATCTGATTTCCTTTATCTGGCTAATTTCCTTCAGGCTACAAGTGCGTGGCTCTCCTTAGTAATATTTACAGATGTATAACTGTGTCAGTAAAAGTGGTTCCCAAATCCTTGACTTTTTTTATCCATGAAATATCTATATCTACATATGAACATATATGTGAACATATATATGTATGTATACACATGCTTTTGCTACTATTAAGTTTTTTATTGTATAGGTCACTGAAATTTGTGATACATTTAATCTGAATAAAAAGAATTTCTAAATCTGTAACCATAGGAAATTAAAACAGCTCAGAGGTTTTACCTTACGCTCTTCAAATTGGGAAAGAAGATAAAAGATGGGAAAAGTCAGTGTCGGAGAGACTGTGGGAAAACAGGCGCACTAATTAGAAGAAGTTGTGAATTGATCCAACAATTAGGGAAATTAATTTGACATGATGGGAGCAAAGTTACAAAACTGTTCAATACCATTGATCCAGAAATCACACAATAGGGTTTTATATCTTAAGGATGTCAGTGACGGAAAGGTCTCCCATGCACACAAATATTCATCATACCATTATTTGTACTAGGAAGACATTTAGAAACAAACTGTATGTGTATCGGTTGGACATATGAATGTAACAGAATATTCTTGAGCCATAAGGAAAAATGATCATGAAGAATTCGGAGAAAGATGGAAAGACTTGTATGATGATGCAAAATGAAGACTGAAGATCCAGGAGAAAAATAGACACACTGAACAATGGGTACTGTGGCCCATGTTGCCTCCAGTTGATTGTGGTTAAAAAAATGTTTCCTTCCTTTCTGTTAAGACATCATCAACTGTAAGAGCAAAAGTTGTATTGCTGAATTGTAGTTACTATACTAGATGGTTGTGGGGGAGTTGTTTACTGGGTAGCTTCCATTTTTTTTTTCTTAAATGGAATCCTTTATCTCCCGTGTTGAGGATCACCCAACAAGTAATTGATCAGGTTGCAATGACATTAACAGCAAACGAGTATTCAGGTGAAGCAGTGTAAAGGGTATCATCAGAAAGATGGATGGTGAGGAAAAAAAGGATGGCTGGTCATGAGTGGGAAGAAGGATGACCCATGGCTACCATGTGCTTTATTGATAGCCACTCAGTGTCAAGAGACTTAGAGGAAGAGCGCTAGTGTGCTGAGGGAGCCCTTCCACAGAGGATTTACAACAGGACATAGACAAGAGTTGTGTAGAATAAGTCACAATCTGTATCACTGGAGGGAGTACATGTATGGAAGAGATAATAGATCCTTTGAAGCATCCTTTATCTTCTGAACTAGTGAGATGCAAGTAGTTGTCGTGATTTTCCTGTTTTCTTTTTTCTCCAATCAACTTTTGCTTTTTTCTCCTCATCTGTTTGAGTCTTTTTTAAGGGAGGGATAGTGGTAGGGGAACCTGAAAAAGGAGTCATTTTTCTTTCTTTTTTTTTACATTTAATTTTAATTTTTTTTTTCTCAGTTTCATGCAAATAAAAACTTTTAACATTTAAAAGAAAATTGTAGAAATCTATCCTGCCCTACAGGAAAATTGAAGGGGAAGGGGATAAGAGAAGGGGAGGGGAGATAGAAGGGAAGGCAGATTAGGGAAAGGGTTATTCAGAATGCACGCCATCTTGGGGTGGGGTGAGGCATGAGATGGGGAGAAAATTTGAAACTCAAAATCTTGTGGAAGTGAATGTTGAAAACTAAAAATAAATTAATTTTAAAAAAGAAAAAATTGAGTTCCATATTCTCTTCCTCCCTCCTTCCCTTCATCCCTTCTTGAGGAGGCAAGCAATTTAAAATAGATTATACATGTACAGTCATGTAAAACATTTCCATATTAGACATGTTGCAAGAGAAAATGCAGACAAAAAAAAGAATAATAAGGAGAGTTTAAAAAGTATACCTCAATTTGCATTCAGACTAAGAGAGTGGAGTCCTTTTCCTCTGAATTCTGTTTCATACCAATTTTTAAAAAAGATTTCTTGCCACAGACTGAGAATATATCATTGAAGTGTGAGCTGCCCAGATGAGTGGCCTTCAACAGCTGCTTGTATTAACACAGTTCATGGATTTCATAGAATTGCAACAGTGACATTGATGTACATGTTGGTGCTGCGCTAATCTCTCATTCCCTGAAATCTTTAGCTTGGCTCTCTGCATTAATGTTATAATCCGTTCCCCTCACTCTGGCCGCTGCCCCATTTACATAGCAGTACGTGGCTCAACTCCCTGGAACTACCCTTCTGATATTCATCATCACTGGATCTCAATTTATGTAAGAAAAACCTCCATCATTTGAAAAGACATCATATTTCATTTAACACAGATGCTAATTTTAAAAACCTAAAAGAAATTCCCGTGGAAGTTGTATGCATTTTTCCAATTTACCTAGGCCATTTGTCACTCATGTTTACTAGGAGTTATGTAATAGACCATTTGGATCATTTCACTTTCTTCTCCCTTAGATAACACGGCACCTGAGGCAGGTGAATCTTGACTTCAAATGTAAGAGAATCCCCTTTGTGCACCAGGGATCTGAGGGCCAGACCAGTAGGACAGTGAGGCTGATAATGGTGATGCTTAGCTGGGCCTATTGCATTATACATTTTTGGTAGAGTTTACAAATTGTTTTCCTCACAAAAGTCCTGTCAGGCAGAGCATGCTTGTATTATTATTATTACTCATTATTACAAATTGAGGGTAGATCTCTATTGGTAGGTGGAGCCTTCTCATACTGAATTCCCCATACTGATGAAATCATAGTTTTGGTCCAACAAAATATACTGAGAAGAAGCAACTAAATGTCTCAGTAGACAGAATGAGGGGCTTGGAGTCAGGAAGAGCTGAGTTCAAATCCAGCCCCACACATTTACTGTCTGTGTGTGACCCTGGGCAAGTCACTTAACCTCTGTTTACTCACCTTCCTCAACTGTAAGATGAGCATAATAATAGCACCTACCTTCCTGGATTGTTGTAAGAATCAAATGAGAAGGTATTTGTAACATGCTTAGCAAACCTTAAAATGCTATATAGATATTAGCTATTATAAATACATAATTTCATTCAAGTCTTTCTCTGAAAATGCTCAGCTGTTAATAATAGTATGACATAAGATAGCATTATATGACATAACATAACTTAATATAACCACACAGGAAAATTGTCCCTCAGAGAAGTGAATGAATGAAGGAGTGAATGAATGAATGAATATAAAAGTATATATTAATCTCTTACTACGTGCCAAGCACAGTGCTAGGAAAAGGATTCCAGCCTAGGTCTCTCCTAACTTCAAGGCTGGTTATCTCTTCATTATTGATTAGTCAGTCAGTCAATAATCATTTATTAAGTGTTTATTATATGTCAGGGTCTATGCTATCAAGAAAAAAAGCATTTATTAAGCCCCTGCTGTGTTCCAGGCATTGTGCTAAGCAATAGGGATTCAAAGAGAAGAAAAAATAATGATTTTTTCTCTCAAGGATCTTGCCTTTTTTCCAAAGAGCTTATGTCCTAGTTGATGACAAAAACTATTTTCTTGAGCTACTGTTGCTATTCCCTACTGTCTCTTCTACGAGCTTGCTATTTCCCCTGCCATCTTCATCCTCATTTCTTTCTCCTTTCCCCTCTTCTTCTTCCTCTCCTCTCCCATTGGCTTCCATGACCCTGCTTGCTTTCTTTATTTTCCTTCCTTCCTTCCTTCCTTCCTTCCTTCCTTCCTTCCTTCCTTCCTTCCTTCCTTCCTTCCTTCCTTCCTTCCTTCCTTCCTTCCTTTCTCTCTCTCTCTCTCCTCCTCTCTCTCTCCCTCCATCCTTCTCTCTCTCTCCCTCTTCCTCCTTCTCCCTCTCTTCTTTCTACCTCTCTCTCCCTCCTTTCTCCCTCTCCCTTTCTCCTCCACCCCCCTCTTGCTTCCTGTCTGATTACTCTTTCCACCATCCTTTGCTGCTTCACCTTCATCCTTCCAGCCACCAAGAGTGGGTATCCCACAAGGTTCACCCTCTGTCTTTCTCTTCCTCTTCTCTCGCCATGCTCTCCTTTGCAGATCTCATCCCCTCCCATGGCTTCATTTATCATTTCTAGGCAGTGACAGCAAATACTATACTTAAATTTTGTTTATTAGCAGGAAATCTTTGTTTGAACTACTTTTCCCCAGTAAATCTCAACAAGCTGCTTGTTAATTTTCAATATTTCTGTCTTTCCCTTGGGCTGTGTCTACAGGACATCAGGCATCCAGGCGAAAGCTGAAAAAATACATTTACTCATCCAGATGTTTCTGAACATTTGGGCATTTGTCATTATGTAGACAAAGCATCTGCATAATCACCTGAATTTAAAATTTTTCATGTGATTAGTATATAAACAAAGTGGAAGGCCCAAAAGGGAGGACTCAGCTCCATTCTTGTCCAAAGGTGGTTTCCAACTCTGTAAAATGAAGATCTTGATTAAATGATTAAATTTTCTTCTAGTGCTTAGCAAACCACTTTACACATATCAATGTTTCTTGATCAACTGTTTGGAGTACCCACACTATTGAACTTAGTCCCATTGAAGGTGTCTAGAAATGAATTAACTATGAGGCATGGTGGAGGAGCACTTGATAAAGCATGGATGGGGCAGCTAGGTGATCCAGTAGATAGAGCACTGGGCCTATAATCAGGAGGACCTGAGTTCAAATCTGATTCAGAGACTTACTAGCTGTGTGACCCTGGGCAAGTCACTGAAACCCTGTTTGCCTCAATTTCCTCATCTGTCAAATGACTGGAGAAGGAAATGGCAAATCACTCCACTTTCTTTGTCAAGAAAACCCCAAATGGGGTCATGAAGAGTCAGATGTGACTGAAAAACAACTGAACAACAACAAGAGTCTTTATATTTCTGCTTCAATCATCTTGTCATCACAAGCCCACAGGAATGTCCTTTGGAAAAAATCTGAGTCTTTCTCCTTTTGTCACTCAATATACCACAGAGAAATACTTAGGAGAAAAGGCAAAAAAGCTTTAGGTAAGACTTACAGGGTGTCCCAAAAGTCCACTAACAACTTATAAACCAAGCTATTAGAGCTTAAAACTGCACCAAGACTTTTGGGACATTCTGTACAGGTATATAAAAAAAGAATGCTTTAAATTTTTGTATTATGCTGAAAAGTAACATATACATGTGTATATATTCATATGTGTATGTGCACAAATACATATGTATGTATATCTCCAGTGTAAACACACATACATATAGTTCCATAAGGAAGCACTGCACTAAAAAGTTAATAATTCATATCCTGATCTTGTTTCTCATTTATTCAAGTACTTATTTGCTGTCCTACCCATCTTTCCAAATCTCCACCTTTCTATTTGAGGATAAATTGAGTTTATTTTATATTTTAATTTTAAGAGACATTTGGGCTGTGGCCTACTGTTGTAAATCAGTCAGTTGGGATGTAAATGGGGAGGCAGGGTGGGCAGCTCCTCTGCGCCCGGCAGTGATGGCTAGAATGTGAAGCCAAGACTGGAAGGATGCATAACTCACCTTCAAGGCTGGTGACCCTCTGACAGAGAGGACAGGTTTCGTTAACATTTCCGTATTCCTGTTTGGATAACCTCACAGGTTCGACAGCTTGTAAAACTCCTGGCTCTCCAAATGTTGGCTGTCTGGCTTAATTCAGAGCTTTTCTGTGGAGAGGTTGGGTTCTTTTTCTTTTCTTTTTTTTTTCTAAAGCACAGCCAAGTTCTTTCCCTTTGAAGTTTCCTATGGTATCAGGTGTTTATTCATCTTCTAGAATTGCATAGTTCCGTTTCTAAAGGATGGTTATCAGTTCTAACTTAAATACTGCCCTTCCCAGGGAAGACAATGTGCATTTCTGTGTTGGCATTATCATTTCTGGGAAATCCTTGAGATTTTTGCTTCCTAGTTTCATTGAAAAGAATTCATACTTTATACACAGAATTGGGTAAGATTGTAACGCAGCCATTCAGAGTAATTGAATTGTTAAAAGTGAAAATTTGTGCAAATTCTATTTTTCTGATGTTCTTCTCAAGTCCCATGAGGCGTGCTGTTCTTTATTAATCTTAGAAAAGATTCCTAGAATCAGGGTATGTTTTGGCTTGGGACTCTAGTTTTGGACAGTTACATGGTAGGCAAAGAGACACTGCGGTATACTATAGTGTATAGAGAGCTGACCTCAGATTCAGAAAGATCTGGGTCCAAGTCTTATCTCTGATTCATACTATGTGACCACTGACAAGTCACTTAATCTCTTAATGCCCTGGGCTACTCTGGGGCTATAAAGTCACAGAGAAGGTGCTGACCTGCTTTGATGGGGAAATCATAGGATTGGTTAAAAAAAAAAAAGGAAATATAATATGCTTGGCGTCCTGTTGAGATATGGGCACTCAGAAAAAATCAACAAGAATAGTAAGAACCTTGTGGTACTGGTGTCTGGTGATAATATATGGCAGCTGCGGCACACATAGCTGTTAGTACAGAGACTTTGCACACAGTAGGTGCTTAATAAATGCTTATTGACTGACATCCCTATTTGGGGATGCATTTTGTTCAGCGAGTAAAGGCGGGATTTGAACTCAGGCCATCCTGACTCTGGGTCCAGCCACTATGCTGTCTTGCTGCCTATGACAATATTATGCCAACCTCTTACAGATTTCTGGTGATGCATTACTAGAAAATGCGCAACGTGTGCTGTGTATGTAGAAGTGGGTGGATAGAGCATTAAATCCTGCCTCAGACACTTACTAGCCCTGTGATCTGGCACATCTCTTAACCTCTTTGCCTCAGTCTTCTAATCTGTAAAATGGAGATGATAATAATAACACCTACTTGTCAGGGTTGTTATGAGGATCAAATGAGATCACATTTGTAAAGTGCTTTGCAAACCCTATAGTCTATTATTATTATTATTATTATTATTATTATTATTATTATTATTATTATTATTATTTTTGCTTTTTGGTAAGGCAATTGGGGTTGAGTGACTTGCCCAAGGTCTCACAGCTAGCAAGTGTCATGTGTCTGAGGTCAGATTTGAACTCAGGTCCTCCTGAGTCCAGGGCTGGTGCTCTATTCACTGCGCCACCTAGCTGCCCCTTACAGTCTATTATTATTAAAAAGATAGAAAATTTCATATACTGTCCATGATCATGTAGAGGTTATAATAGTTTAATCTTCATGTATTTGTTGACCTATTCATAAAACTTTTTTTTTAACACCTACTGTATGCAAGGCGCTGTGCTCAGTGATGGAGGCACAAAGACAGAAATGAAACTGAATCCCTGCCCTTAAGAAGCTGCCATTCTTCTGAGGGGGTAGAGCGTGCTTAATACAGCATGAAAATGCAAAAAAAAAAATACTGAAAGCAAATACTGAGTAATTTGGGGGAGGAGAGAGAATACTTACTACTCAGAGGGTCCACAAGGAACTTGTAAGTGGAGAGTGCACTTGAGCTAGGCCTGGAAGGGAGATAAGGCCTCCAAGAGGTGAAGGTGTAGAGGGGCAGTGTTCCATGTGCAAAGGTGTGGAGATGAGAGATGAAGTTTTGTGGAAGGAGAACAGCAGATTGGCCAATCTGGCTGGTATGAAGATTGAGTGAGGGGGAATAATGTAAAGTCAGTCTGTAAAAGTAATCTGGAATGAGATTGTGAAGGGCTTTAATGACAAGCAAAGGCATTGATTTTGTGTTCTTATTTTAGAGGCAAGAGGGGGCCACTGGAGTTTCTGGAGCTAGGGAGTGACATGGGGTCATAGGTCTAGATGTTTGTACCTATGCTGCTGGAGTATCTGCCATCTACAGGGCATCACGTTCCTTAATTCTGTCCTCTCGGCAAATTCTTCTTGTTCTGGGTGTTGATGCCAGCTCACTTCTCATGATAAATGGAATTGGCTTACCAGAGATGCTGCTCCCAGCTCTGCACAATCTGTTTCTCCAGCTTTGGCTATGGTATATGGCACCCTGGGCCCAAGCAAGGACTTCTTCTTCTCTTAGCTCAGTTATCTTGAGTCACTTACCCTCAACCCATTGGCCAAGGTTCAGAGAGGCCTGTTTTGCCCTCCCACCATTTAGAAATGGCTCCGATCTCTGTGGGCTCCAAAGCTGCTTCTATCCCATCCCTTTGGCTTCAGACCTTGATACCTTCCAGATCATACCATCTTGAAGGTCTTCATACTCTAGTCCCATTAGAAACTATTCACCTCCTTGCCTTATCTCTTGCTCATTTCTGGCCAGTCCCAGAACCACTTTCTGAGGCCAATAATATAAACCACCTCTCCGGGCCAGTGCAGTCATGATGGACTGGTCAGTTGTCTCTTTCCCTATAAGCGTCTTGGGCCATTAATCTTAGGCCTTTCGGGCCTGTTCTTATGAAACCTCATTCTAGTACTGCTCCCCACAAGCTGATTTGCTCCCATTCTGACCTTGTGCTCCCAGATGGACCAAACCCTAGCTCTCCACTCTGGAGTGAACTAAGGTGACCCACAAAGGGTCAGTTGAGACAGGCTGTCTTTCTCTAGTCTGGGCTAGGAATCCTAGTATTATGGGATACCATGTCACCAGTTTTCCTTGGGACCCTCCTATATATGGGCTGGGGTAGGTATTATAATAATTGCAATAACAAAAACTACATGAACATGCGTAATAAACTAGCTCGCCCTGCCCCTCTTAATAATTGGGCCAAACCATCCCCCATAGTGTTTCTGTCTATTTCGGTATGGGTGTATTTCATTTCTCCCTTTTAGCTGAGTGACTGCAATCTCTAAGTGGCCTGTGGTTGACAAATGTGGTCTGTATGAGTGAAAGCCAAGCAGCTTGATACCCATCTGTGCACACAAGCGTTTTGGGGTCTGTGTGTGTGCGAGATGGCGATGTCATCACTACTCTACTTCATCCTTAAGAGTGTCTCTGCCGCCCAGCCCTTCACCTGTAGCTATGAGAGGAATCCCTTTGTTGTCTGAGTGGATGGCTTGCCTTCTGGGAGAGATGCACCCCCTCCTCCTCCTCTCCTCGCCCTGTAGGCTCCTCTCCATCCTGTGTCCGGTCTCGTTTTTTAACGGCTCTGCCTGCCTCTGCAGCTCTTCCTCTGTGTTAGAGAGGGTCCGGCTGACCGCTGCTTCTCTTTCCTGGAATGCACAACACCCCCGTCCCCAAAGTAAACACCCTGACACACCCTCTGGGCACTTCCCTGACACCAGTCCTTCTTGGGTGCTACCACAGCTTCCTCCTTCTCTACTTGTTTATGTTGTTTTCATGTTCTCTGAAGACGGCATCGCTTAGGAAACCAGCATGGTATAATGGAAAGAGCATTGACTTAGAGGACCTGGGTTCAAGTCCCTGCTTGCTACTTGCTACCTGCATGACCTTGAGAAAGTCACTTAAACCCTCCATTTCCCTGTCTATAAAATGAGGGGCTTGGATGAAAGGATTTCTAATGTCCCTTCCCTGGTATCTAAAACTATAACCATTGTCAGTACCAAAGCGATGTTACCTGAGTGCAGACTTGACCATGTCACCCCTCTACTCAGTAACCTCCCATGGCTCCCTATTACCTCCAAGATCAAACATAAAATCTTCTGTTTGCCTTTCAAAGCCCTGGACAGCCTGGCCTTCTTCAGTCTATTTACTTCACTCCTCTCTATGAACTCTATGGTCCAACAAGATCTGCCCATTTACTGCTTCTGTGCCATGATGTTCAGTCTATATCCCTGGTCCTCCTGCCTGGAATGTTCTCCCTCTTTGCCTCCGACTCTTGGCATCCCTGGCTTCCTTCAGGACTCAGCTCAAATCTCACTTTCCCAGTTACTGCAATGTGGCTTCATTCTGGGTTTATCTCCCACTTCCTGTACTTTATACATTCATAGCTATTGTCACGTTGTTTCCCCAATTAGAATGCGAGTTCCCTGAGGGGCAGGGACTGTGTTTTTGCCTTTCTTTGTATCCCCTGCACTTAGCACAATGCTTGGCATACAGTAAGTGCTTAATAAATGTTTACCAATTGATTGACAATCCTATGATCATGGATCACACTGATTTATGGAAGATTCTAGTAGGTAATGAACTGACTGGCTAGAATATTGTGCCAATTGGGCCAAATTTAATAAGATGCAATCTAATAATAAATGTAAAGTCTGTTAAAAAATGAACTTCACAAGTACAAGATGGTGGTGGGGGTAGGGTGAGACATGGCCAGATAGCAACTCATCTGAAACAGATCTGGGCCAGCAAGCCATCATCTGGGCCATCAGTGTGCTTGGGCTGTTACCTTGGGCTCTGTTAAAGAGAGAGAGGGCTAGTGATCCAGACTGGGGAGTCCTGTCATGTTGTGTCCTGATTAGCCAACATCTGGAGCGGTGTATTCAGTTCTGGGTGGGTGCCATATTTTGGGAAGACCATCGATAAGATGGAGAGTGTCCAAGAGGAGGGCCACTGAACATGGTGATAGTCCTCAAGCTGGGACATGATAGCTGACGGACCATTCTAGGAAAGAAGAAAGGAAAGAACTAGGAGTCATTGGTGGAAATTATAGGAGTCTAGGTTTAAACTGAATGATAATGAGAGTGGAATGGTCCGCCTCTAGTGGCAGTGGCAAGTTCCCCTTTCCTTGGGGTCTGGATGACCACTTGTCAGGTAGGTAGTCTGAGGGAATCCTTGTTGAGGTTCTGGTTTAGAACATGCAGGGTGTTCCAAAAGCTAATAATGCTTAAAACTGCAATAAGACTTTTGGAGATGTGCTGGCCTATGAGATTCTGTGAGTCTGTGAGTGGTGACTCGGGGGCCCACTGTTGAAGTGGACTGGAAGGAAGGCCCCCTTTGGCATTCATACCAGACATGGGAGAATCTAGCTGTTAGCAGGAATGGGTAGAGGGCCGGCTGGTTGTCCGAACGATTGGTTCAGATGAGGATGACTTTTCAATACCATGAACTGAATGTGGTACAATATGGCGAAATGCGCAGTTTTGAAGTAACCTATTGGACTTTCATTCAAGAAATCTTTGTAATTACCTTATGACGAATGATGGTGGCATCATCCTGATGAGGATTCTTTTTTTCCAGTTCTGTCATTTCATCAGGATAGGGAATTCCCAATGCGGAGAGTCCTTCTGCCAATGCCAATCAATGATTGTTTTGTAACTTACAGCCACAGAAAGTTGCCTGGGGACATGCAGAGATTGTCAGAGGAACACCATGAACTTGGAGCCCTTGACTCCAAGGCTGATCCTCTGTCCATGGAAGTTCACATTGCCTCTGACAAGGATTAACAGAAACCATTTTTGTGTCTTAAATGGGATGGTTTCAGTCCAGTGTTCTGATTTTTCCTAATGGCTTCCTAAGGTTCCCTAAACATCCTGCCTCCGTGTGCTCTGTACTGTTACAAAGGCACACCAGCCTCCAGAAAGACATATTTAGAATGAATTATGTGGTGGTTGCTTACAAATTATAGGTACTTGGTACCCTGCCCCACTTCTATTAATTAACTGTTTGACTATGGGCAAGTCATGCAACTCTTCTGAGGCTCAGTTTCCCTATCTGTACTTCACATCTGTGCACCTTAACATGTTATATAATAATCAACCTATAGCCGTTTATTAAGCACGTATTGTACACAGGCACTGGGTATAAAAAAAGAGAAATAATCTGTGTCTTTCAGAAACTTGTATTGCCATTTATATGGGCAGCTAAGAGGCGCCATAGTGAATAGAGCGCCAGGCCTGGAGTCAGGAAGACTCATCCTTGTGAGTTTAAATCTTGCCTCAGATACTTGTTAGCCATGTGACCCTAGGCAAGTCACTTAACCCTATTTGCTTCCATTTCCTCATCTGTAAAATGAGCAGGAGAAGGAAATGGCAAAACCGCTTTAGTACTTCTGCCAAGAAAACCCCAAATGACATTACAAAGAGTAGGGCATGACTGAAACAACTGAACAACCACCACCATTTACACAAATGAGTATAGACAGAGTATATAATGGTAGCTAGCATTTATAGAGTGCTTTTAAGATTCTCATTTGATTCTCACAACTGCTCTGAGGAAGGTGGTATCATCCCCATTTTACAGATAAGAAAGCAAAGGCTAAGTGATTTGCCCAAGATCATTTAGCTATCAGGATTTGAACTCAGGTCTTCCTGACTCCAAATCCCATACTCCATTCACTATTCCACCTAGCTGTCTTATTATTTAACCTCTGTAAGACCCAGTTTCCTTATTCAAAATTGGGATAATAATAGCTACAGCACCTCATAAGGCTCAAATGAGATACACCAACCAGATAGACCTTAAAGCGCTATATATATGTATGTACGTATGTATGTATGTATTGACTATTATTAATCTCCCTGAGCCTCAGTTTCCTCATCTGTAAAGTGAAGGGATTGGGCTAAATTGTCCCTTCCCTCTGTGGATCCATGATGTGTTTAGTACAGTGAGTGATGGAAACGATAGTTTTAGTCATGACATTTAAAAAGTACTAATGGTGAGATTGCCAATTTTTAAGATGGCTTTTCATTTTCATTTGATTGGAAGATGCTTGTGGTTTTGAGAAGCTTATGATGGTTAAGAAATGTGGGAGAACTGGACATCACAAAGGCCTGATTGGCCTGGCTCGGGGTCTAGAGTAATGGCTAGAGTGTCCTGGAGTCCTGCCATGAGGAAGTAGACAGTGTTATTGATTTCTCAACATAATTGTAGCTTTTAACTAAGAAAAGAAGTAGAGTTTCTTTTTTAGCATGACAGGTATTGGTGACTGTGTTCAAAGTTAGGTAAACAGAGAGATTGGGAGCGTAAATTTTGACCAAGATTATAAATACCTCAATAATACAAGTTGACATTGCTATGATACTTGGCGGTCACAAAGCGCTTGCAGATGTTATGTCATTGACCCTTACAGCAACCCCATGGAGGAAGTGCTGTCATTGGCTTCATTCTGTAGATTAGGAAACTGAGGTCCTGAGCAATTGCATCCTACTTCTTGTTCAGCAACAGAGCTGGGGCTCCAACCTGAATTATGGTATCATAGCTCCAGAGATGGAAGGGACCTCGGAGGTCAGTCAGCTCAAGCCCCTCATTTTACATATGAACATATCGAAGCTCAGAATAGTTCAGTGATTTCTCCAAGGTCACACAGCTGGTAAGCATCAGAGGTGGGATTTGAACCCAGGTCTTCTCTTTCCACTGTTTATATCTTTTGGTTTTTTCTCTCAGGGCCATCTAAGTGGTTGCTGAATTGAATTAGAGTGAATTTAGTCATCCACTTCAGGGGAGAAAAGGCTTTGTTAGAAAACATGTACTTTTATTGTTCTCTCTTGGTCACTTAGTGAATCACTTGGATTATGGTTCTAGTTGAATTATTCTTACCTCTTAAGGTCCAACTATTTGTAGAGATTTCCAGCGCCACCCCTTCTGAGTTTTCTTAGGATTTCATTTCCCTCACCAGGTTCATCTTCTGACACTGCTTTCAAATCGAGAAAAGTCCAGGGGTGAAATGGGAGAATGGTTATCTATCAGTTTCATGGTATTGGTCAAGTCCCTGGGCATCCTTTCTGCAGAAGCTCAGATAGAAAGCTGTGCCCTCTCCTTTTGGCCGTCCCCGTGGATGCTTCCTGAGTCCAGTGACTGCTGATTCAGTCATTCCTTCAACCAACCCTGAACACCTACAACGTACAAGTCTCCCCCCATTAGACTGTGAGCTCCTTGGGGCCAGGGGCTGGTTTCAGCCTTTCTTTGTGTCCCCCTTGGCTTTGCACAGTGCCTGACACATAGTAGACTTAATAAATGTTTAGGGACTGATTGTTGGTAGGTTTTAAAAGATAATTCCTGCCCAATGAAGGATCACCTTTCCCCTCTTCTCACGTCTTATACTACTTTGCCCCTTTACACTTAACTCATATGTGTCTCTGACTTCGTCCTTTATAGATTGTAACCTCCTTGAGGGCCGGATCTGTTTCATTCTTCCCTTTGTGTTCCCAGAGCAGAAGCACCCAGTTGGCATTCAGTGCTTGTTCATTGATTTACGGTCCTAAGACAGACAGGTATAGTGATTTCAAATCAGGACCAGTTTGGGGCAAGTTTCCCCTCTGGACTTCTGTTTCCTTATCTGTAAAATGAGAGGAAAGAGAATCCATGAATTCTGAGGACCCTTCCAATTCTAGATACTCTGATCATGTGATCCCTCTAAGACTGTAAGTTCTAGGAGGGTAGGCATTGTGGCTCATTTATCTTTATGTTCCCATTAGCATCTAAATACTCAGTAAATTGATGAATGAAATGAAAGAAGGAATAAAACAATGAGGCTCCTAGGGAAGATACAGTCATCATCTTTTCAGTCCTCAAGATCCTGAGTCTTCATAAAGCCTCTGATACAGCATTTCATAGAACTTCAGAGTAATACATCTGATTCAATACAGCAAATACTTATTAATCACCAACTGTTTGCAAGGACCTTTGCTAGGTGCCAGGGACCCACTCAGGTAAAAACAAAGCTCTCTTTCCAGGAGTTTTTATCTCTTGGCAGGATATAACATGACCTCAGATAACTACAATATAGCTGTACTTCTCGTCTTAGATGTCTCATTACTGCTTTCATCCAAGAAAATGTTCCTCTGGCTGAGGAACTGAAATGGTAGGTGAGGTAGGCGAGCATGGTGGGAGATCTAACTAGCTTAAGAGAAGCCGGAGGGCCAGTTTTTTCCGTTTTTACCCTCACTCTTGTGGGTTGTGGTGACGTTCGAAGGATTTATGATTAGTTATCTACAAACTGGGGCAGACTGTTTGGGAGAGATTAAAAATGTCAAAGAGAAAATAAGAAAAAATTTTATGACTAAGAGAGGAAGGGAAATTGGAATGATCTCGTGACTTAACATGGATGTGAATGGCCCAGCAATAGGGAATCTCCAAATAGGGAAGTTTTAGGACCGTGTCATGAAGGGCTTCAATGGACGATAGTAGAATCATGATTCTGGCTGGAAGGGGTTTCAGAGACCATCTAGCTCAACCCCCTCATTTTACAAATGAAAATGAAGTCAATGGAGGTTAAGTCTGTGACTTCAGGAGGCTTTCTTGGCAAAGATACTAGACCAGCTTCCCATTTGAGTTCCCAGATGAGGAACTGAGGTAATAAGGCTTAAGTAACTTGCCCAGGGTCATGCTGCTAAGTATCTGAGGTCACATTTGAACTCAGATCATCTGATTCCAAACCAAGTGCTCTATCCCTCCACTGCACAGTGTAGGCACCAGGCCTTTAATTACTCCTTTGTTAAATGAGAGGATTACTGACGTCCCTTCCACTTACAAATCTATGGTCTTATGATCCATGTGACTTCTGTAGGTTCCATGAGTCTGGGCATTTCATACCCTTCCTAGTCTTAAGAAAATAAATTGAGCAATGGAGTAGAATCTATTTTAAAATTTCAGATATTCATATACATTGCTAATTGACCGGGTATTGAAGAACAGGATTAGAATTCAAAAGGAATAAGGAAGATTGAAGGAATGACCTGAGTTAATTGGAATGAGTGACTTGAATTTGTTGACAGTAATTATTGTAGTAGGATGAACATTAATGAGCTTCATTTATCTTCATATCTCTGTCCTTCTTCCCCTCCCCCATGCCTAGCATGGTGCTGTCCTTAATAAATGTTAGTTGAATATTGTTTAATTAACACGAAATTGGAGAGGGTTAGCCAGTAAGAATTACCAGATGACCTTCAGATCCATTCAAATCCTAATTTTCTAGGATTACTTGAGATTAAGGCAATGTGACAGGAGAAGATAGAATGAGTGAGTAAGTATAAGGAAGGGGAGGGGATGGGGAAGCAGTTAAATGCCTGAATATTCGGAGGAGAAATGGTAAATATGAAGAATGAGCTAGTCTAAGAGCTTTGACAGGGATTTTTTTCTTTTTTGTGAAATCCCAAATAACTGAGTGGTTACGAAAGAAATTTAACTGAATAAATAGGACAAGATTCTAGAACATAATAAGCCCCATGCCCAATTTTACCATCTGTCTCAACTGGGGCCACCTGGCTATTAGAGGCAGAATAGGTTGTCCAAAAACTCCCTCCCTCCTTCCCCCCCACTTCCTGCAGTGAGCCTCCCCATTATCATAGTATACCCCGAACCACTGGATGGTTCTAGATAAGCACCCAGCTTCCAACTGAAGAGCCTTGTATATAACGTAAGAAATGTGTGCTGAACTGAATTGGATTAAAACATGGCTTTTTTAATGAACACCTGAACACCCACCTTCCTCTGAACTCTTCTAGCAATATGTTTCTATGCAATTCATTTGGCAGCAAATGCCCTGGATGGTGACATCTCTTGTGTAGCTGCCGTGAGCTGTTATTGAAACCTCTCATTTAATAGTTTGCTTATATCATCAGTGAAGAGGCTTAATATCCAGTACTGGGGAGCTGACAGTTCTAGCATACACTACCTCGACCAGATCACACCTGACTGAAGCACTGTGTTTGGTTTTGGCTGTCATGTTTTAGGAGGATTATAGATAACCTGGACACCATCCAGGATGGTGAATGACCTTGACCTCATGCCATATGGATATCCGTGGCAGGAACTGAATATTGTTAGCCTGGGGAAGGGATAACAAAGACAAAAAAAGCATCGATGCAACTTTAGACCATTTACTAGCCAAAGTTGGGGTAAGCATGACATGTTCAGAAGGTAGTGATGAGTCCTACCTGATGAGAGTAGAAGATGCATTTGGAGGAAGAGTAGAAAGTTAGATTGCAGAGTGGGTTGGAAACATAGTACTTTAAAGAGTTTGGACCTGATGGGATTTAAAGTGACAGATTTCAGGGAATCATTGGAGGTTCCTGAACAAGGGGTAATAGTAAAGGACCTATTTGGATTCACAGGGTTTGAGTCTCAGCTCTGTCACTTACTGGCTTTGCGTCATTCCGCTGTGTGACCTTAAGAAAATCCCTAGACCTCAGTTTCCTTATCTGAAAAATGGGAATAATCGTGTCTGCCTGTTTCATCACTGGCTATGAGAATCTGATGAAATAATGTATGTGAGAATGCTTTGTAAGTGGTAAAATAGAAAATAAATGTAAACTATTATACTGTTGTGAACATAGTTTGAGGAGGATTAATAAGGCTGTCTACAAAGGATATATTGAAGGGAGGAAGAGACTGGAGGCAGAGATCAGGTCTGAGTCAGGGGCCGTCATTAAGTTAGCTGCCTAGAAGGGAATGGTCCGATGTCCTTAGCTGCTGCATGAACCAGTCTCCTAATGGGACTAGGGTGATGACAGTTGTAATAGAACAGAATCCATGAGTTATTTCAAAGGAAGAAATGAAAGAATCTGCCAGAAGCATTGGATAGTGGTAATGAAAGAAACAGAATCATCAAAGATATTTCTGAGGTCAGGAGTTCTTCACGTAGGAGCCATGAGCTTAAGGTTTTTTAAAATTTCCATAACTGTAATTAATTATAACAATGATCATCTGTGAAAGACTTAGCTACTCTGATCAATACAGTGATCCAAAACAATTCCAAAGGATTCGTGATGAAAAATGCCATCCTCCTCCAGAGAAAGAGAACCGACGAAGTAAGTGCAGATTGAAGCAGACTTTCTTCACTTTCTTTATTTTTCTTTTTTTTTGGGGGGGGGCATGTTTTCTTTTGCAATGTGGCTAATATGGAAATATATTTTGCATGACTTTAAAAAACAGTGTATTTGGATGTCACTGGTTTCCTCTGTAATCCTATGTTTTGTATTTTGTGTATGTAAAAGCATTCTTTTACCGATGCTGAGTGAACTGAGCAGAACCAGAAGAACATTGTACCCAGTAATAGCAATATTGTGCAATGACTGACCTTGATAGACTTGGCTCTTCTCAGCAATGCAAGGATCTAAGTCAATACCAAAAGACTCATGATGGAAAATGCTGTCTACGTCCAGAGAAAGAACAATGGAGTCTGAATGCAGATCGAAGCAGACTATTTGCTCTTTTTTTGTTTTTATTTTTTCTTTCTCTTGGTTTTCCCCTTTTGTTCTGATTCTTCTTTCAAAACACGACTAATGTGGAAGTTAAAAAAAATAAAAGCATCCTTTTAAGATGTGATCCGTAGGCTACCTCAGAGTGCCAGATGAGTCCAGGACACACACACACAAAAAGATTAAGAATTCCCACTTTAATGCTTTTGACCTGGTAAATTTTAAGAACACTAGGACCACTTATAGAAATGGGATTATTGATCCCCCTTAAAACTCTAAATCTGTTGCTGGGCAGGCAGTATATGTGGAGCATGGAAGGTGGTACCTTATACAACTATTACTAGGGAGAGAGTTCTTAACCCAGCAAAGGAAGGGGCTAATCATAAAAGACAAAACAGACAGCTTTACTAACATAAAATTAAAAAGCTTTTTAATGAAGAAAATCAATACAACTAGAATAGGAAGAGAAGCTGTTGACTCTTGGGGGCAAGGGGAAGCCTTTATAGCAAAATTCTCCGATAAAGATTTGCAATCAAAGCTTTATGAAGAATTGGTGCGAATATGTAAGAACAAGGGCCAATTTCCAATAGATAAGTGGCTGAAAAAATGAAGAGGCAGTTTGTAAAAAAAAGAAATTCAGACTAAAAACAACCGTATGCTCCAAATCACTAGTAAGGGAAATGCAAATTAAAGATCTCTGAGGTTTCACTTCCTGTCCATCAGTTTACCAAAGATGACAAAAGAAGAAAACACCATTCTAGAAAAGAACATGGATTTATGCTAGAAATGTCACCAAGCTGCTCATACCTTTTGACCTCGCATAACAATCCAAGGAAGTCCAAGAAGAAGAAAAAAGTCCTATGTGAACAAAAATGCTGATAGTTGGTATTGACTTTTTGGGTAGTAGGTACCCAATGGCTGAAAAAAATTGCAGTGTATGAATGGAATAGAATATTATTGTGCCATAAGAAACTATGGCTATGAGGAATTCAGAGAAATTCTTGGGACTTATTCAGAGGGAACCAGGAGAACACTATACAGTGACCATGATAACGTAAGGAAGGCAATAGTCAGAGTCATCAGAAATCTGAACAACCCATTGACCCAATGTGACTGCAAAGCACAGATGCCAAAGCATGCACTCCTCTTATGGGCAGAGAAGGAGTGAAGTGGGCTGTGTGGCTGGATGTGCCCCATATGTTGTCTCGTTAGATTTTTGTTTTTCAGTCATTTCAGTCATATTCAATTCTCCATGACCTCGTTTGGAGTTTTCTTGGCAGAGATACTGGAGCAGTTTGCCATTTCCTTCTCCAGCTCATTTTACAGATGAGGAAACTGAGGCAAACAAGGTTAAGTGACTTGCCCAGGGTCACACAGTAAGTGTCTGAGGCTGGATTTGAACTCAGGGAGATGAGTCAGACCAAGCACTCTATCCACTGTGCTACCTTGCTGTCCCTTTGTTAGGCTTATATCATTACTGTTATCCCTTCCACATCATGACTTTCCCCGTTGCAGTCTTGATATATTGTGTACTGGCATAAGAAATTACTGTAAATGGGAATTTTGAGGGAGTTTTGCAGCATGCGAAGTCCAGCAGACAACACAGAAGAAGTTTAGAAACTCAGAAATGCATAAAATATGCCTGTGACCAAATACTTAACCCAAATTTTACAAAAACACCCCATAAAAGAAAAAGAAAAAAATCAAACTTCTTCTCTGGTATGAAGGGAGGGCCCAAAAATTTTACATGGATTTTCCAGATTGAGGAGGCACTGCACCCCTAACCCTTGTGATGTGAAAGGGATAACTGTATATGGAAAAGTTCTATTGTAAGTAGAGGAAGAGAAGGAGGGAGGGTCATTGGGAAGCAATGGTGATATCAAAGAGAAAAAAGGCATCAATAAAACATTTGTTTGAAATGTAAAATTAATTAAATGTGACATAAACAGAATTTGGAACAGACTTAAAAAAACATGCATACACTGTATTATGGATGAGAGATGATTCACGTCAGAATGGTGAGGTAGTAGTGTTTCCAGGTTTAGAAAGTTAAAAAAGAAATGTATCTTTTTTTTTTACATAAGTAACAGAGAGATTAAAAACAGACACACCCTAGAAAAACTACTACAGATGTTCGGAGGTAGACGTGCCACCAGCTGTGTGACCGTGGGCAAGTCCCTTTATCTGTCTATGCCCCAGTGTCCTCAGCTTTTCAATGAAGGGATTGGACTGGGTGATTTTGAAGGTCCCTGCAAACTCTCTATCCTCTGACAACCTCTTCATTGGCTTGTCATCTACCTACTGTGGAGATGTCTTGGCCTTGCTATCAGCGATTAGACAGTTGAGTGGAGAAAATGAAACTAGCGTAAACAAAGCAATTGGAGAGCAGTGCCGCACTGCGTGTAATATGTGGTTCAGGGTGAGATCAGTGAGAGCCAGAATAGTCAAGGAAGGCTGCGTAGAGAAGGTGGGGCCTAAAAGGAGATTCTCTGGAGGGTAACATTGCTCACATTTCCTGAGTTTTTATGTGTAACACAAAACCCAACTTTTTTCTCCCCTCTGACTCATTGAGTTAAAAAAAGCAGAAGGGAAGTACCTTAATTTTTTTCAGGAGTAAACAACAATAACCAGCTCCCTCCTCCTTCTCCCTCCCCAAAAATGGCATGCTAAACTGTTGGTAGGATATTTCCTTTCAAAGGGAAAATTTAAACAGTATTATATAAATAAAGGATTCATTGAGCTAATCATCTGTGGCGGGGGGGGGGGTAGGAGGATGGGGCAACTTTGCTGTAGGTTGGCTGACTACTCATTCCTCCATCTCCTTCCAGCCAGGTGTATGTCTTTCCCCCTTCCATTCGTCAAGGTTCTTGGTGGCTTCCTCCTGCCTATTTGAAATCCCTCGGAACCTTCTTATAGCCAAGCAGAGTTGGTTTAAAGGAAAAAATTACTCTCTAGGTAGGGAGATAGCTCACTCTGCTCTCTTGTTTTTGTGTGGGTGAGGCACTTAACCAAAGGAGGTAGGTGGTTGGACAAAATGGCGGCTGAGATACCATCTCTCTCTAGATCTATGACCCTAGAAGTATGTTCTAGAAAGGTAAACAACTAGAACCCACAAGCATATGCTGAAAATTCTGATGGCTAGAAAGTTGCTTTGAGAAGCAAATATCAAATTTAAATCTAACACATCTGCATACTACAATTGTAACTTAGATTATTGGTATTATTTTTAAGATTCATAAAGGCCCAGGAGATAGTTTGAAAAATTGAAGGCAGGTAACCATGTCCTGAAATATGCCCTTAGTATTGCAAGTGAGCGGATTGGAAATGGTTGAGTACTATATCACTTTACATGCAATTGAGAAGCAGTGACAATTTTCACACTAAAGTGAGCCACTTAAGTGCCATTATAGGTCATAAATTAAAGTTCATTAGCATCAATATTTTCATTGGAATGTAAAGTGTCATCAGTGTCATTTATATGGGCTCAGTGCTAACCATTAAGTTTTCCATGACTGGAGAAAGATGATGAATTTTATTATCATTTACATTGGATACAAATGTACTTTTTTTTTTTTGTAAATTAGCTTTGAATTAATGTTTTAATAGCCTGAAAGACTGTCATGAAAATAGGGTTATATTTCATTCCTGTGTCATTCTGTGATCCCAAAACACATCCTTTTGCCCAGAACTGTGAGTTGGCCCATAATGCCTCAACTTGGAATAAATTTCTTTCTTGTTCTATAGAAATCAGTGATTTATTTTCCTAACATTGGCCAGAATCCAGAGGACAGCTAAGATAGTGAAGAAGATTGAGTTCATGACATAAGAGGATTGGTTGAAGGAATCCACAAATGGTTAGCCTTGAGAAGAGAAGATGTAAGGAAGTTGGGTTGGGATCAGGAGAGTTATCTTTAAGTTTTTGTATGGCTGTCATGTAGAAAGATTAGACTTGTTCTTTTAACCCCAATAAGCCAAAGTAGGAACAATGGTAGAAGTTACAAAGGGGCAAATTTAGGCTTGATGTCAGAGAAAACTTAATAACAATTAGAGCTATACAAAGATAGATTGGGCTGTTTTTGGAGGTGGTAGGTTCTCACTTATGGAAAGTCCCCAAGAAGAGACTGGGTGATCATTTGTCAGGCATATTATGATAGAGACTCCTTTCAAGTATGGGCTGGGCCAGATGGCTGCTCAGATCACTCCCTGCTCTTAACATTAGATGACTTGACTTGAATGTCATATTTTTGTCTATACATGCAAAGTGAAATGGAAATACTTAACTGAATAATTCAAGCCAAAAATGCTTTGGCTCAAATTATCAATATTTTCTTTTCAAGAAAAAGTTTTACTTCCATCTGGATTAGTTGAATAATTGCTTTGGTTACATACCTTTTGGACATGAAGATATAGTTTAAGTTAAAGCTGAGTTGTATGGTTTTCAAGATTATGTTCATAGAAAACTTGCAAATGTTTTTTTCAATGAATTAATTTTTAGGGCTTTTTTAAGAAAGATTAGGATGAAAGATTCCAAAACTCCATTGTGATTGGGGAATGTGCTGATTTGGGATGGTTTCCTATAGCCTTTATCACTGTTGTTCTTTGGGCATCTTCACATGCATTTATTGATGTGTAAGAGACTAGTTCAAACAGTAGCACATAGTTGTACTAGTTAAATGGAGTCCAGAAAGGGTAAAATTTATGTTCTCTTTCTTAGGGGTTGGCAGTAAGTACACAAAAGTGTTGTTGGTTTTTTTTGCATTTAATAGTATTTTGTTTTTTTCCAATTACATGTAAAGATAGTTTTCAATATTAACTTTTATAAGATTTTTGAGGTCCAAATTTTTTTTTCTCCCGCCCTCCCCAACACAGCATGCAATCTAATATAGGTTATGCATGTACAATCATATTAAATATATTTCCACATTAGTCATGTTGTGAAAGAAGAATCAGAACAAAAGGGTAAAAACCGTAAGAAAGAAAAAAATGAAAGTAGCATGCTTTGATCTGCATTCTGACTCCATAGTTCTTTCTCTGGATGTGGATAGCATTTTCTATCACAAGTCTTTTGGAATTGTCTTAGATCATTGTATTGCTGAGAAGAGCTTAGTCTATCAAAGTTGGTCTTTGCATAATGTTGCTATTACTGTGTACAATGTTCTCACTTCTGCTCACTCGTTCTGCTCACTTCACTCAGCATCAGTTCATGTAAGTCTTCCCAGGTTTTTCTGAAATCCACCTGATCATTTCTTACAGCACAATAGTATTCCATCACATTCATATACCACAACTTGTTCAGCCATTCCCCAATTAATGGACATCCCCTCAATTTCAATTCTTGACCACCACAAAAAGAGTTGCTATAAATATTTTTGTACATGTGTGTTCTTTTCCCTTTTTTATGATCTCTTTGGGATACAGACCTAGCAGTGGTATTGCTGGATCAAAGGGTATGCACAGTTTTATAGTTCTTTGTACATAGTTCCAAATTTCTCTCTAGAATGGTTGTATCAGTTCACAACTCCGTCAGCAATGAACGCATTAGTGTTCCAATTTTCCCACATCTTCTCCAACATTTATCATTTTCCTTTTCTGTCATATTAGCCAATTGGATAGGTGTGAAGTGGTACCTCAGAGTTGTTTTAATTTGTATTTCTCTAATCAGTAGTGATTTAGAACATTTTTTCATATGACTGCAGATAGCTTTAATTTTTTTGTCTGAAAACTGCCTGTTCATATCCTTTGATCATTTATCAATTGGGGAATGATTTGTTATTCTTATAAATTTGACTCAGTTCTCTTTATATTTTAGAAATGAGGTGTTTATCAGCAATACTGCTGTAAAAATTGTTTCTTAGCTTTTTGCTTTCCTTATCATCCTGGCGTTAGCTTTGTTTGTGCAAAACCTTTTTAATTTAATGTAATCAGAATTATCCATTTTTCATTTCAGATGTTTTCTGTCTCTTGTTTGGTCATAAATTCTTCCCTTCTCCATAGATATGACAGGTAAACTATTCCTTGCTGTCCTAATTTGCTAATGGTATCACCCTTTATGTCTAAATCATGTACCCATTTCGACCTTATCTTGGTGTGAGATGTTGGTCTATGCCTAGTTTCTGCAATACTGTTTTCCAGTTTTCCCAGCAGTTTTTGTCAAATCACAGTGAGTTCTTATCCCAGAAGCAAGAGTCTTTGGGTTTATCAAACAGTAGATTACTATAATCATTGACTACTATGTCTTGTCTACATAACCTATTCCATGATCCACCACTCTATTTCTTAGCCAGTACCAATTAGTTTTGATGATTGCTGCTTTATAATACAGTTTTAGAGCTGGTATGGCTAGGCCACCTTCCTTTGCATTTTTTTTCATTAATTTCCTTAATATTCTTGATCTGTTTTTGCAGATGAATTTTGATATTATTTTTCCTAGCTCTATCAAATAATTTTTTGGTAGCTTGATTGGTCTGGCACTGAATAAGTAAATTAATTTAGAGAGAATTGTCATTTTTATTATATTAGCTTGGCCTACCAATGAGCAATTGATGTTTTCCCAATTGTTTAAATCTGACTTTATTTGTATGAAAAGTGTTTTATAATTGTGTTCATATAATTTCTGGGTTTGTCTTGGTAGGTAGACTCCCAAATATTTCTACAGTTATTTTAAATGGAATTTCTCTTTCTATCTCTTGCTACTAGGCTTTGTTGGTAGTATATAGAAATGTTGATGATTTATGTGGGTTTATTTCATATCCTGCAACTTTGCTAATGCTATTAATTGTTTCAAGTAGTTTTTAGTTGATTCTCTAGGATTCTCTAAGTATGCCATCATATCATATGCAGAGGGTGATAGTTTTGTTTCGTCATTGCCTGGTCTAATTCCTTTGATTTCTTTTTCTTCTGTTGTTGCCAAAGCTAACATATCTAGTACAATATTAAATAATAGTGGTGACAACATCCTTGTTTTGCCCTTGATCTTATTGAGAATGCTTCTAGCTGATCCTCATTACATACAATGTTTGCTGATGGTTTTAGATAGATACTGCTTATCAATTAAGGAAAATGTTTTTAATAGGAATGGGTGCTATATTTTGTCAAAAGCTTTTTATGCATCTATTGAGATAATCATATGATTTCTGTTAGTTTCGTTATTCATATGCTCAATTATGCTGATAGTTTTCCTAATATTGAACCAGGCCTGCATTTCTGGTAAAAATCCCACCTGGTCATAGTGTATTTTCCTTGTGATAAATTGCTGTAATCTCTTTGCTAACATTTTATTTAAAAGTTTTGCACCTACATTCATTAGCGAAATTGGTATATAATTTTCTTTCTCTGTTTTGGTTCTTCCTGGTTTAGGTATCAGCACCACATAAAATAAATTTGATAGGACTCCTTCTTCACCTGTTTTTCCAAATAGTTTATATTGCATTGGAATGAATTATTCTTTAAATGTTTCATAGAATTCACTTCTGACCCTGGAGAGTTTTTCTTAGGGAGTTCATTGATGACTTTTTCACTTTCTTTTTCTAAAATGAAGTTTTTTAAGTATTTTATTTCCTCTTCTGTTAATCTGGGCAATTTATATTTTTATTATGATTACTAACTGTGTTTCCCTCCATCCTATTTTCTCCCTGTTTATACTTTTCTCTCTCCTTTCACCCTTTCCTTCCTTATCAGTGTTTTGCTTCTGACCACTGCCTCCCTCAATCTGCCCTCCCTTCTATCAGTCTCCCCCCTTTTCTTTCCCCTTTCTTCTCCTACTTCCCTATAGGGTAAGATAAATTTCTATACCCAACTGAATGTGTATGTTATACCCTCTTTGAGCCAAATCTGATGAGAGTAAGGTTCAAATAATTCTCACCCCCTCCCTTCTTTCCCTTTACTGTAATAGGTCTTTTGCACCTCTTCATATAATGTAATTTACTCTTTTCTGCCACCCCCTTTTCTCTTTTCCCAGTGCAATATTTTTTTAACCTCTTAATTTTTTTATCATCATATCAAAGCGTTTTATTTGAAGATTGAATTTTCTATTCAGCTCTGGCTTTTTCGTTAGCAAAATTTGAAAGTCACCTATTTCATTGTATATCCATCTTTTCCCCTGAAAGATTATGCTCATTTTTGCTGAACAGTTGATTCTTGGTTGTAATCCAAGCTCCTTTGCCTTCTGAATAGCATATTGCAAGCCTTCCGTCCTTTAATGTAGAATCTTCTAAGTCCTGTGTCATTGTGACTGTGGCTCTTTGATATTTGAATTATTTCTTTCTGGCTGCTTGCAATATTCCTCTTTTACCTGATAATTCTGTAATTTGGTTACATTATTCCTTGGAGTTTTCATTTTGGAATTTCTTTCAGGAAGTGATTTGTGGATTCTTTCAATGACTATTTTACCCTCTGGTTCTAGGATAGGGCAGTTTTCCTTGATAATTTCTTGAAAGATGCTTGCTGTCCAGGGTCTTTTTTTGATCGTGGCTTTCAAAGAGTCCAATAAATTGTAGATTATCTGTCTTGGATCTGTTTTCCAGGTCAGTGTTTTCCAATTAGACATTTTACATTTTATTCTATTTTATCATTCTTTTGGTTTTGTTTGATTGATTCTTGATGTCTCATAGAGGCATTAGCTTCCACTTGCCCAATTTTAATTTTTAAGGAATTTATTTTCTTCAGCTAGCTTTTGTATCTCCTTTTCCATTTGGCCAATTCTACTTTTGAAGGGGTCATTTTCTTCAGTGGATTTTTTTTTTTTCCATTTGGGCAATTCTGTTTTTTAAGGTGTTGTCTGCAGTCGATTTTTGTGCTTCCTTTTTCAAGCTGTTGACTCTTTTTCATAATTCTTCTACAAGACTCTCATTTCTTTTCCCATTTTTTCTTCTGCCTCTCTTACTTGATTTTAAAAATCCTTTTTGAGCTCTTTCTAGGGCATTCTTTGGGCTTGAGACCAATTCACATTCTCCTTTGAGGTTTTGCATGTAGGTATTTTGACATTATTGTCCTCTTCTGAGTTCGTGTTTTGATCTTCCCTGTTGCCATGGCAGCTTTCTATGGTCAGGGCTCTTTTTTGTTTATTGCTCATTTTTAAAGTTGAACTATGTTCCTGGGGCACAGGGGGCAGTGTCCCAAGCTCCTTGTGCTGGGGCCCGGGAGTCTGGTCACTGGCTTTCTGCATTGGGTCCTGAGGTGCTGGCGACTTGCCCACTGCACTGGGATGGCCCAGCCTAGTCATCCCTGCTGTGTCCTCAGTTTGGGGGCTATCAGGTTGCCTGCTGTGTTACTGGCCTGGACTGAGGGGCCTTAGTTGCTGATCTGTGCTGTGGCTAAGGGCCTTCTGTTGACTTACCCAGACATTGTCTGCACTGAGCTGTGCTCCCCTTTTTCCCAGGTGAGACAGACCTTTCCTGTGGTCCTTCCAAGTTATCTTAAGCTGGAAAATTATTTCACTCCATCGTTTTGCGGGTTCTGTCACTCCAGAATCCATTTAGAGGCTAAATTTAATGTTGTTTCTGAGGGAAACTGAGGAGAGCTCAGGCAACTTACTGGCTTCTCTGCCTTTACCTTGACTCTGCCTCACACAAAAGTTTTTTAGATGATGTTCTTGTGACTCTTCTTTTGTATTTTTCTTTCTTCAAGAAATAATCTCAGCTTTAAAAGGCCTGTTAGGAAGAGAGAACAGACATGCTTAGCCATTTGGCAGCAGTGTACTTGTTATGGGTTCAAATTCTGATGTTTGCTATTCATGAGGTGGGATATTCACGAGCTGTTGGAATCATAAAGATGTATTGTTCAGGGTCTTCATGAATACAGGTCCCTGCTGTAAATTTGGATGTGTTTTTTTTAAGGGAATAACTTCATTTTCGTTTTTCCTCCAAGGCTCCTTTCGAAGACTTAATTCTTACAGTCTATCATTCTGACTTTGAAGAGCAATAAAAATCTCTCTTTGAATTTTCACTAACATTTCTCAAGAAATAATGTGCCTTTTCTTTGTCCCTAGGATTTCTGCCAATAAGATCTCTTTTGAAGCACTGGGGAGTTTAGAAGTGTGTAATTCTTAAAGGGACAGTACCTCTTCCAGGAAAGTCATTTATGGTCCTTCAGGGACCTACAATTTTGTCAGGGGGAGGACTTCCGCCTTGATCACTTAATAGGTGGCTTTTGAGGATCAATATGGCTGAAAATTTTTTCCCTTCTTTGGCGGCAGGGCACATGAGGACATAGGTAAGTGGAAATGATGAAGTATGTGAGGGAAGGATGCCTCATTGTGTAGAAGACCATGGCAGATCCTTCACAGTTTGTATTATTTCCAGCAAAGGCTGCTACCTTGAGGATAGATAACCAGTAGCTGACTGTTTCTGTTTTTCTTTAAGGCCTAATGTTCTCATCCTTCAGAGGGGCCACTGCCATCCTGGGGTCTGTTTCTGGTGTTCTTGTGAGGCATGTCAAGGATTGGAAGCTGTCTGGAAAATCCTGCAAGGGATGCTGATGCAGCCTGAATTAGTCACTCTTTCATTCCAAGTTAGTGTGATTGGATGGAAGAAAAAGCCAGCCTACAGTTACCTAGCCTTATGTTTCTGTGTACATTTTAAAGGACAGGCATTCCTTTCCCTAGCCCCCCACTGTTTTCACCCATGAATCAGATCAGGTTGGAAGATGTAACCTTTTGCTAAAGGGATTATTTGTGAAGCAGTTTGGCTGATTATAGGACACTGATCCTGTTAAAGTCACTGATCCTTTTTTTACTAACAGAGTCAGTCAACAGGCATTTACTGAACACCTGCTCCATGCCAGGCACTATGCTAGGCACTGAGGGGTCAAAGTAGTTAACATATGTAAAGTACTTCGCAAATCTTAAAGCCCATGTAAATGCTACATGTCTTCTGTTTCCTTCTCCTCTGGGGAGATATCATGAACGTATAAAGGGTGGTCCAAAAGTCTTTGTGCAGTTTTAAGCTTTATTAATTGGTACATGCAATGGTACTAGTATATACAGAGTAAATGGAGTAATAGTAGTATATATGGAGTAACTACAAAGTAAATACAAGGTAGTTGGGGAGGGAGGGCACCAGCAGTTGGGGGATCAAGAAAGGTTCCTAGGGAAGGTGGTACTTGTGCTACATTTCAATTCTGATTGCAATCGGAGGGATCAGTCGTAAGTAACAAAGTCCAAACAAATCAGTTATGATGTACTCAGTTGGGAAACGGCAGAAAATAATTATCTTCTAAGGTACCCAGGAGTCTGGAAGACCAGGATTGGTATTTTCACTAAAACTATCATTTGCATGCTCATATCATTGGCTTTTGTTCCATCTTCTGTTGACAAATTTTGTTAACGTAGATGAAAGGAATTAGTGGGCCAGATGTGTTTTCCATGGTTGTCATCATCCATCACCTTTTGATGACAAACAGTTACACATGAGATGAAATGCAGCCCTCTAACATAGCAGAAGCAGAAGCCAACTTTTCAGGATTCAGTTCAATGATGGATGAGAGAAAGAGAGAGAGAGAAGATAAATTAAATTGTTCATCATTCAACTGTTTCAAAGACCAACATATAAAAACCCAAGATTTGGAGAAGTTGTGATCATTTAAATCATTCTCTAAAATAGGCTCTTCATCTTTTTTTTCTTTTTTCATGGAAACCTTTGGCAGCTTGGTGAAGCCTATCAACCTCTTCTCAGAAGGATTTTAAATAATTAAAGGAAATGTCAACATTCATTTTTTCCCATCCAAGTTTGCCAACCCCATGAAATCCATTCACAGAAACTCAAGTTAAGAAGCTCAGTGCTTGGGGCAGCTAGGTGGCGCAGTGGATAGAACATCAACCCTGAAGTCAGGAGGACCTGAGTTCAAATCCAGCCTCAGACCAAACACTTGACACTTACTAGCTGTGTGACCCTGGGCAAGTCACTTAACCCCAATTGCCTTAAAAAAAAAAAGCTCAGTGCTAAGAGAATTGGGATCCACAAAATGAATGTGGCTATCATCTTCAATCTTGGTATTTCTATTGCTTATCATAATACCCTGCATATGGTGGGTACTTCATAAACGTCTCTGGTATCACAGAATGTCAGAGTTGGGAGAGACCCCAGATGCCATCTTATCCAACAGACAAGATAGATAGACAGATAAATAGATAAATGGAGAGACGAATAGATAGATGGATGGATGGTAGATAGATATCCGGATTGGTGGATGGACAAATAGAATAGGTAGATAGATAGATAGGTAGATAACAGATGGATGGATGGATAGGAGAGATTGGTAGATAAATATAGATAGGTGGATGAATAAATAGTGTTAATATGTATTTCAATTTACTTTTTTTAAGCAGCACCTTAGTATTATATGCAGTCTACTGAATTATCCTCTTGTTTTACTTAATAAATGGTTTTTAATTAAATGTTTTTCATTGTTATAGGATTTGACTGGGCAAAGTGAGAGGAGGTTACATTTTTACTTCACTATATTAACCAATTTTAATAATAAGAAGGATCCTGTCAGACCTCAGAAGGATGTTGTGAAGGTCAGATGCAATAGATGTGAAAGGACTCTGCAGGGTTAAAATAGGTAAAGAAAGGAAAGAATATTACTCTAGCATGAATCACAGCATTATGGATTTCTTTAGCAGCACTATTGAATCACATTCTATAACTCAGGAGATGACAATTTGATGATAATAATAATAATAATAATAATAATGATAGCTAACATTTATATAGAGCTTACTATGTTCCAGGCACTGTGGTAAGCATTTTACAATGGTTATCTTATTTGGTCCTTATTTGGGAGATAGGGGATATTATTATCCCTATTTTATTGTTGTTCATCATCTTTCATTCATGTCCAATTCTTTGTGACCCCTATTTGGAATATTCTTGGCAAAGATACTGGAGTGGTTTGTCATTTCCTTCTCCAGCTCATTTTATAGATGAGGAAACTGAGGCAAACAAGGTTAAGTGACTCACCCAGGGTCACACAGCTAGTAAGTGTCAGAGGCTGGGTTTGAACTCAGGAAGATGCATCTTCCTAACTCCAGGCTTTGTGCTCTATCTACTGCACAACTTAGCTGCCTCAAGTACATATGAGTACAAATTCACGCATAACCTCAAAGGTTATCATGAGGATCAAATTAGTTAATGTACACAGATGCTCTTTGTAAACCCTAAAACGCTGTGTATGCCAGTGAATTCGTAGGATTCCCTGAGGTCTGGAGGACATAGAATTTGAGCTTAGATATGAAAGGTCACATCACTCAAATAAGCAGTTGTAGTGAAGAGAGGCACTGTAATTATTGGGCTACATATCAAATAGAGATAATAGCTCTCTAATGAAAAGTCATATAGTAGGTAGGTTGGATAAGGTGGCTTCTGGGATCTTTCCCAACTCTGACATTCTGTGATACCAGAGACCTTTAGGAGGTACCCACCATATGCAGGGCACTATGATAAACAATGAAGATACAAAGATTGAATATGGTAGCCACATTCATTTGTGGACCCCAATTCTCTTAGCACTGAGCTTCTTGAGTTTCTGTGAGTGGATTTCATGGGATTCATAAACTTGGATGGGAAAAAAAAATCACATCTTTAGTTTCACTAACCTCTAACTGAATGTTAGTATTTTCCTTAATTATTTAAAATCCTTCTTCCGAGAAGAGGTTGATAGGCTTCACCAAGCTGCCAAAGGTTTCCATGACAGAAAAAAAATGAAGAACCCATCGTAGACAATGATTTAAAAGATCACAACTTCTCCAGGTCTTTGGTTTGAACATGTTGGTCTTTGAAATAGTTGAATGATGCACAGTTTAAAAGCATGCTCACCAATATTTGGTGTAGATGGGGGTTTGTTGAAAGCAACTCATGCTCTGACTTGGGAGGGGATTGTGAGATTTTCAGTGTGAGCATTTATATCTTTGAAATCAGCAGGCACCACAAATCAGGGCTTGATTGTCTAGACTTAAATGATGGAGAAGATCTTAGCAATGCAGATTAAACTTAAAAGTATGTTGTGTGTACATTTATTCCAGAATGCCAGTTGTTAAACATATTCTGGAGTGTAGAGTAAGACATTTTATAAAAATTCAGGGATGCCTTCTGGATGTATATCGTGGAACTATGATAAGATAGAAATTTCTCCTTATTATACACAGCACATAATTAGAGGAAATAAGCAAATGCCAGGCCCTGTGCCAAGCTTCACAACTATTATCTCATTTGATCCTTACAAAAACCCTGGGAGGTAGGTGCTGTTATTATCTCCATTTTACAGAAGAGGAAACTAAGGCAGAGAGAGATGTTGAGTGACTTGCCCAGGGTAACATAGCTAGTAAGTGTCACAGTCCAGACTTGAACTCAGCTTTTCTGGACTCCAAGCCTAGTGCTCTAATCCATTTAGCTACATCATTAAAATATATATGACTAAACATGTGTGTGAGTGTGTGTGTGTAAGTCAGAGTAATGTTTATAGCAGAGTAGAATGTTCAAGATGTTGCCAGTTCCACCAGTTTATGTACTAGCTTATGATGTACCACGTATGGAGTCTGAGTTCATTCTTTATCTGTTGTGAGTAAAGGGAACATGTTTCTCCTGTCTATGAAGTCAAATCCAAAAGGATTCATTAAGCACCTACTATGTGCCAGGAGCTGTGCTAAGCACTAAGGGTCCAAAGAGAGGGGAAAACGTGGTCCCCACTCTCAAGGAGCTCACAGTCTGCTGGGGGAAACATGCAAACAGCTGTGTTCAAACAAGACATATACAAGGTAGACCAGAGGTAATCAACAAAGCAAAAGGACTCACTCATGTTGAATGGTGGTTGGGGAAAGACCTTGCAAAAGATGATATTTCTACTGAGACTCAGAGGAAGCCAGGGAAGCCAGGAGGTAGAGAGGAGGACACAGAATTCCAGATGTGGGAGAGAGCCAGTGCAAATGCCCTGAGTCAGGAGGTAGAATGTTATGTTCAAGAAATGTCGGGGAGGTCATTGCCACTCGACGGCCAAGGAGGGGAAGGGGAAGGAGCTGCAAGAAAACAAAAGACAAGCCAGATATCAGCCAGTCAACAAATATTTCCTGAATGCCTGCTCTGTGCCTAGCACAAAGCACATGTAACTTGCTCTCTTACAAAATATGTTGGTGTGTTGAACATATTTGACGAGTTTATGTCTCTTTCCCCAAAAAGGAAAAAATAAAATCTTTTCATTTGGAATGTCTTATTGGCCATACATTTTTGGATATTTTTTAGTGATAATGTGGCTTATTGATTAGAGGGCAGATCTTTGTGTAAGGAAGATCTGGAGTCAACTTTTGCAAATATGCTTGCTGTGTGACCATGAGAAAGTTGTTTAATCCCCCAGTGCCCCCTGGCAACTCTAGAAGACTGTAAATCACAGGTGAATTATCCATCTGTACCAAGAGAAAAGGTTTCTACATTGGGACTTCACTAAACTAATGAAGTCATGAGTCCACCCCTCACCCCCACCCCATCTCAGCAAGTAACCAATTAACCAATAAACATTTGTTGAGCACCTACTATACTTAAAAGGTTTAAATGAGGGCTCATAATGAACTCTGTTTAGACTAGTTAATCCCTAGGCTAGCTGAAAGATGATTTCTTTTCAAGTTGTAGCAGATTTCCAACAGGAGCCCCCACAGAGGGCTTGATGAGTTCGTCAGTAGAGGGAAGAACCTGACAAAAAAGCCTTGGGTCTTTGCAATAGTAGATCTAAAATGCTAGAGTAAAGAAATTATAATGTTATGGCAAAAAAAAAAGTTTATGGATAGTAAAGACTTGAAGATTTATTTTCCTAACTGATTTTTCATCTTACTGTGACTCCTTTTTCAATATTTTCCAATACCAGTATTTTCTGTTTGTTTTTTTTTTTCAATAGGAAACCACAACAGGAGATGTTCTCATACTGATTAGGTCTCATTGTCTCACTTCTGCGCTTCCCCTTGAATTCGTCTCGCTTTTTAATAAAGTCCCTCTAGTTCTGGAAAATGTGAATTTCCATGTTCAGGAGTTTCATGCCCTCACTGAAGGCTGATCACAGATTTAATTTCATGCAAACCTGATTGAACATTTAAAACACAATGCACGCTTCAGGGACCTGGAGCCATTCTAATAAGATGTGTTTTTGTGGATAGAGTGGCCCTTGTTTTTTTGCTTCTTTTGTCTCTGAAGATAGAGGTGTTTTGTTTCTTTTAAAAAGTGGTTTTACTGCTGGCTTTTATGCCTTATATCTTAGTATCCAAATCACAAATGCCTCTATTGCTCATTGTGAAACTTTGAGGGAAACGATACTCATAAGAGTGAGTTGGAATTTAATTACCTGAGATGCAATTTGCTTATGAAATTGTATATATTCAAAAGTAAGAGCAATTTTGAGTTTCAGCCATAGAGGAGTGCTTAATAGCTTTTCAAAATACAATTGAGAGAGATTTTCCTCTAAACTGGTTATGTCCAGACTAGGAGAACTGGAGTGATCTTAGTATAATATGTGACTGCATGTGTTTTTTCCCCCGCTTTGGGCCCATGATACTTTCCTTTACGGTGATTTTGTAACTCCAAATTTTATCTCCTTTGCCAGGGGTGGGGAACCTGCAGCCTTGAGGCCACATGTGACTTTCTAGGTCCTCGGGTACAGCCTTTTGACTGAGTCCAAGTTTTGCAGAACAAATCCTTTTATTAAGGGGATTTGTTCTGTGAAGTTTAGATTCAGTCGAATGGCTGCACTTGAGGACCTAGAGGGCCACATGTGGCCTGGAGGCCACAAGTTCCCTTCCCCTGCCCATGCCTTACTCGCCGAATGTGAAAGCAGTGAGAAAAAAATGGAATACAGTTCTCAGTGATTGAAAACTTGTCACAGATTTCATGTGTAAATTAAAAGGTAATAGCTTTTGTAAGTTAAACATTTTTTATAATTGTTTGAGGATACTAAAACTGTTTGCTTATAAGTATAAGTGTACCTGTTGTCTCCCCAGTTAGAATGAAAACTCCTTCAAGTAAGGAGTTCATTCACACTTCATTCACTGTGTTTGAATCCCCAACAGCCAGCCTGGTGCTTGGCACATAGTAAATTAAGTGTTTAATAACTACTTGCTGGTTGCTTCTCCGATAACATCCTTTGCCCGGCATGCCCTGGTAACACACTGCGGCTTACTCAAAGCCACCACAGACCTCCCCATTGCCCACTGAGGTGATCCTCAACGTCTTTTCTTTAGAAACATTGAACAGCATTGAGTAGCCATGAGACACCATTGGAAGCAATCTAGGATTACTGGGTCATTAAAACTATCCAAAGAGAAACTGGGAACTACAGAGACTTCTAAAGTCCTTCCAGATTATGGCTCCTTGTTTGGTTCCAAAGGCAAATCACATTACTCTCTTCCCCCAAACCCATGCACACATTTTCTTGTCTCCAAAAGTTGATTTATTAGTAGGCAGAAATAATCTTTATCATAAAGAACATTCTGTTTAAGCTGAAGATGGCTTGCTAGATGTGGGGAGGATGGAGGTGAAAATCAGGAAAGACTTGAAGCAGGCAAAGCTAGAAGCATTTATTTAGTGCGTAGTGTGTGCTAAGCATTAATACAAATTCTAACAGTCCCTGCCCTCGAGGAGCTTTCATTCTAATGCAAGAAAACAACTCACAAAAGGGAGTTGAAAAGGGGGTAAGGCAGGGTACTCACATGAATGATGTGGTGTCAAAGACTTCGAGGGGAAGCAGAACCAGGAGGGGAATGGAGATGGCTGCTCTGGGTCCCCAGTGGGAACAGGAGAGAGAATTCCAGGGCAAGAAGGCCACAGAGGCAAATGGATGTTCCAAAGTGAGGAGGACCCAGCACCAAGGGGAGTTCCAGGGTGAGGCAGCAGCTGAGGCATGGGGGCAGGCCAGAAAGTCATAAGCAGAAGCAGAAGGGGAACCAGTTAGGACACAGTTGTAATAATGTAGGGGAGAGGTGATGCGGACCTGAACTAAGGTGGTAGCTCTGTGAGTGGAGAGGAGGGGCTGGACGTGAGAAAAGCTGGGAAAGGAGAAATGGCCATCTATGGCAAAGGACTGGGTATGTGGAGGGAAGAGAGGGAAGGGGAATTGTACGATACCCCAGTCACGTGTCAGGAACGAGGGAAGACAAATGGAGAGTTTGTGTGCTATGCGTTACCCATGAAATGTCAAAAGAATGGGCAGAAGGCCCCTAGCAGTTTGGGTGGGCCCTTGGGGAGAATTTATGGAAGGGCATGGAGGAGGGTAACACAGGTTATGCAGGATGAGTTACATTAGTCGCATTAATGAGACCACAGATCTCATTAATCAGAATATTATTATTAGGAGTATTACAGGAATACTGGAAATGCCATGATTGTGGGCCTTCTGTAAATACAGAAAACACTTCACGGAAATCAGTCAGTAGAATTTTAATGCTGGGAAGGATAGCCAGACAAAAATCTTGGTCTTTGTCTGTCTGTATCTCCCTGCCTCTTGATCTCTATTTCTCTGTCTCTCTCTGTCTCCGTCTCCCTTTCTCCCTCTCTGTGACCTGTCTCTCCCTTTCCATCCCTCTCTCTCCCTCTTCTCCTTTCCCTTTCTTTTTCATTCTTTCTTTCTCTCTCTTCTTCCTCTCCCTCCCCCTTCTCTTTTCCTCCCTCTCCTTCCTCATCCTTCTGTCCCTCTCCTTTTCCTTCTTACTCTTTCTCTCCCTCTCCTTCTCTTCCTCTCCCTCTCCTCCATTTTCCTTTCCTTCTTCCTCTCCCCCCTTTTTTCTTTCTTTTTCTTTCCCTCTCTTTCTCGCTCTCCCTTTTCTTTCTCTCCATTTCCTTCTTATTCTTTTCCCCTCTCCTTTTTTCTCTCCCTCCCCTCTTCATCCTCCTCTCTCTTTTATTCTTCCTCTCTCTTTTCCCTTTCTGAAGTAGAATTTCATATGTTCAAATAACTCATGGAACCGTAAGTGATCCAGATATGTGGAAATCTGGAGAATCTGGGATTTCTCCTGGAGAACTTCTGGCTCCTTGTACTCCCTCCTGTTTCATCTTGCTCCTGGCTTGTCACGGCACCCTTTGATGTAGATTTCTGTCTAGCCTCCAGAACAGCCCAAATAAGGTGGACACTGTATATGGATCAGGACTAGCCACAAAAGAATTCCCTGTAGCTACAGCTAAGCTGGAGCTATCTGACACATCCCATTGAGCATCAGTTTAAGAGTGAATTCATACCTGTCACTGATGCATACTCTTCTTGTGTTGCTCTGTATAGTAAGTTAATGAATATCTTAGTTCACGGCCTAAGGCACAGAGTGGTTAATGAGTGAAAGGTCATTTTATTTTTTAGGAGAGAAAATATCTTAGCCTTTTATCCCCAGCCTAGAGCAGAGAAGCCAAATGCATGTATTTTCCAAATACACTAAAATTGATTATTTTTTTCCCTCTCTTCCCTCAGGATGGCACCAAGCAGAAAAGAGAACGGAAAAAGACAGTGTCGTTCAGCAGCATGCCAACAGAGAAGAAGATCAGCAGTGCTAGTGACTGCATCAATTCAATGGTCGAAGGCTCAGAGCTCAAGAAGGTTCGCTCCAACTCTCGAATTTACCACCGATATTTTCTCTTAGATGCTGACATGCAGTCTCTGCGATGGGAACCATCCAAGAAGGACTCAGAGAAAGCCAAGATTGACATTAAGTCAATCAAGGAAGTGAGAACAGGAAAAAATACAGATATTTTCCGTAGCAATGGTATTTCCGACCAGATCTCTGAAGACTGTGCGTTTTCTGTGATCTACGGAGAGAATTATGAGTCACTTGACTTGGTGGCTAACTCTGCTGATGTGGCCAACATCTGGGTCACGGGGCTGCGGTACCTCATCTCATATGGAAAGCATACGCTTGACATGATTGAGAGTAGTCAAGACAACATGCGGACTTCTTGGGTTTCACAATTGTTTAGTGAAGTTGATGTAGATAATTTTGGACACATGTCTCTGTGTAGTGCTGTTCAGTGCATCAAAAACCTTAACCCTGGCTTAAAAACAAGCAAAATTGAGCTGAAGTTCAAAGAACTGCATAAGTCCAAGGACAAAATGGGCACCGAAGTGACAAAGGAAGAATTTGCTGAGGTTTTCCACGAGCTCTGTACCCGGCCCGAAATCTATTTCCTTTTAGTTCAGTTTTCGAGCAATAAAGAATTCCTTGATACTAAGGACCTCATGATGTTTTTAGAGGCGGAGCAAGGTGTGGCCCGCATCGATGAAGAAATCAGCCTAGAGATTATTCACAAATATGAGCCATCCAAAGAGGGCCAGGAACGGGGCTGGCTCTCCATAGATGGCTTCACTAACTACCTTATGTCCCCTGACTGTTATATTTTTGATCCAGAGCACAAGAAGGTTTGTCAGGACATGAAGCAGCCTTTGTCCCATTACTTCATAAATTCATCTCATAATACCTACCTGATAGAAGACCAGTTTCGAGGCCCATCAGATATCACAGGGTACATTCGAGCTCTCAAAATGGGCTGTCGGAGCGTTGAATTAGATGTGTGGGATGGGCCAGATAATGAGCCTGTAATTTATACAGGGCACACCATGACCTCGCAGATCGTCTTCCGAAGCGTAATTGATATCATTAACAAGTATGCATTCTTTGCTTCAGAATACCCTCTTATTCTGTGTCTAGAAAACCACTGTTCAATTAAACAGCAAAAGGTAATGGTCCAACACATGAAGAAAATTTTGGGAGACAAACTCTATACAACATCACCCAACATGGAAGAATCATATCTGCCATCTCCTGATGTCCTAAAAGGGAAAATACTCATTAAGGCAAAAAAACTTTCCACCAATTGCCCTGGGTTAGAGGGAGATGTTACTGATGAAGATGAAGGAGCAGAGATGTCTCAAAGAATAGGGAAAGAAAATGTGGAGCAGGCTAATGTGGTACCTGTAAAACGATTTCAGCTTTGCAAAGAACTCTCTGAGTTGGTGAGCATCTGCAAGTCAGTTCAGTTTAAAGAGTTCCAAGTGTCCTTTCAGGCTCAGAAGTACTGGGAGGTTTGCTCCTTTAATGAAGTACTCGCTAGCAAATACGCCAACGAGAATCCAGGAGATTTTGTCAATTACAACAAACGTTTTCTTGCCAGAGTCTTTCCTAGTCCCATGAGGATTGATTCTAGCAACATGAACCCTCAGGACTTTTGGAAGTGTGGCTGTCAAATCGTTGCCATGAACTTTCAGACTCCCGGTTTGATGATGGACCTGAACATCGGCTGGTTTCGACAGAATGGGAACTGTGGCTATGTCCTGCGGCCAGCCATCATGAGGGAGGAGGTCTCCTTCTTTAGCGCAAACACAAAAGAGTCTGTCCCTGGGGTGTCCCCACAGCTCCTCCATATCAAAATCATCAGCGGGCAGAACTTCCCCAAGCCCAAAGGCTCAGGTGCGAAAGGGGATGTGGTGGATCCTTACGTCTACGTGGAGATCCATGGAATCCCCGCAGACTGTGCCGAACAAAGGACAAAAACTGTGAACCAGAACGGAGACACTCCCATTTTTGATGAAAGTTTTGAATTTCAGATCAACCTCCCAGAACTGGCCATGGTGCGCTTCGTAGTATTGGATGATGATTATATTGGGGATGAATTTATTGGGCAGTACACGATCCCCTTTGAGTGTTTACAGACTGGCTACCGGCATGTTCCGCTGCAGTCTTTAACCGGGGAGGTATTGCCTCATGCATCTTTATTTGTTCATGTGGCTATTACTAACAGGAGGGGAGGAGGGAAGCCACACAAGAGGGGACTTTCTGTAAGGAAAGGGAAAAAATCCAGGGAATATGCCTCTTTGAGAACCTTATGGATTAAGACAGTAGACGAAGTATTCAAGAATGCCCAGCCGCCTATACGGGATGCCACAGATTTGAGAGAGAACATGCAGGTACATTTCTGGTTTCTTAAAAATCGAACCTTTCGTGTTTCCACAGAGCTCTCAGATGTCTATTGTTTACCCAGTTACTGTGCATATTCTAGACCCAAATGATTTGTAAATGTCAATTGCATTCAAAATATTTTTCATTAATTACATATTACCCCCCATCAATCAGATTTTTAAAACTGCAATTGAATATTTTTTTGTGCTGAAAAATGGATGATATGTTAGAATAATTAACTCATGGTACAAGTGTTTGTCTTGTCTTTTATCACAAAAGCTTGCTAATACAGCTTTTTTTTCCCTAAGAAGATATAAATGAGAAGCAGAGATGTTATTTCTGCCTTGATGTCTGTAAATATTCCTTAATGTGAACACAACTGAACATCTCTTCAGGAAATGCAACAGGGCCTGTGATATTCCTGTGCCTTCTATAATGGATTCCATACTGGAAGGGTGAAGAGTAGGAGCTCAGGAAATCATTGCTGGTTGATGGATTCATTTGGTTTGTTAAGATTATTTTAGAAGACTTTCTAAATATCTAAAAATAGATACTCATTTGTTTAAATAAAGACTATAAGGTATCCATGTTTATAGTAGGAGATAAGGTCTGCCTATGTGGAGAGTATAATGGTGTCTAAAAGCAATCACGTAACAAATTATTTACTGAGCAGGTACCATATAGCTGGTGGATGGATGCTCAACTTGGCCTGAGTTCAGTACTGCCTCTGAGGCTTACTAACTGTGTGGCCATGATGAGACTTGTAGATTGAATGATACTTCAGAAAAAACCTGGATTCAGGTTCTAGTCTTACATTTATTTTCTGGGTGGTGTTGGAAAAAATTCACTCCTGTGAACCCCAATTCCTTACCTGTCAAATGAGGCCTAAATGACATCCAGCTCAAAATCTACGAGCCTGTGGTCAAATCACTCAATCTCTCAGAATTTCAATGCCTCCATCTTTAACGTGGGGATAGGAACATCTGTGGAACCTTCTTCGTTGAGTAACTAGTGGCCCTAATCAGGCATGTAGAGTGTTTGGCAAATATCAAAGTGCCATTTGAATGTCATTTATAATTAGTAAGTACTGCGGGTTATGGAGGATAAAAATAATTCAAAGATCTGGGCACTGGCCAATTGTAGAGTATTCTCTGAAAGGTTAGGTACCTTAAAATAATAGAAAAATTGAAATGACCCCAATGGGAAGAATTCTACAGGCTGGTAGAATCTGCTCTGTGGTTTCTGCACATTTTCCTTAATTGTTTATACTCCTTGCTAGCCTCAAGACTATGCTTCTTGTTCCCTTTGTGACCTTAAAGCTAATTCTTCAGTCAAGTAGCATTTATTAAGTGTCTACTGTTTACCAGGCACCTGGGCTAAGCAGTAATTTCTTTAAGCCTGAGTTTCCCTGTTGGTAAAATGTGTGGAAAGAACCAGATGATCCCTGGGATCTCTTGTAGCTCTGGAGGGCTGTTTCCATAGATCTACCCATCAGTTTTCAACCATCAATCCCAGTCCTCATTGGTGGCTGTGTAATCTCTTATTTAGTTGGAGAATGTCTTCTTATTTGATGGAAAATATAATGAGAGGCTATGTGGTATAATGGATGGAGAACCAAGCCAGGGATCAGGAAGACCTGAGTTCAGGTCTTTCTTTTGACACATGCTAGCAATGTAACTCTCAATGCCTCCAAGCAATTCTGGGACTCTTAAGCTGCAGCTCTGCATTGGTGGAGGAAATCTCACTGGGAATTCCCCACCCCAATGAAATTGAAGGGTTGATCAAAAAAAAAAGGAGGGGAAGAGCATGCAATAAAAGCATACCCATCTTTCTTGGAGAATGGGATCTTGATCTAGCATTAGCCGTAACTGACCATAGGGTGCAGGTGCCGTGCCCCGAGTCAATGATGCATCCATTCAGGATACTGACCTGCCTGAACACCATCTCTGCAGCTGTTCCAGGACCTAAGTAGTAGGAAGTTGTCCAGAAATGAAAAATGAGGAAAATCCTGGCTTACTCAATTGATGGGAGTTTACTAGTTTTCTCAAGGATAAGTTGGGAGCAGGGAGTGTAGTCATGAATTCTTGGACAGGTAAACTGGACAGAGATTTAATTTTGTGCAAAAAAGATACTTCATTAATTCATGGCCCTGGAATTTTATGGGTGTGGATCTTTCCTCTGCCCACATAACTTGTTGCTCTCTTTCCACAGAGCAGACAGGCTCAGAGAGTAATTGTGGCTGAAAATTTTCTCATTTTGTGGGCGACTTGGTAATGAGCATCTCCTAACTCAGGCCGGGCCTTAGATGATGTACAGGAGAGGTGGCAAAAAGATACAGGGAGCAGTTTGATGCTTGTATTAAATATGACAAGAAGAATCAGCCAAAAATAATTCAGAAGGATTACTCAGTCACCCCCTCCCTAAAACAAGGGTAATTGGCAAAAGTCACAATGATTACTCACTTCTGTAGGCTGTCGTTAAATGTGTTTTTCTTTCTCGTACCCTCACCTGTAGCTGCCAACTCTTGCTCAGATCGACACCACTGTGTGTATATTCATTCATAATTACCTTGCCTGGCTCAGAGTCATAGGGACATAGATTTTGGACTTGGAGGCCATCCTGTCTATTTTACATATGAGGAAACTGAGGCCCAGGGAATTTAAGTGACTCCCCCACTGATGTTGGCCTCCCAGCCTAACTTTAAATACTAGGAATTTATTATGACGATGCTCTATTTTATAGATGGAAGAACTGGGGCCCAGGAGGTTAGGTAATTTCCCTATCAATGGTAGTCTGTGACTATAACTTTAAATATTAAGAATTTGTTATGATGATGCTTATTGATGATAACTGGGGAAAGAGGTCCTGGACTTGCATAATGAATTTCTGGTATGGAAAGCCCCTTCACTGATGCAGATGGGCAACCCATCTGTCACTTAGAGTCTTAGTTGCCTGGGGTCTGAAGAGGTTTATCAGATTATCTATGGTCATATTTAAGCAATTATGTATGTCAGAAGTAGGGCTAAACTCAGGTTTTCTAGAATCCAAATCTGGCCCTTTATCCGCTATCCCATGGTACCTCACAAAATTCTTCTTTATACCAGGTATCCCAAAAGGCTTAGGGTGGTTTTAAGTATTTTAGGTATTGAGGATATCTAGTATAATAGTGATAATTACAATAGTTCACATTTGTATGGACCTCTACTATTGTCAAAGCCCTTTCCTCACTATAACCCAAAGGTAGGTCACGTAAGTTGTATTATCTCTGTTTTGTTGATGAGAAAACTGAGAGCTGGCTTCCTTGATGTCATCTGGCTGAGTTTCTGAGCCAAGACTCTTCCTCAGGCCCAGCGTGCTTTCTACTGTCCCATGCTCTGCCTCTTATCACAAGTTATCCTTGAGTTTTCTTAAATGGATATTCTTGTGGTATGCCTCTAGTGATCTGAAACGAGGACCCAAAGACCTTTGGGAACAAAAATGATAGTGTACAGAGGACCAGAAGAAAGATCAGTTGGCTCAGAAAGCCAACGCTGTGCCTCCCTGGGCCGTATACCCATGATAGGGTCACCGGCTAACCACCTGCCCAAAGGGTGTTTGGAACTAGAGCTAATCCTGGCCCAAGTCTGTGTGTTGCAGGAAATAACCAGGTGGGATTCAAATTTCTAAGATACTAATTTCACCTTCCCCTGTTATGTATTTGGCACTTCAAATAATGGCTGACTTTTTTTTAATATGCTTTTTTTTCCCTTGAAGGTAGATAGGAGCCAGTTTTTGTGTGTTCACAGTTGTATGTCAATATTAGCATTGCTGTGAACTTTAGTCTGGAGAGGTCATGCCCTCCGGAAGAATTTTGCCTCTCTGCCTTTTTCAGTGCTTTGGATAAGTTCCGGTTACAAATGGCCATAACTACATTTACTTTGGAAAATAGCCATTTAATTTTTTTTTTCTGTTCTGGATAAAATGATCGTCATCCAGTTCACTCAAGGCTTTGTTAATGACCATTATGCCAGGCCATTCGAGTATGACATGAAGTGGCCTGAAGGAGGAATGGGAAAGCATGGCTCACTATAAAGTAACCCTTTTCTTTCTTTTTAACAGAATGCAGTAGTTTCATTCAAAGAATTATGTGGACTCTCCTCTGTAGCAAACCTCATGCAGTGCATTCTGGCCGTGTCGACACGCCTACTTGGACCGGACAACACGCCCTTGGTGGTACTAAATCTCAGTGATCAGTACCCCACAATGGAGTTGCAAGGGATAGTGCCGGAGGTTTTGAAAAAGATTGTCACCACGTATGACATGGTGAGTAGCTCTTTGGAGTTGTGTGGAAGCCGGATGAGAAAGGCATTATTAGACGATATGCCAGATATGTGGTTGAAGTGTGTGTTAAGAACTACTTGCCCTGTTTTATGCTTTAATTCCTGTGTTAGAAATGTTCCCTTGGATATGAGGCTTTTTTGTTTGTTTGTTGTTAGTTTTGTGAGATTGGGTCTTCCAATCTCACCCAGGCTTGAAATACAGCAGCTACTTGTGGGTGCAGTCCCATTCTTTAGGCATGGGAGCTTTGAGCTGCTCAGTTTCCAACCTGAATGGGTTCACCACTCCTTATGTAGCTTCCTGCTGATCCCAGGGGATCATCATAATGGTGCCAGGCTTAGTGTGGGACCTGAGAGATCAAGTCCGCTGTAGCTCAGAATACCTGAGCTCAAGGGATCCACCATTATCACCTCCCATGTTAGGGGCCCTGCCATGAGATTCTACACTGGGTTGAATGATTTCCAGGTAAGATACTGACCTTTTGTGTTGCAAACATGGCTCTAGGAAGGGACTCTGGGTGCAATTTAATTCCCTTTCTTAGCTGGTTACTCTTGAGATCTCTTCCTTTGCCCAATCAATGGTTAGATTGGTTTAGATCTCAGTAAGATTCGCATGATTTTCCTCAATAGACGGGAGTACTGAATGAGGAGGAGATCATGGGCTGAGAGCTGAGAGGGGCCTCAGAGGCCATTGAGTTGTACTTCTTTTTGTAGATGAGGAAACAGATGTATAGAAAGTCAAATGCTTTGCCCACAGCTAGTGTGTATCTGATGTGGGGTTTGAACCCCAAAGCTGGTGTTCCATCCACAGCGATAAGATGCCTCTCAAACAGCCTGTACTAGTAAATGCAAGGGATTTCAGGGAAAGGTCCAAACAATTACCAACATAAAGAGATCAAAAACCTTCTACAAATTGAAAATATAATCCTTAATCATGTGAAGCATTTGGCCCTGTATTCAGTCCTAAAAAAGAAGATAGAATTCAATTACCAACCAGTACTTTTCCTGGACCTTGCTAGACTTCACAAAGACACACCAGCGTCAAACCTGAGGCATAAAGATGGGGGGGGGAGAAAAGATGTGGTTAGAGTATTAATGAGAGAAGGAAAGTGAAAGAGAGAGAGAAAAAGTGAGACACAGAGAGAGAGAGAGAAAGTGAAAGAGAGAAAGGTCAAAGAGCCCAGGGAGAGAGAGAAAGAGAAAGGAGAAGAGCGAGAAAATGGAGGGGGAGAAAGAGAGAGAGACAGAGACAGAGAGGAAGAGAGTTTATGCCAGCTGACGCCCTCACAGAGCGAGATAGAAGGTGAAATGATGTGTTGCTGTAGCAACTGCCCAGGAAAGAAGGAGGCCCGAGTGTGGATGGGGCACCTGGGCTGCCTCTCGCCCCATCTGTTCCCAGAGAAGGGTGAGAAAAAAGAGGAGGCCTCCTGGCCAGGCACCCAGGAGTGAAGGGGGATGCAGCATATTCCTCCTACCTCCTGGAAGGCAGGGAGAGATGGGAGGTAACCTGGGCTCTTCCCACCATGTCCTCTCTAATCAGCTCCAGGGTAAGGAAGTCTGACAACAATGATCTTCCCTCCCAAGAAGAGTGCTCCAAATTTCTCCCTCAAAACCAGAGGCAAGATTACTCTAACCACCCCCTTCCCCATTCCCAAGTGCTAGCTAGTGCCCATAGGGCACCGCTGGCAGCATCCCCGAGCTCCTGTTGGAATAAGCCACTTCTCCACCGGGTAGCTAAGCTGCCTTTCAGAGGCTGTCCACTTGCTCCAAGCTCTAGAGCTGGAGGAGAGCTCGGAGTTCATCAGGTGCAAGCCCCCTAATTTTTACAGATGACGAGACAGGCCCGGGGAAATTAAGGTCACATGGACAATGAGTGACCAACCTGGAGTCTGACCTTGGGTCCTCTGACTCCCCATCCAATACCTTTTACAACCATGCCACACTGCCTCCCATCATGCAGTGTTTTAAGTTATGGGCATTTTCATGTTGTCCTAAGGTTTACTTGGATTAACAAATCACTCTCCATAACAACCCTGTGATTTAAGTGCTATCATCCCCATCCTATAGATGGAGAAACTGAGGCTGGAGAGGCCAAACAACTTGCAGAGGCTTATCACTATTGACAAAGTGTGTTTTGAAGCTGGATCTCCTTCTTGACTCAAAGTGTGACATTCCATCTATTAGGGTAAAACACTCTGTTTACTATCGACCAAATGAGGGAGGCGTCTGAGCTCTCTTCCAGTTCTCAGTATACTGCACTGACTCTGGAGGAGGGATGGGTAAAGGATGCCTCTCCAGAATTGGTCAGGAAGGTTATTTTGGGTTTTTTGGAGGCAATCAGGGTGAAGTGATTTGCCCAGGGTCACACAGCTAGTTAGTGTCTGAAGTCGGATTTGAACTCAGGTTGTCCTCCTGACTCCAAGGCCAGTGTTCTATCCACTGTGCCACCTAGCTGCCCCCCAGGGAGGTTCTTATGATGCCAGGCTACCAGGAAAAACTTCAATAGGCAGCATGCTCCTCCATATTAGAAAGTTTCCAAAGAGATAATCCCATCAGACACGTGCCCTACTTTATCTCTCTAGGCCAGACTGGATAAGCTGACCAGATACAGGACAAGGACAAGGCATGCCCAGACATCAGAGTGTCTGAACCATCTAGGGGTTTTAGGGGATGGTAAGGTCAGAATGAGTCATCAGTATGACATGGCAGCCGATGACCTTGACTTGACCCCCGTCTATAATAAGAGAGGCAAGGGGTGAAAGATCTCCACCGTCCTGTCTTGGTTGGACTCTTTTCTGATGCTGTGTTCCGCTGCAAGGGCCATGTTTTAGGAAGGACAATGGACGGTGTAGAGCACCTTCCGATGAGGGTGACCAGGATGGTGAGAGGGCTAGAGACAATGCCATATGAGCACTGGATGGAGGAACTGGATGGAATTCTTAACTCAGAAAGCATTTAGCAGGGTCCTGATAACAGTCTTTGGGTATTTGAAGGGCTAACTTGACTTGTTCTGCTTAGTTGAATTTATTTGTGCTTATAACCCAGTGCCTCGCACATAGTAGGCACTTAATGGTTGATACCTGCTGTTGGGCCCAGAAGAAAAAAACGGGGAATGATGGGTAGAAATTGGTAGGAGACGGATTTCCGGAAAAACTTGACAATAGGAAGAGTTGTCCAGAAGTGGAATCTTGGGCGCTAGTCAGTCCCTCGCAGGCTGGCTGACCACTTGTCATAGAAGGGTTGTGCGTTCAGGCCTGGCCTGGCCTCGGTGGCCTTGCAAGTTCTGTCCGACCAGGAGAGTCTATGAAGAGGAAAAAAAAAACCCAAAGCAAAAACCACTTGCTTCCATAGATGTGCTAGGGCATCCTTTGGGTGAGCAAAGCCTGGAGAAGACAAGTCGATTAGAATTTATAAAGATGTGTCAGCAAACACTGTCCCTGTTCCCTTTGTTTGTTCCCTCTAAACAACACGTCTCTGTCCTCGATTCCTGCTCTGGCTAAAGGCCCTATGATGATGTTAAAGTTGTAAAGGGTTTGAACCTGGTTAGACTCCATGGTGCCAAATAGCTTCACCTGCAACGTCTGGATACGGTCGATAATCTGAGACAAGAGAAACAACACAACAGTCCATCACCTGGAGAGCCCTACATTTGGGTAACTGTTGGTGGAAATTGAATTATGGCTATAAAATATGTAAATGACATTTTTAAAAAGGAAGGACTTTTTACCCTTTTATTTTTGCTGTGATTTAGTCTAATCTGAGGAGTTTTTTGACCACCTGATGCTGTGTTTTAGGGAAATTCAATTCCAGTAGCGCCTATGAAGGGACATGGCAGTAGGCTGGGAAGGAAGGAGAGAGGAAATGCCAACGACGATTTAAATGATTTGTAAACTTAATCCACAGATAAAAACAGGGCTCAGTGTTCTGCATTCATAGACATCCTGTTTTCACTGACCCAGATCCGACTGGCTTTAACCCCTTCGGAATTGCTGGCTTTGATTTCTGGGGTCATTGTTTGATGAATTTTTTTAATGATGTTAACCACATCTGTGATTTCACTAGATTAGAGAGCTCCAGATGAGGAAACCTCTTCCCATCAGCCTCTTCTGTTCACAGCCCCAGAGAAGCCAGATGACTGGACCAAGGTCACAAAGCCAGCACATGTCAGACATGGGAGTTTAACTCAGGTCTTTGTGACACAGGCCAGCTCTCCACTCACCATACCATGTTGCCTCCCAGTGAGTTGAGTAATTGAAGGAATTAGTTAATCCCACCTTCATTCTTTTAGGGGCAGCACAGCATGATTGAAAAGAGTATCGGTTTTGAGGCCAGAGGATATGAGTTAAAATCCTGCCTTGGTCAAATACACGTTGTATGATGGGGAAATGATTTTGCTTTCTTGGGCTTGAGTGTCTTCATCTGTAAATTAAGTGAATGCACATGGAAGCTAGGTGGCTCACTGGGAGTCCTGAAGACCTGAGTTCAAATCTGACCTCAGACACTTAATAGCTGTGCAATCCTGGGCAAGTCACTTCACTCTGTTTGCCTCAGTTTCTTCATCTGTAAAATGAGCTGGAGAAGGACATGGCAAGCTACTCCAGTATCTTTGCCAAGAAAACCCCAAATGGGGTCACAGAGAGTCGGACACAACTGAATGATGGAACCGAATGATGAACCAACAATAAGGACCAGATGACCTCTGAGGTCCTTTTTAGTTCTAAATTTGTGATCACATGAACTGCCTTTTCTATGAGGATTTATGAGAGGGGCTTCATGAGGGGGAGTGGCAGGCCTTTTACTCTGTTATGCACAGCCACAGCTTCCCAAGATGTCTTTGCTGCACGCCAGGGTTGCTGGGTGTTAGGGTGAAGGTCTCTGGTCAAAGACAAGGCTGTATCCAGGCTGGAGGGTACGTGGTTATGCTGTGATTGGCCCTCCTGACTTTGAAAGTCTGCTAATGGGTGTTGTGTAATCTAGGTAGAACATTCTAGTTTCTAGACTATCTGGCTGATAATCCTGTTATGTTCATCTTGCCTTATTTTTGTGTTATGAAATAATCACGCAAAACATTCTGATTGAACTAAAAATTAAAGATGAGGAAGTTTGTACTCTATAATTCAGAATTCCAATAGCTCTGATGCCTTGTGCCTCTGCCTTTGTCTACTTCCTCCTCTCACTAATTCTGTCTGTTAAAATAAGTAATGAAAAGAGTCGAGATTAAATTCAAATCATCTCCACAGCCGTTTTAGAAAAAAAAGTCTTCTAATATTTTATGGCCATTTTTCATTGGAACTTCAGTATTCATTTTTTTAGAAAAAATATTTCATAGTTTCTCTTCTTGTGACAATATATTATCACCATGCAAGAGGAAATTTAGAGTGTGGTATTGAAGAACTAGTTAAAAGAAAGGAATAAGTACTTGGAACTTCAGTATTCACTTTTTTAGAAAAAAATATTTCATAGTTTCTCTTCTTGTGACAATATATTATCAACATGCAAGAGGAAAGTTAGAGTGTGGTGTTGAAGAACTAGTCAAGAGGAAAGAATAAGTAGTCAAGGGCTCCTTCTTACTCCTAATAGCCTCTGGTTTCATAAGATATTGGTAGGGAATGTAGAGAAGGCCTAGAGTAGCCTATAGCCTTTAATATCTGAATACTAATACTGGACATTTATGTCGCATTTTAAGGTTTCCAAAGCACTTTACAAATGGTGTCTAATTTTGTCCTCATAACAGCCCTGGAAGGGAGGTGCTATTTTTATCCACATTTTACAGAAGAGGAAACTAAAGTAGACAGAGATGAAGTGACTTCACCTCCAGGGTCCCACAGCTAGTAAGTGTCTCAGACTGGATTTGAACTCAGGTCTTCCTGACTCCAGGCCCAGTGCTCTTATCAATGACACCAATAGCCGCCTAGATGCCTTTAAATTTTTGTTGTTTATCCTTGAGGAATTCTATGGTTCTTGATCAAAACTTCACTTTAGAAACATTCTCTCTCTCACTTTTGACATCTCACTTTCGGAATAAGGCATTATAAGTGTTCCCTTTGTAATCTGAGGACAAAGAAGTGAAAAATTACCTACATTTATATAACACTCTAATGTTTGTCAACTTATTTCCTCCCAACAACATTGTAGGATAGGTATTTCAAGTATCATCCCCATTTTGCAGATGAGGAAACTAAGAGGTCAAGTGATATGCACAGCTAGGCTATGCAACCAGAAATATCAGTGCTTGGATTTGAACTCAGATCTCCTCAATCTTAAGTCCCACCTTGTTTTTCATGCCTCTATTCTGCCTCTTGATGAAAGAATATCATGTTAAAACAAAAAGACTGTGATTGGGGCAGCTAGGTGGCGCAGTGGATAGAGCACCAGTCCTGAAGTCAAGAGGACCTGAGTTCAAATTTGGCCTCAGAAACATAACTCTTACTAGCTATGTGACTCTGAGCAAGTCACTGAACCCCATTGCCTAGCAAAATAAACAAACAAAAAGATTGTGATTGATAATGAGCTCTATCACTTGAATGCTGAGAATCTACTTGAATACTCCCAGGTGTGAAAACTTCCACCATAACCCTTGTCCTGTAACTGCCACTAAAAAAGCGATGAGCCCCTCTGAACTTGACTGCACCCGTCCTCAAGCAAGAGAAGGTTCAGTTCATCTCTGGGCTCATACTCAAAACCTTTCCATCTCGTTAGGCCCTGCCAAATGGAACACATTCCACTGTCAAAGCCTGTAAGAACCCAGGGTACCTTCTATACCACAATCCAGCACCAGGAGACTTTGTCAAGCTGTGGAATCATTCACCTTTTTAACAAACACAATCAAAGCCATAATCCAGCCATTAGGCTCTTTTTAGGATTTTCTGCAAAAGTTTCAAGATACTACGTATATTCTTGTTCCTGAATGAGTCTTACTAAAATATGGAGGTCACTTGTGGAGAGGAAAACTGGGGAAATTAAGAGGTTTCATGAGATATGCAACATAAAAGCTCTCTAAAGAAGAAATGCTTTCTGTTTATTTGGCTTTTTTTCCCCTGAGAACGGAGAGCATGCTTCTGATTTTTTGACATTAAAGAGGAGGTGAGGAATCAGAAGATAAAAAAGAGAGACATGAAAAACAACTTAGGAAGTGTCATGGGTATAGTTAATGGGATGCTCCCAAAATGGTGAACTTGCTTCACTCCACCCAAAACCACCTTGTGTTTGAATGATATTTCCCTAGAGACCAGTCGTCTTAATGGATACAAAGCTAAATATTTTTTACCAACCTGTTCCCTTTGTTGTTTATTTTCCCCCCAAAATGAATATTTTCCATAGTTTCCTTTTCAATTTCACGTCCAGTTTATTGGTGGTGACCTCTTATAGTTTGGATCAAGAAGTGACGAGGATGGTCAGGCCAGTTAGCTGGTGAGGGTCGTTTATTTTATGTGCATTAAACAGTTTGTGTCTTGTAAGATGTTATTTGTCCAGCACTCAGTACGATGACTGGTGCACAGTAGACACTTAATAAATGATAGTTTATTACTGACTGACTGACAATGTTCCATTCAATTCTGGATCTCTCAGTCCTCTCTATTTACCTGTGATTTGAGTTGCTCAGTCAGTAAAAATCTCTTTATTTTCCTAGAGTAGAAACTATTTCTAAAATTAAGTATAGGAGATGACTCTTCCCCCTTACTTATTAGCTTTGATCAGGATTCTCCATAAAAAGAAAGTACCAACGTTGGGTGAGCTCAGCCTCATCTTGTACAGTGTTGATTCATTTGGCTTTGTTTATTTTTTCTTGGCCTTTTTTTTAATGTGCTGAAGAGATGAATTACATTTCATAAGAAATGGATTCTGACCATGTGGGCCAAACCAGAGATGATCTGTCATAAGGTTACTATTGATTCCTGCCTCCTTTGTGGGTTCTTTTATCACTGGACCGCTACAGAAGTCAACATTAAGAAAAAGTCTTGTAATTGGAGGTGTCAACTTTGCCAGCCACTGGAGTGGGAATGCAAAGATTACGGGCGTGGCTCTGCTGGAAGACAAGAGTGAACTACAAATTACTTGTGTGAGAAATGAAGTCTTTCAGTAAGGAAAGGGTGGGAGGGGCGGGGTCCTCAAAAGGAAGAGTCAGAAACCCACAAACTCTACTTTCAGATCTTGTGGCTGGATATGGAGTGACTGTCAATACAAAGAGATTTTGAAATACAGTTACTCTATCACTATCAAAGTCCCACATGCTATACAGTTATCCCTTCCACATCATGGGGGTTAAGGATGCGGTGCCCCCTGAGATCTGGAAAATCCGTGTAAAGCTTTTTGGCCCTCTCTTTGTACCAGAAAAGCAATCTGAATTTTTTCTTTTTCTTTTATGGGTGTTTAAATTATTAAAAGATAAAATATGTTGATATTAAACAACACTGTACATATATTTTATGCATTTCCAAGTTTCTAAACTTTTTCTGTCACCTGCTGGTTTTCATGTATCATCTGCAGCTTCTGCAAAAACTCCCAAAAAATTTCTTATGCCAACCCATGATTTATCAAAACCATAATGGGGAAAGTCATGACGTGGAAGGGGTTAACTGTTGTTAAATTTTGCTGCGGGGTGCTAAAGCTAGTTGTGCAAAGCCAACCCCTCAGCCAGTCTAATGGGAAAAGCTATGGTTTGAAGCCAATGAGTCAATCAGTTGACAAGTGATTATTACTGTGTGCCAGATGCTGTGTTGGGCAGTAGGGATATACATAGAGTAAATGAAATAATCCCTGCTCATCAACGGGTCACCTTCTAAAGGGGGAGATGGCAAGTTCACATATAAATATCATACAAATAGCAGAGCATATCCTGAGCATCACATCGGGCTCTTCAGCAAGCCTCCTTTGAGCTCTTCCTGTTGGCATGAGTAAGCAAAGTGTTATCCAATAAAAATGGAACCATCAGTCAATCAGAAAGCATTTATTAAGTGTCTACCAGGCTCAAAGACACATGTGAAACAGTCTCTGCCTTCACTGAGCTCATATTCTATCAGGCACCTATCAGGCACCTTTGCCCGCATAATCAGGATAATTCAAGAAGTGATTCCCTACCCCCTCTGGCTACATTGACATGTCTTTGTGTGACATAGATTGCCCATTTTTCATTCTCTAGGACCTTCTCTCCTTCCACCCTGGGAGAATTCTAGACAGAAGATATATGATGTTAAAAGCCCAAGTAAAATAGGGCTTCCTTCTGAGCCTAAGCTCTGAATAGAAGAGCACTTGATTTGGGATCGTGAAGGTTTATGGCCTGTCATTATTATTTTTCTCTTATAAGATTCTATAAGCAGTATGTGGCAGAAGCAGATTTGAATTCAAGTCCCTTGACTCCTGAGCATACTACATTGTATATGTGCATGCACACAGAGTCTTCAGTTGTTTTCTGTGGTTTCATATATGTCGGCATTTTCTTTCTCAATAATTCATGAGCTCTTTCGGAGATTAGACTACGTCTGTTATATCTGTATGTTCTGTATACTTCTGTAGCCGAGTATAGTGCTAAACATGGTGGTGCTGAATTGATATTCGTTGATTACCAAGCTAGGATCACACTGTGCACAGTAACTGAACTTGATTTCACTCAGTTCAACAAGCATTTAGTGTCTTCAGTGTGCCTGGCACTGTGGTGGGGTTTTGGGGAGACAAAGTCATAAATAGTCCCTACCCTTGAAGAGCTTGCATTCATCTGACATTCTTCTGAAAAATGGCCAAGATACCCGTCTTGTTGGACACATCTTTTTCAGTGATCATTTTTATGACTGGAAGACCTTGACTACTTCTTTTGGGTGAATCTTTTACTCTTTTGAGTATCTGAGGAAAATGACACATACCTTGGTGTCTTCAGCTTTGAGAGTCAGGAGTAATGATAACTGTCCACCTTGGTCATTGCTAAGAGATAACTTGAAAAAAGAAAATGGTGTGGCTAGTGACATACAGTGTGTGAAAAGAAATGGCCTCCTAGAGAAGGGATTTTTTGAAATAGAAATATGAATTTTAAATTTTGACTTTATTGAAATTTGCCTTGAAATATTGAACTGGACTGCCAGGATCTAGTTTTTTTCTTCTTCTTCTTTGTTTAGGTTTTCACAGATGCCAGACTCTGTCTGAGAGTTTGGTTTCAGATTGATTTCTGTTTTGTTTTGTTTTCTCAACGTTCTTGGAATAATTTCTTCATTACATTCAAATTCTGTTTTCCTTGGCCCAGAAAAGAGACAGGAGCACATCACTGGTGTTTGCTTTGGGCCCCTCCTTTTTAAACATAAAATGGTGATCAAATTTACCAAGAACAGTGTTTGGTACTTAGGAATTAACCCAGGGGAGTCATTGCTTCTAGATTCTTTCACCTATAGACTGAGAGAGGTCAATTGACCTAGAACCTGAGTTCTTGAGCTCTAACACCTACAACCTCATTCTCCCTACTTTGGGTTTGGGAGGTTACTACCAACCATCCTGGTCCCAGAAAAGAAATGAATCTCCCTGCTCCACCCCTCCTCTTCAGAATGGAAGCTCTTTGAGGGCAAGGACTAGTAGTAGTTTTATCCTTGTTTCCCCAGCACCTGTCATGGTGCCTTGCTCACAAGTGCTCAAGAAATACCTATGAAGTATTGGATGAATGGGTTTTCCAGATCCTTAGTTGAAAACTGTGCTTCTTGATTGAATGTGAGAGTGCATAGTCTCTACACCTGCCTGTACTCTCTGCTATGAAAGAATCTGTTTATCCATCTGTCCATCTATCCATCCTTCCATCCATCCATCCATCCATCCGTCCATCTACACATATATACATATATATGCACATACATATACACACATACATATTCATATGTGTACACATGTACAAATGAGATAATTGCAAAGTGTTTAATACAATGTCTAGTATGTAGTAAGTGCTATATAAATTTTAGATCTTATTATTACACACACACACACACATATTTCATACTCTCACTGAAATACCACTTAGAAGTATGACATATTCCTCATAATATTTGTTGGCCTTGCCTAGAAATTATCCTAGCCTTCTATGTAGCTAAAATGTATGTCTTGCTTGTGTTACAGTTACACAGTTAGGTAGAGTAATGGATAAACGATTGGACTTCACATTAGGAATTCCTGAATTCAGATCCTCTCTTAGACACTTATGAGCTCTGTGACCCTAGGCAGATCACTTAACCTCCCAGCCTCAGTTTCCTCGTCTGTTACTGTGGGGATGATAATAGCACCTATCCCCCAGGGTTGTTGTGAGGATAAAAGAACTTTGCAAACCTAAAGGTGCTATATAAATACTTGTTAGTTTTATTATTGTTATTATTAGTGGTTTAAGGGTTCCAAAGTGCTTTACATATAGATGCTATTATTATCCCTGTTTTGTGGAGGAGGAAACTGAGGTTGAGAATCTTAGTCTCCAAGTTGGGATAGACTTCAAAGACCCTCTAATGACTTAGAGGTTCTTAACGTTTCATGTGGGGGAAGGTCTCTGAATTTTTTATTTTAATATTTGACTAATTGTATTTAAGGTAATGGATTGTTTTCCTTTGTAGTCCTACATATTTTATTTTGTGCATTTTAAAACATTATTCTGAGGCATGTATAGGCTTCACAAGACTGCCTGAGGGGCCCATCACACACACAAAAGTTAAGAATCCCTGATTAAGTCCAACCTGGCCAGAGTCCCCTCTGACATTCCCAACAAGTGGGGATCTAGCCCTTTTCCCTGATCTCCAGGGAGGGTGAGCCTTCCATCTCCCTCAGCAGTCCATTCTACTTAAGGTTAATCGATCGATTTTTTTTTTCCTTCCATGAAGCCTAAAGTTGACTCTTTGCACCTTCACCCGGATTTGGCGGTTGCTCTAATGTGTTCACTTTGTTCACTATTGCCCACTGTTCTAGCCAAATAGAATCTTTTTTGCTTTGGATTCTGTCAGGTAGCGTACTAGTTATCCACCTCACTTTCATGCCATGCCAGGACTTGCTAAGTGTGCCATGTTTGCCTTCATTCAAGTCATTGACCAAAAGAAAGAAAAATGATGACTATACCTGAGTCAGAGAAAGTCCCCGGACATCTAGCCAGAAACTTCCTTCTAGGTCCATCTCAACCCATTCGTTTGGTCAAATGCACCAAATACAGTTCCAGATACACCAAACTGGGTGATGATCTAGTCCACAGTTCTCCATTCTGTCATCGAGAATGTCATGTGAGACTTTGTCAGATGCCTTGGGGAAGTCCACACATGCTGTGACTCTGGGATTCCCCTGATCTTCAGCTATCTTCCTTGGTTCATACTGACTGGTTCACCACAATCATTTCGATTATTACAAACCATCCCTTTCCTAAGGAATTCTAGAATTTTCCACTCTTGCCATCTTCCCATGCCTCATTGTGGTGTAGAGGTGACCATGAGGTCTCAAAGGCAATGCCGTTTCAGTCTACACTGGCAGATCCTGCCCATCTGGAAAGGCTTTAGATACAGAAAGACCTGGTGAGGGAGGGACTGTATACCAGCTATCCCATCTACACTCAGAGAAGCTTGTCCACAAGTTGGCCACAGGGGCTGAATATTTTAGTCTCAATACTTCTGGAAAAGTGTCTGCTAAAGTTGAAAGGGATTTGCAATCTGTGCTGGTGGAGGGAGTAAGCCGGTGGATTCTTATAGAATGAAAGCATAGACATTTATGAAAATGAGTGTCAAGCTCACTGGTCTCCGGTAACAGCTAGCGTCTCTATAGAACTTCAGGCTTGCAAAGAACTTTAGAGATACGGCACGTCTCAAAAGTTTTAGTGTGGCTTTATGCTACTAAAACTTAGAACACCTGGATTTAAGAGCACCTCCTGTGCTGCATCCATTGCTGGTAGGATAAACATTTTTATTTCAAATTATTTGTACTTAAGGAGCACTTGTACAGATAGGAGAAAGCGAATGTTTATAATCAGTCTGTTTCATTGTCAGTTGATGCACTGGCCCTTCTGCCGATATCTCACTTGATCCTCACAATAACCCCACGGGATAGATGTTATTATTATCTCCATTTACAGATGAGGAAACCGAGGCTGACAGAGGATAAGTGACTTGCTTAGGGTCATACAACTAATAAATGTCTAGGGCAGGATTTGGACTCTGGTCTTCCTGCCTCAAGCCACCAGTGCCCTTCAGCCTGCAAATCCCTTATAAATCTTGCCCACACTTCTACTTATAGACCAGCTTTGTTGTTGCTGTTGTTCAGTGGTATCTGACTCTGTGACCGGGTGGACCACAGCAGCTCATATTGGCCATGGGATTTTCTCAGTAAGATACTGGAGTGATTTGTCGTTTCCTTCTCCAGCGGATTAAGGCAAACAGAGGTTAAATGACTTGTCTAGGGTCTCCCAACTAGTAACTGTCTGAGGCTAGAGTTGAACTCTGGTCTTCTTGACTCCAGGCCTAGCGCTCTGTCCACTGAACCATCAGCTGCCTCCAAGGCAGAGGTTAAGTGACTTGCCCAAGGTCACACAGCTAGTAAGTATCTGAGGCCAGATTTGAATGGCCAGCCTTAGGCAGTGGAGAATCTAAGACATCTTTGATAATTCATCCCTCCCAAAATGAAAGATAGATAATCTGATTGGCTAATCTTCTTTAATATGTTAATAAGGGTTTTCTCTTCCCCCTTCTTCCTCCTGGCACCAGCTTGTGAACTCTGCTGTTTCCTTTAGATGGCCAATGTGGAAGTTAGTTAGAAATTTCAGTCTGGATTGAGGCAGTAGCTGAATAGAAGAGATACTTGGGGGCATGCAGGGCCCTCCCTGAGCTCCTCAGATTATTCCAGGTGACCCTTTCCACCTACCAGAGAAGTATAGATGGTCTACTGCCTGGGCTCCATTTTGGATTCCAAAAATACCCGCAGGCAAATGTATTAACATATTCAATTCAATAAACATTTGTTAAGCTTATATAATGTGCTAGGCGTGACAACAGCAACTAAAAACAAAACCAGGGCCTTCCCTCAAGGGGCTTGCATTCTACAGGAAATAATCTACAGGTACCCAGATAAGTAAATACAGAATATACATAAAGCCCTTATAAACTAGGGACTGCAGGATGCTGTAGGATTTGTGCTACATTTAAGATCACGGCACCTGACCTGGCCATTTTTCCCTTGGATGACCTCTCAACACTTCAACTTTCTCATCTGTAAGATGAAGGGTTGTGCTTCTCTGGCCTTACCTGGTTTTAAATTCTATGATTTGTTTTTGGTTTTCGGGTGGGGAGGGGAAATGGTGATAAGCACTCAAAACTGGGAACTAATGGATTTTGGAAGAGACCCCCAAGCCAAGCCTTTTTTGTTGTTGTTTAGTAGTTTCAGTCATGTCTGATTCTTCCTGACCCCATTTGGGGTTTTCTTGGCAAAGATACTGGAGTGGTTTGCCATTTCTTTCTCCAGCTCATTTTACAGATGAGGAAACTGAGGCAGACAGGGTGAAGTGACTTACCCAGGGTCACGCAACTAGTAAGATTTGAATTGAGGAAGACTCATCTTCCTGACTTCAGACCCAGCCCTCTATCCACTGAGCCAAACCTTGCAGGGTGTAAAATTCTGTACTTGTTTCAAATCTATGCCTAAAATTAAACCGAGATGGGAAGGCGGTAATTTGTAGATGCATCTGCTCGACATGATATTTAGAAATCTCTTTCTTTTGTTGGGATCTCAAAGATAGTGATAGAGCCTGGACAAAACAGACAATCTTTCGGCTGTTACTTGTTATCCCAGTGGTTTCAATATTTAAATTAGACATGCTTTAAAAGCCTTATGGTTTGCAATTATCCCATCACGTGTTCTTTGTTGGAATTTCCGACTATGAGATTTATCAAGCAGGAGTAACCTTAACTCAAGTTATCACTGCCAGTTCTTACTGCCACTGATAATAGCAGCATGGATTTTTTCAGAGGAGAGACTGGACAATATTGCATGTGACCTCGGAGTCCAGCAGGGTCATTTGGAAAATAGCCCAAGGAATTAGAACAGCTAGGGAGCTCCAGACTCACTCATTGTGATACAGCGCCTAACTTTGCCAAGCGTTCTGATTTATTCTTGTGTATAAAACCTCTCTGGAAATGAAATAACGATTTGAAATGGGAATTTTCAATAATTAGGCTAATCTTCCTTGAGGTAATGTATGCAAGGTGCTTCAAAAAAGTTAAGGTCCTACATAAATGCCAGTTATTATTATTATGATTATAATCATTATAATACTTTGCAGAAAGCAGGCCCTTAACAAATGATTGAATAGAATTGAATATGGACAAAAGGTAAATAAGAATAACATAAAAAAAATCTAGTTCCTAGGTACTAGGAATTATTCTAAAGCCAATTCACATGAGAAAAATCTGCATTTTCTACTTTTTTCCCCTTAACTATAGATGTAAAAAGTTCTACTCATCTCCAATTTTTTAAAAAATCACAAATCCATCCAAGCAACAAAATATTTTTCTAAAGAGTTTTTGATAATGCAGTTGCTATTTTTTTATAAATAGAAATGTTGCTGCAAGGAACATTTTACTATTAATAGCCGATGGGTCCCATCTTTTTTTGACTGACATTGCTGACCTTGCCTTAACTCTAGTGTGAGAAATAACATAAGCAATGTCTATTCATCCTATAAGATGCCACCCCTCCCCCCTCAATTCTCACATGTGTAAAGGCTGAGTAAGGGGTAAGAACATTCTGTTTCCACAGATAACCAGATGTAAATATGTGTTCTGGCTACTCCCTCTCATTTTTATTATCAGTGGACAGCCTCACTGAATTGGGTATCATCTATTGCATGGTGTCAAACTCAAAAACAAATGGATGCTTGCTGGCTGCATATTGACTTAGAAAACTATAAATTCACATTATGTAGGCTGTATTATAATTTTATTTACAATATTAAACGTTTCCTAATTCTGTTTTGATCTCATTTGAGCCCACTGCGGAGTTTTGCAGGGTGTATTCACGTTCCACACATCTGCTTTGTTGTTTTTCCGTTGGGAGCCACTGTTCTTTCTAGTGTTTTGTTTGAACAGTTTCCCTTTCTTATTCTTTGAACCTGCCTCTAGTCCCCAGAATTGCTTTGAAACAGTTAAGGCCACCTGCCTCCCCCAGAGACCATTTTTAATTTAATGAAAAAGGCTGATTTTACTACCACATGAATTTGCTAGGAATAAAAATAGTATTTAATAATGGATTCTAAGTCTTTTCAAACTTAATTAGAGCATTTAAAATTCTGAACCGTGAGAAAATTACTCTAGCAGTAAACTCAGTGGGTGGACAATATGATGTGTTAAGAGTTAAGTTTGACTCTACAAGCTTAATTACCAATTAGTTTTCAAAGAACATGGTAAGCAGTTTAAAATGTTCTCCTGCCATAGTTAATATAAGCTAAATGGTATGGAGCATGAAGCTCTTTTATTTATTTTCATCTGCAGTCCAGTAAATAGAAGAGTTTTCAGCTTAATGGTTATTGACTTGTCCAATTTTGTTCATAATTCTACCCTCCTCGAGGGCAGGGACTGCTTCATTAAAAAAAACATTTTGTTATCCTCAACACCTCAAACAGCCCCTGCCACGTCGAGGTTACTTGCTAAATGTTTGTTGAATCGAATAAAATTGAATTGTAATGAATACCGTAAAACCTATCATGCTGGAATGAGAGACACTTAATAGTATCACCCTTATTATCATTAATAATCACTTAGCATAGTGCCTTGGCACGTAGTAGGCATTTAATACATGGTAGATGGTTGATTAAGGATGTCACGTCCTCTAATACCAAACAGTAATGAGAGAGTTTTCTCTTTGTGGATAGAATCAAAGACTCTGTTAGGTAATTATAATTGGAATGCCGCTTCTAATGAGTTAGGGCATCCAATGTGATTGGAATAACATTTACTGCCTTGGAGCTGAGATTCTAAAAACAAGCCCTGCACTTGGTCAGAATATACAGAAGGTTTTCACAAAAGTCAGATTTATAGCATTGTTGGTTACCAGATTTGTCTTATGGACTTACTACAACAATTATTGCTATTCATTCTCTCCTTCTCTCCCTTTCTCCCTCTTCCTTCCCTCCCTCTCTCCCTCTCCCTCTGTCCCTCCCTCCTTCCCTCCCTTCCTATCTCCCTTTTTCTCTCTCTCTTGAGGGGCAGGAGTAGAAGAATATTTTGGGAAGTGATCCTGGAATACAAATCAAAAGTCATCGATAAAGTTGGACAAATACATACTAATAGGATCTCTTAAGGAACACTGAATTGTAATTCATTTTTATCATTATGGGAATAAGCCACAGACCTATGATTTCATTAGTATTTGGAACTTTTTCCAGCAATTTACAACTTGCCTGGCGTGTAGTAGGCACTAAAATGCTTATTGACTGACTATATGTGACTTAATATAGAAGTCTTAGGGAATTGCCAGTGACTTGCCCAGGGTCACACAGCTAGGATCTGAACCCGGATCTCCCTGAGTAGCCTAGCTCATTATATGCTAAGCATCCCTGCCTCTTCTTTATTGTTATTAAACTGACTAGCTTTGTCCTAGTTCTCCTTCCCTGCTTCCCAATGGGCTGCGTTGTAACATTTCGGAGGGACGTTATATCCCGAGTGCCCTCTGCCGGAGTCCGCGGGTCCCGTGCTCCCTTCTTGCCTATTTCCACCCTAAAAACACAGGTGATGATCACCATTGTTCCCCCTTGTGAGATGGATGACAGGCCGTGAAGGCCGAGCACATGTGAGCGGAGTCCCATGTCAGAGTAATTAAGTAAAATTTGTAACCAGGAGAACCTCGTACATAAATATGTATAATCATTATTGTGCTGCCTGGTAATTGGGGCTAATTGGTTAGCAATTCACCTAAGTGAATGTAATTAGTGTGACTTTTACTCCGTCAATCCCAGCATTTCTGGGGGTAGCTAGGAGAGTAGGGGTCTCCCTGTCAGTCACTTTGCTGGGTTTGGAGAGCAAGCTGGTGACGATGCGCCCTGACTGGTTAATTAGGGAGCTGTGGGATAGGATGCAAAGAGGGCTGGCTTTGCAGAGTCAGAGCCCTGGCTTGGGATCCTTCTCTTCTACTTGTCACCTGTGTGACATTGGGTAAATCACTTCACTTCCTCGGGGCTCAGTTTCTTACGAGTGAAACAAGGGAGCGGTACCAGATGATTTCCTAGATCTCTTTGAGCTCCTAGAGTGGGGAGAGACGACAAGATTCTGGAGCATAGGGTAGATTGGAGTGGGTAGTAATAAAGTTACTGGGTGGGGGGAAAGCTAGAGACTTTGGGTAACTGGCAGCCATTGGAAAGGAATAAATGCAAAAGTGAAGAGACTGGGAGCCCGACAGAGCTCTCCTCTAGCTGACCAGCCTCCCTTTCTTGTCTGTGTTGTCTTCTGATGGGGCAGAGGGCCAAGACTATTTCTTGAACCCTCCCCAATCCAGAGTCAATCTTTGGCTTCTCTACCCTCCGAATATACTAACGAGATGTTCTTTGGTGTGTTGCAACATCCCAGATCTCCATTTTTGTCCTTTGCTCTGGTCAAGTTACAGCTGGAGCATCGTATGCTTTTCAGAGTGTCCCATTTTAAAAAAGAACCCAGACAATCTAGGATGAGCCCAAAGGAAGTAAATGAAAGGATGCCAACAATTAGAAACATATAAAGGAGTCTAGGCTCTTTAGTATAGAGAAGAGAAGAGGAAGAGGGGGACAGGGAATGGAGCCTTCTGCAAGTATCTGGAAAGTTGAATGTGGGAAAAGGATTAGATTTGTACCTCTCTGACCATTCTATAACCTTGGAGTGGCCCCATGTGTAGCCATGAGCTGGCTCCTTAGTGAAATATAGGATCCTGTGCTTTAGGTTCATTTGAGTACCCAACAGGTGTGCCCAGGTACTTGTTTATGCTCTGTATGAATGACCTTAGTGGGAATTCTAATGGATTCGAGGAGGTGGCTCTGGTGTGGGCAGAGATGTGCCAGGAGGGTGAGTCTGGGGGATAGACTTGGATTATCATATATATGCACCCAAAGGTCTGGAGGTTTGGATACCAGGAAAAACCTCTCTAGTATTTCATAGATTCTAGGAGGGTGGGCAGTCACTCCCATCTCATTAATGTACATCACAACATCAGCATAAACTTGAGGTGAACTCATTTCAGCCAGCACAATTTCCCATGCTGCCCTTAGCTCCGTAGGGGCCTACCACCCCCACTTCATAAAGGCAAATGATTAATTTGTCCTCGGGGAAGTCAAAAAAGGAGAAGTTAAGGTTTCACACCACCTTGTTAACCTTGTTTTCCCTCTCGGGGGAGATTATGAAAAATGAATTGTGAGATGAACGCCCCAAACAAACAGATATGGCTGAGAGATGTCCATGATAAGCAATGAAATGGTGGAGAATCCCTTGGTTAAACTTCGAGTTTTCTGGATGGTCTGTGCACATCCGAACCTCCCTGCCCCTCCCCATGATACTCCATCACAGCTAAGCCATTAGGAAGAGCTGTTAAAGGTAAACTCCATTGTCTTCTGTATCTCTCAGCCCCCACTTAGCGGGAGGTGTCGTACCCAGAAAGTAAGGTTGTCACGCAATTGGAGGATGATTAAACTGCTCTCTTTTAATTAAGAGTTTGTAAATCACTTTGAACTCCTTAGAGGGAAGGCTCCTTCTAAGTACACAGTAACAGAAGTAGTAGCATGCTTCATTTACGTTTAGCCTCTAAATTTTTTAATTAATTTAAGAATTGTGGTTTGAAAGGGCTGTTGGGGTCCTGACTGATCCTTGGGGACTTGAAAGGGCTCATGAAGAAGCCAGGAGTTCATCATTGGCTCTCAGGGAGCCACTTTCAGGCTGGAGTAATTGGGGTGGATGGGTTCAAATGCTGTTTTTCTCATACGAGAAGGAATCAGGCCAATGTAGGAGCCCCTCAGTTTGGGGGGCTTTGTGTGAGCCGCTTCTGAACAATGTCTTAGAGTGGGGTTTGAGGGGGGCAGGTGGTCCTCGCCAGGCCTTTTCTTCCCCCTTGCCAAATATGCACAGTATCCTAGCATAGAGGCAGAGACAGACAGAAACACACAGACAAAAACACAGAGAGACAGAGACCACAGAGGTGGGGAGGGAGGGGGAGAGAGAGAGAGAGAGAGAGAGAGAGAGAGAGAGGAGAGAGAGAGAGAGAGAGAGAGAGAGAGAGAGAGAGATGTAGAGATCCATATAATATAAGCTAGGAATAAGGACCTGGACCTATGATTTTGTTGGTATAAGGGACTCCCAGGTAAGAAAACTCTCTTTACCAGTGCAGGTCAGCACCATTTTTGCAACCCAGAATGTTAGCACTGTGTTCAGAGCTTTACCAATCTTATCTCACTTGATCAGCACGACAGCCCTGCAAGGTAGGTAGGTGTTGTTGTCATCCCCATTTTGCAGTTGAGAGGCAAACAGAGGTTAAGTGACTTGCCCAAATGGGGATGATAACAACACCTACCTACCTTGTGTCTGAGGCTGAATTTGAATGTATAAATATTAATTAAGTAATAATTACTAAGTATATGGAGTGTTGGAGAGCTGGCTGGATCTTTGAGAGGTTAAGCCCAGGGCTCCCCGGCCACGATGCGTCAGGAGAGATTTAACCTGCCCCAGGTCTTCTGAGCTTTGAGGCCGGCCTCTGTAACCTAGAAGTACAATACCAGCTCGGCTTGTCAGCTCCTTCGAGAGCTTATTTCTGGCTCCACCACTGCTTAGCGCTTCTCCCCTTCTCTCCATCATTTCGTATTTATATTTAATATATCTAGCATTTACTTAGATGTAAACATATTGTAAGCCCCCCACACACACATACACCTCTGTAGCATATAAGTTCCTTGAGGCCAGGGACTGACTCCTTTATGTATTTATGTCCCTGGTGACCAACATAGAGCCTGGCACATAGTGGCGTTTTAAAAATACTCATTAATTCAATTAGTGAACCAAACAATGAACTGGGTTGATCATTAATTCTTTGATGTGGTGGTGGTTTGAGATCAGCACCTTCTATCTAGATGGGCAATCAAAGATGACCGTGTGGCAGATATGGCATTTTCCTAGTGAAGCAGTGTGCTCACACCTGCATACTCAGGCTGGTGGTGTGTCTACAATGGATTTGGTGCTTGGGGTCCACTGAGAGAGCAGGCTTAATAGAACGGGGCGGCGGGGACAAAAGCTGATTCTCAGTTGAGAAGTGAGTGGCGTGGTGAGGCAAAGAGTAGAGATGGCTTTGGGGGCAGTCGAGCAGGGAAAGGAAGAAAGATATGGCCTGGCATCTCGAGAGTTAGGGGGGTCAAGGGAAGGGTTTTGTTGGGTTTTTTTAAGGGTATGGGGGCGTGAACTTCGTTCACACCTAACACACCGTCAAGGAGGGAGCGTGTCGGGCCAGCGCCCAAGTTGCAGAAGGCGCCGTCTTGTTCATTGACACACTCTTCATGCTCCCAGTCCTGTCTCGGGGCCAGAGTTTTGCATGAAGTATATCCTTGGAGACAGGAAAGCATCCTTCAGGCAAGGTAGTCACATATCCACCAAGATTGGAGAGGGATGCCCTAATGCTGCCCCCAAGCCCGAGAAGAAAGATGACATGTCTGTCTGTGTGGAACACGCCTGAAGGACTACCCTGGCATATGGGGAAATAGCTAGAAGATGGGGAAAGATGAGATATGGAAGAAAGACTGATGACTTAACTGTGCAGTGGCTAGTGAACTGAAAGCTGGGAAAAGATTCTCCCTTTCAAGTTATTTAAAACCATATCCTCTACCTCCTGCCCTTTTCAGTGAATATGGGCTCAGCAACTGCCCTATAAAGAGAAACAAATTAGCACCTACTATGTGCCAGTACTACTATGTACTGAGAGACAAATACTATCTCCTTTGATCCTCATGATAACCCTGCAAGGTAGTTTGGTGGTGTTGTTATCCCCATTTTACAGTGGAGGAAACTGAGGCAAACAGGGGTTAAGTGACTTGCCCAAGATCACACAGCTAGTGAGTGCCTAAGGCTTATAAATATTAATTGACTAATAGTTATACTACTCACATTTAAATCGTGTTTTAGGGTTTTACAAAGTATATCCTTCCCAACCACCCTATGAATTGTTTAAAAGACCAGGAGCTTATGAAGATATTCAATAAATATGTATCTTACTTTACAATAAACAGTAGACGAGAGTGTTTAAAAAATGTCATGTGAAAAAGGAAGCTCAGACGAAGTTTCATGAAGCGATTGGGTTTCTGTACGTGACCTGAAAGTCGCCTCACTTTGAAAACCGGGCTCACAAACGCTGACCAGGATACATGAGAGGGTTTTGCAAAAGGCCAGCGGGGAGAGATCAGGAAGCCAAAAGACATTAATGTCCCCTACCCATCAAACCCCTGGTCGTTTCTGTGATTTATCTGGATGAAAGGAAGCGGGGTGTTGCATTGCCTTATGTAGAAGTTGTAGTGAAAGGGTGGCATGAAGGATTTCTGTGATGAGAAAAGAGTGGGCCTGGTAGTGGGGCACTCGTGTTATAAGAAAGTGAGACAACAGTTGGACAGCCGGTGAGCTTCACTGAGAAACCTTGGATCTGAAGGTGGAGGACCTGGGTTTGTTTCTTGGATCCTTGGTTTCCTACTCTGGGCAAATTAGAGCAACTCTCTAGTTCTTGGGCTTTCTTCATCTGTAAAGTGTGGACATTGGCTTACATGTCCTCTAAGGCCCTGAGATGTTGGACTTGTTCTTTCCTGCAGAAAAATCTGGATAGCAGAGGCTTATTGGCCCCTTTGCCATTTAAATGCACAGGAGAAAAGTCTCTTCTGGTCAAGTCGTCCAGAGATGCTTGGGCCCATCGGAATCGGGATAATCCTAGAGTTATTCCTGAAAGGGCCTTGGAGGTGATCCAGTCTGTCTCCTTCATTTTATAGATGAAGACACTGTAGCCCACTTCTGGGCACATGTTACATTTTTTAAAAGTTATATGATCTTCTGTAGAACCAGAAGAAGGTCCCTAGACCCTGGAGGGAGGGCTAATGGAACGGAATGGGTGAGAATCACCTAGAAGGAGCAGGAGCAGAGGGATTACGACAGTCACTGGTGAGGGGCAACACCAGGAAAATCATAGATCCATGAAGGGTCAAAAATATACAAAAGGTACGAAGCACCTACTATGGGCAAGACGCAGAAGGGAAGCAATAGAACTGGAACCAATCGGTCAACTAGTATTTATTAAGCAACTCTTGTGGCCCTGGATAGATAGCCAGCCCCGGAGCCACAATGATCTGAGTTCAAGCGTCCCTTTTGACACGTCCTAGTTGTATCATCCTGACAAATCAATCAGTAAACATTTATGAAGCACCTACGATGTGCCAGCCATAGTACTAAGCTCTGAGGATACAAAGAGGCAAAAGATAGCCCCTGCCCTCAAGGAGCTTACAGTCTAATGGGGAAGAAAACATGCAAACAATTATGTACAAAGCCAGCTATATAGAGGATAAATAGGAAATAATTAATGTTAACCTCTTGTGCTCCACTGGCAGAAGGAATTTCCTCATCCTGGAGTTCTTGTTATAACAATGGAATTACAGTTCCAGTCCGTATCTCTGTCTTATTCTAGGCCAGGCACTGTGTTAAGCACAATCCCTGCCCTCAGGGAGCTTGCATTCTATAGGGAGACTAGAAAGAGTTACAATTCAACACATGCCTGAATAAATGTGTGCTAAATATATGCACACATGTGTATGTATATACACATGTGTGTGGGGGTGTATGTATATGTATATATATACACATATAAATATAAATTAAAATGTCAAGGAAGAGTAAGATCTTTAGGATGTAAGTAATGAGCTTCCATTTAGGATAGGTTTTCTGAACAGCCGTAGGAGCCTCGCTTTAGGGCTTTAGACTTCAAAGATCACCTGGTCCAGCCCCTTCATTCTACAAATTAAAAAACTGAAGCCCAGCCAAGTTAAGCAATTTGCCCAAGGTCACACAGGGAGTAAGCGGTAGAGCCAGGATCTGAACCCGTGTCTTCTAAAACCAGCCCTTGGCACTCACGGCATGAGGTGTTGCTACTCAGGCTTAGTTTGGCTTTGCTTTTCTACCTGACTTTATAGCAGTTTGCCTTTTCTGCATAAGAAGTACAGTGCACCCAACCGCAAACCCTGTAAGATCAAAGCATTAACAGTTACCATTTTTAAACTGTTTGAAATTCTGTTCATTTCCTGAATAGTCCCAAACCTGCCCTTCATCAGAGCTGCTGTGGAGGGCTGGGGGAAAATATTTGTAAAATTCTACGCATTTCAAGCTTGCCCATGTTTTATTAGCGGTTTACAATAGGAATAGACATTTAAAATTTACAATTACTCTTAGTTATGTCATATTAAACATGGTAAGGAGTCATCAGGATCTGTGGTTTATTTAGATTTGTGCTTTCATCCAGAATACTCTGGATAGCAGAGTCTCATCAGCCTCTCTACCATTTAAATGCACAGAAGAAAAGTCTCTCCTGGTGTAGCCATTCAGAGATGTTCAGTCCTGTTGGAATCAGGGTGATCCTAGAATTATAGCTGAAAGGGTCCTTAGAGGTAATCCAGTCTATCTCCTTCATCTTGTAGAGGAAGCCCACTTCTCTGTGTAGGTTACATTTTTTAGTCTATTATCTTATGGAAATGTTTTACATGATTGCATATGTATAACTTATAGCTGATTGCTTTACTGGAAGGAGGAATAGAATTTGGAACTCAACTTAAAAAAAACCAACTAAAGATGAATGTTTAAAAAAATTGTTTTAACATATAATTAGGGGGAAAAATAGAATATATTAAATTAGGAAGAAAAAGTCTCTTATTTTCCATAGTTTATTTAGTTCTCTGCTATGGTTCCTTAGTCCTACTGTCTGTTAAGAGCTTTTTCTTGTTGGACCAGCTGGAAATCCTCCTCCTTTTAGGATGACTTCCTCCTGATCTGTCGCTGACTGAATTTCCCTTATCTTTCGCTCCATGTGAAATTGCTTGTCTTATTTTCTTATGCACTGTGTTCTTTGGTTGGTTTCCCACCCTACAGAATGTTGTTTTTCTTTTGTTTTCATTCTCACTCCTTCATCTCTTTTCACCTCCGTCCTTCCTCTCTCACATCTGAACTCCTGTGTATTACTAAGGACTTCTAGTGGCTAACTCTGGGAAGTGCTTCTGGGAAATTCCTAAAAGCATAAACAGGCTGTCTAGAGGATGCCAAAACAACCCATTGAAAGTGAAAAATTAAGTCAGGAAATTGGCTGCTTTGACAGCGTGGGTGCTAGCCACATTTTCATGGATTCTCCCCCTAGAGTTGATTGGATTTAATGGTGGTTTGGGTGCTGGGTAGAAGCAGCCCAGATCTTCTCATAGATAACAAATCTGGCAATGTGATATGGCATTACCAAAGTGTTTCTGAAACAAAGCACACAAATTGTTACTTATCCCTGATGTATTTTATTTATCCCTAATTGCCTCCTCTAAGGGTGAAGATATATATGTATGTAAGTATGTATGTATGTATGTATGTATTCACACAGATATATGCACACATAGATATAGCATATCCATATAAACACATCATATATACATACATACACATTATATATGTATATAAAACATATAACACACACATATATATGTCACTATTCAGTCATTTTCAGTCGTGTGTGATTCTTTGGGGTTTTCTTGGCAAAGATACTGGTTTGTCATTTCCTTCTCTAGCTCAATTTAAAGAGATTTTTATTTATGCGTATGTATATCAACTGTATAGATGTACATATATGTTATGTACATAGAATGTTCAATCTAGAGCTGGAATGGACCCCAGAGGCCATGGAGTCCAACCTCTTCATTTTACAAATGAGGAAACTGTGGTACAGGGGAGTTAAGGGGCGTTTGTCAAGGTCATACATATAGGAATTGACCTCTGGTTCTCTGTCTCTGGAGACATTATGCATTCCACTATGCCACACTGCCTTTCTGATTTAGTGTGTGGAACAATAGACATATGACTGTTGGTAGTCCTTTTTCTGTTGAAAAAATACATAGATATAGATATGTGTGTATATACAGACAGGTAGACAGATGGATGGGTGATGGACAGACAGATGGACAGGGACTAGATTTTGTTAATGTAAGGACAAGGACTTCCCAGGTAAGCAAACTCCTATCACTTCTCAGCAATTTATCATCTTAAAGAATTGCCTTAGAGCCCTATAAGGTAAAGGGCCCAGAGTCGCATGACCACAACGGGTCAGATGTGGGACCGGCGTTATTTGAGCTTCAAGGCTGCGTGTGTGCATGCATATGTGCATGTGTGTGGATGTGTATATTCATAATCCAAAAAGTTGCCTAGAGCGATACAGATGATATGAGATCAGACTCTTTGTTAGTCTAAAAATTCCTGCCCTAGTCAATCTCACTGGTTTGGTGAGATGAAAGTTTAGTGATGTCCAATCGTAGATCACTGCTTGAGTATAATCTTGAGGTCTGAAATGAAGTTTTGAAAAAGTCTCAAGCCTGCTGGAACATTATGGATTTCCTGATTCCCTGCAGATGGATACTTAGGCCACTGAAAACTCCTAATAAAGTAAAATATTTAATGATGTATTCTAGAGAGACAAAGCCGGCTGTATCTTTGATGCAGCAAGGCAGCTAGGCGGCGCCATGGTGCACAGAGCACTAGGCCTGGAGTCAGGGAGATCAGAATTCAAATTTAACCCCTCACATACTTTCCAGCTGTGTGACCTTGGGGAAGTTACATAATTTCTGTTGGCCTCAATTTCCTCATCTATAAAATGGGGATTATGATAGCACCCACCTCCCAGGGTCATTGTGAGGCTCACGTGAGATAATGAATTGTAAAGCACTTAGTAAGTGCTATATAAATGTTAGTTATTATTATTATCTTCTTCTCTGGCAAGAAGTGATCGTAAAAAGATGTTACTATTTGTCCAAGTACAGAGTTGAGGCAGTTTTATACAAAAGCAAAGTCTTCATCATGAAATGTAATTGAAATTAGAGCATGAAATAGGTATTTCGATAACCCCTTGTATTGATGAATAAAGCTACCCTATAATTTTATATAATACGCATATTATATAAATATAATATATAAATAAATATATATTATATAAAGATTATATAATTATATGATAATATAATAAAGTTGTTATATATAATGTGTTATATATACATATATATATAAAAATCATGTTATGGTTAATTGTAAGGGACATTTTCTAAAATGTCAATGGAAGATTTTAAGCCTTACTTTTCCTTAAAAAAAAAATTCTAGACCTATGATTTCATTGGTGAAGGGTGTTCGCAGGGAAGAAGCTCCCTCCACCTTCCACCTATGCAAAGAAATACCAGCTCTGTAATTTATAGCTGTTAGAGAGTTGGGTTTTTAGGGGGGAGGGGCAGGACACACTGAGAGATTCAGTAACTGGATCTCTCCTTTGCTAGCTGGTTTGCTAGCTCAAACTCTTATTAGGCAGTTAGTTAAATCCAATTAACTTCCAAGTCAGGACATCACCTTCCTGTTGTCGCTGGTCCTCTTCAAGAAGGAAAGACAAGCAGCGCCCTTTCCTGGCCGTCAGGTGGCTCAGTGGATAGAGCGCTGGGTTTGGAGTCAGGAAGACCCAGGTTTAAGCCCAGCCTTCGACACTCTCTAGCTGTGTGACCCTGGACAAGCCACTTAACTTCTATTCACCTTCCACTGGAAAGGGAAATGGCAAACCACTGTAATATCTTTGCCAAGAAAATCCCATATGGGGTCATGAAAAGTCAGACATAACTGAACAGCAGCTTCAACAAAAAGTACCCATTCCTACCTAGCTCTGGCCTCCCTTTCTAGCCTTATCATACTTGGTTCCCTGTCATGCACTTGGGGTCCAGCCAAACTGGCTTTCTTGCTGTCTCTCACACATAATATTCCATTTCTATCATCTATGCTGGAAATTCACTCCCTCCTTACCACAGCATCTGAGGATCCCTGGATTCCTTTAAAACCCAGCTCAGTGAAGCCCTTCTGGGTGATATCTCTCTTGAGGCCTCCCACTGCTAAAAACAATATGCATTTATTTTGTGTATATTCTCTATCTAGGTATGCATCCGTACATCTCCCCTGATAGAATATTAGCTCCTCGATGACAGCAGTCTGTATCCCTAGGGCCTGGTAAATGGTAGGTGTTTCATAAACACTTGCTGATTAATGGATCAGTTGGATTGACTGGCTTGCCCAGGGTCACACAGCCAGTGTGTGACAGAGGTGGGTTATTTTGATGCTAAGCCTGGCCCTTAATCCACTATGATGTCACACCACCTTTCTGTCATCTTGCAATCTGCTTCTGTCTTGAAATTTGCCCTCTTTAGGGTCACCAATAACTGTCTAATTGTTTATATGCCATCAGAACTAGAAGGGACTTGAGAAGTCAATGAGAATTGTAGAGTTAGAGTTAAAATGAGACCTTGAGATCATTTAGACCAAGTGCCTAAATAACTAAATTAACCTGGGATCCATGATTTTGTTTTTAAAAATATTTTAACTGTATTTCAATATAACTGGCTTCCTTTGTAATCCTATGTCTTTTTCTTTATGCATTTAAAATCATGATTCAGAGGTGTCCATAGGCTTTATTACATTGTCAGAGTGACCCCCCCAAAAGAGCCCCTGATGGAGTTCAGTTTCCTTACTTTACAGATGGATGAATTGGAGTCACACGGGTGCTAACTGGCAGCCAGGCTTCGAACTTAGGGCCTCTGACAATCATGCTCTCAATCACAGTCCAAAATGAGGAAAAGGAAGGCTAGTGACTTGATCAAGGCCATGTAGTAGGTTGATGATAGACCCAAGACCCCTAACCTCCCAGAGCCTTCTCTGTCATCCTTCTCCTTGACTCTTTGGTAGTAGCCTTTGACACTGGAAGACTTCCTTATTGAAAGTCACTTCCCAGTGCTTACATAAAACCTCCTGCCCTCTGACTGCTCCTTCGTTAATCTTGTCCCTACTCTTTAACGTGTGAGTTTTGTCTAAGATCCATTTCTCAGTTCTTCTGCATTGACATTGCTCTGATCTCTCCCTCCAAGGCCTCTCGTGGCTTTAATTAGGAAATCTGTGTGGGTGACTCAAATCTCTCTCTGGAGCTTCCTGCTCCAAATCTCTAATGATTTGTTGTAAATTTCCATTTAGATGCCCTGTCGTCCCCTCCAACTGAATGTTTCTCAGACAACTTGTCTCACTCCTGTACTCCACCTCTTTCTCTCCCATAATCTGGACTGTCTTCCTCACTCTCCTATTTCTGTGAATGGAACCAATGTTCTCTACCTACCCATTCTTTAATCCAATAGACTCTTGACTGGTTTGACTGGTCACCTTTTGTGGAGTCTGTCCCCAATCTATCATATATGCTATTACCAGATTAATTTTGTTAAAATACCACGCTGATTTATATCCCTGCACTGCTCAAAAAATACCAGTAGCTACCCACTGCTCCATAACCTGGCATTCAAGGCCCTCCACAATTTGGCCCCAGTCTCCCCATAAAAAATTTGTTGATTTGATTTGAAAATATTAGTAGTATTTTTTCCTAGCAGATCATAGGGTCACAGCTGCATCACCTTGGAGGTCATCCAGTCTGGCACCCCTCATTTTCCAGATGAGGCGAATAATGCTGAGTTAACTGCCTTCCCCCAAGGTTATGTTAGGTCATTTCTGAAAATAAATTATTTGCCCATTTTCTCATTATTTGCATAGTAAAAATGTGAAGGCAAGGTTGAAATTTCATGAAGAAACTGGGACAGTGTTCTCTGGAAATGACTACTTTATAAGTGCTGAGGGCTGGAGAGGGAGAGGGGAAAAGACCATGAATGGAACTATTGATGGTGTGCTGAAAGCTTAAGGAGTAACTCCACCATGTTGAAACTTATAATTTGGGACCCCCCGATCCTTGGAACTCCCCTCCCTTCTGCATCTCTTGGACAGCAGGAAGGCTGGCAGCCATCCCTAATCCAAGGGAAGGAACATCTCACAGCAACACACAGCTGGGTTCCTTCAATGAAATTGCCCACCCTTTTGGGGAATTCTGCCTCCGTGTATTGAACTGGCTCTTCTACCTTTTCACCGTCTTAAGAGGCTCGACTGTTCTCAGAGATCTACTCACTGCCTAAAGTCTGTTTTCTGGAGCCCCATTCAGAGGCACGTCGTCCTTTGGTTATTGTGTAAGAGACTCTTCACCCCTAGAGTAAGTGGCATTGTGAGCAGCCCAGAAAAGGATCCTTTTACTCAAGAATGACCCTGATGAAAGCAGCAGTGTGTGGATATTCCCAGGGACTTTCTTTCTTTTCTGTCCCAGGACTGGCATTTGGAAATTGATTTACTGTATAGAGCTACGCACCACACAAAGTAGAATGGAGAGCCCACAGTCCCCCAGGGAATTTGAGTGGTACAGATAGTACATTTTGCTTTCACTGGACAAAGTGAAGTTTAAGAACACACCTGATTTAATGCACTCCTACTCTTCTGAAGGTCTTAAACTTCTTTTATGTGAGCACTTAAATTTATCTGCTCAGTCCTGCAAGTTGGTCCTGGCTTAAGCAGCCTCTCCTGGGATCCCTTCTGAGTCAACTGGGGCCTTGAAATAGACCTACCAACGTGGAAATCCTCTGCTTCATAGAGGGTGTATCCAGAAGGGTTCTTCATCTGTAAACACTGGTGTGACCAGAAGGCTCTGGAATTGAATAAGTAGTTCAGGTATATGGACTATGGTCTTTGATTTTTAAATTTTTTTTGTCATTCCCACCAAGCCTGGCCTACTGGCCCATGGGTTAAACCAACTGGCTGTACGCTAGGAAGTTCCAACGTCCCCTTAGAAGACATAGACAATCATTTTCACAGCTTGAGTAACCCTGCCCATCAAAACAGAGCAAATGACATTAGTCTGTGACCCAAGTCCTAGGGAACTATTAGGGGTGCATAGAATTCAAGTGATTTGCTCAGGTTTACAAAGCTAGTAAGTGTCAGGATAGGAGATTTGAACTCAGTCCTTTGACTCAAAAATGTGGCCGTCTTTCCATCATCCTACAGGGATGATTAATAGGATTTGAAGAGGGTAAAGGACTGAAAAAGACAAAGGGAAAATTGTGCATCTAGAAATGAGTGTGCAAGAAAATCATTTGACAGAGGCATTCTTATTTCTTGTACAGAGAGATCTAGGGAGGCTTTTTTGGTTTAAAAATGCTAAGAACTTTCTGAAGTATAGCTGGTTCTCTTCTTTGTCTTCATGACCTCAAACATCCTGATGAAAAGGAAAAGATGTAGATGTTTCCAAACGTCCAGATGTTTGCTGCTGTGTGAATGCTATCAACCTCTAGCAACTGTTACTACTGATTTTGCTAAACGTGCAGTTTGCCTACCTAAAATAATATCCCACATGTTCCTGGTCCTCTGGGTGTTGAAGCTTGACTCAGAACAGAATGACCCATAAAGTAAATACATACCCTGCCTGTTCTTCCAAACGAGAAGCATCCCATTTGGTGCCAGATACTTGGCTGTAAAAGAGTGATGAGAGCTGACTTCATCTGTTTTCTCAAATTTGATCAGGTTTTATATTAGAACAGACAAATATCTATATGGGAAAAGAAGGATGAATTTATGTCTCAGATCCAAAGACCAGCAGGGAGTTAACCTAGGGTTTTGAGCATGCTAAATAAAACATCCAGGGTTTATGAGCTTGAAAGAACCATCATAAAAGGGGATAGAGTGCTGAAATGGGAGTCAGGAAGACCAAGGTTCAAATCCTGCCTCCAAGGCTTATTAACTCAGCAAGTTACTTAACTGGTAAACATCAGGAAACTCTCTAAGATTTATCTACTAGGCAACAGAAAGTTAGAGATGACCACCGGTAGGAAAGGGAATTTCCACAGCCTTAGAATCTCCAATTTTTGAAATATTAAAGAGTAGCCAAACCAGTTCCTAGTGTTATAAGCAAACCTCTTCTCAAAGCTGGCTTTTCATACTTGGAACAATTTTGCTTTAAGCACCCCTTAGAGCTGGATAATAAATAAAATAAAACAAAATAATGTGTAACAAAGTGGGAAGACCCCAGGATTTAGAGTTAGAGGCCCTGGATCCACATTCCAGCTCCACCACTCCAGATTTCTGTGTGGCCAACACATTTCCTCATTGGGCCTCTGTTTCTCAATCTGTAAAAAGAAAGAAGCTGGGCTACCTCAATCAATCCCATATTTATTAAGCTCCTACTCTGTAGCAGGCATTATGCTAGGTGTAACTGACAAAAGTGAAACTGCCCATGCCCTTGAGGAACCATATTGGAAAGCTCTGGTCATTGAGGAACAAATGGGATGAGGTGAGTAGAGGACCCAGAAATTCCCTCACACCCAGCCCACTGCTTCGTCCACTGGGCATTCACGTTCCGAAGAAAGAGACCAAATGGAAATCTACAGAAATATAATCATTCTGTTCTCCTTGATCACCTGAGGTTTGGCTTCTTGTTACGTCAAAGTCCAAAGATGCTTTGGGGGTTTTTTGCAAGTTCAAATAAAACTGAAATGGAAGTTTTATATTTGTGTCTCTGCCTACTCTTCTGGCTTTTCATTTCTCTGAGCTCCATGTTGTAACCAATGATGTTCATAAATTGACATTCTGGTTTATGTTAATTCCCCAGTTTATTATTATTTTTTAACATAATTCCAGGGATTGAGATGTACCAGTACTCTACACTAACGCATAGTCCATTAGAGGAGATGCTAGTCCAAGGCTCGGGCATTAAGGCAAACCATCTCCGTGGCATCTTTGTGTGGATTGGACTCACACCAAGGAAAGCTCTTGGCAGAGCCTTTGTGGATGGGGGCACTGATGCCCGTCCTGTCAGAGGGGATGCATGCTTGAGCTGGGGAAACTGCCCTCTGCTTATAAAGACACTCTGCTCTTGGGGTGAAAATAGGATACACAAAGAAACACGAGATGACACAAGAATGTCTGTTTTCCTTGCTTATTGATCTCTCTAGACATTCTCTTTGGTCTAGTCCAGCTTCCTTGGACTGGTTGTACTAAATGAAGAAAGACATCATTACCAGGGGAGGGGGAGGGATGCTATTAAAACCTCAGTAACTACAAGCTCTGAAAAAAAAAAGAGTTTGAAGCAGTAACTACTTCGTGATTCTCTTTTTACTTAAAAGTGAGATTCTAAGCAACTCTTTTAAAAAGCAAAACTGGCTGATAGAACATGAGATATTTGACTCCTCATTTGGGATTCATAAAATCCCTACCTTCCATCAAAGCCCAGCTCAGGTGCCAGCTTCTACACAAGGCCTTTCATGATCCCTCCTGTAATTGGCACACCCTCTCTTTTGAAATCGGGGCAGCTAGGTGGCTCAGTGGATAGAACGCCCACCCTGGAGTCAAAAGGACCTGAGTTCAACCCAGCCTCAGACACTTACCAGCTGGGTGACCCTGCGCAAGTCACTTAACCCAGTTTGCCTCAGTTTCTTCATCTGTAAAGTGAGCTGGAGAAGGAAATGGCAAACCAAACCAGTATCTCTACCAAGAAAACCCCAGAAGGGATCACGAAGACACAGCTGAGCAACAGCTCTATTGAAATCATTTTATGCTTCCTTTTTATGGATTTTGTCTTACTTGCATACAGGCTTTCTGTACTCTCTTGCTAGAATGTCAGCTCCATGAGGCCAGGGGCTGTTGTGTTTGGAACCTAATGCCTAACATCATGTTGTACATAATAGATTATTTAATAAGCATTTTAAAGAATTAGATTAAATTAATGTAATTGATTCTCTACTGTGGTAACTGTTAGATTCCTACTTAACTCAGCCACAGAGAACAAGATCATAGGATCATAGCTTTAGCATTAGCAGGGACCTCAGAGGCCATGAGTCTAATGACCTTATCAGGGCTTCAGGAAATCATATTTGTAAAACAACAATAACAAAAAACACGCTTAGCTCTGTTTCCTCTGTGGAGGAAGACAATGGAGAAGAGGGAGTGGAAGTCCACCTCAAAACTGGATTAGCACACAGAGGGGTAATTGCTCAGCATCGGCAGCCGGCAGGTGAGCGCACCTTTGGTCACCAAAGACAAAGGCCCATTTCCAAGCCTGCAACATGTTCAAAATGGCAAGAGTCAAAGTATAGAGATTTTCAGTGAAAACCCTAAATTGGGAGCTGCATTTTTTAAGAGTATCTGCTACAGGTTCCACTCACAGTCATTTCTTCAGGCTCTTATCCCAGAAGGCTTTTCTAAGTAAAACCAAAACCAGCAGAGGGAAGGTTCAGAACAGTCAGTATCTCTTGCTGGACGATGTGGATGGATGAGTCATATCTGCTGGAGGATGGGAAGGGGGGAAGGGGAGTTGATTGAGGTGAGGGCAAAAAAAAAATCCAGATCCCTTTGAAAAGGGGAAGAGAAGAAACATTTGCTAAGCCCTTACTGTGTGCCAGGCACCGTGCTAAATTCTTTACAGATATCTTATTTGGGCCAGGAGTTGGCAGCTCTCCAAGGTATGGCCTTCTTGACCAACACACCTTTCTGAGATTCCTATTCAGTGACAAACACACCGCAGAAGGTGCTTAATAATTCAGTTCAATGAGTATTTATAAAATCCCTATTATGTGCACTAGTCACTAGAGATACAAAATGCTATTGGTGGGCCAACATGTCCATAGATAAGTAAATACTAAAAGTGGCTTCAAGAGGGAGAGAGTTTTAAGAGGAAGAAGACAGGTACCCCTGGGAAAGGTTTTTTGTTGTTGTTGTTCAAGTATTATAGGTCAGCTACTATTACTGTTGTTATGAGGAGCACCTGGGCTGAGTCTTGAAGGAAGCTTGGAGCTCTGAGAGGCAAGGGTGGGGAGGGAATGCCTGGTGGCAGCCTCTGCAGCAGCACAAACAGGGAGGGTAACCCACCTAGTTCAGGAAGCACTTATTAGACCAGTTTGAGGGTTCCATACATTTCCCTCAGGGAGTAAGATGACTAAAACCTGGAAAGGTAGATGGGAACTGGATTATGCAGAGTCTTAAGTGCCAGGCTGAGAGGGGTTGGATTCTAGCCTCGAGGCAATAGGGAACCAAGGAGCAGTTCTGTGACTCTGGGGTTCTTTGGGTCCTCCAGTGTGATGACGGATGATGCTTGCTAGGAGAGATCAAGCTTGTGCCTTGGTGCCCATCCTGGCAAGCTCCACTCGGCCTGATTGAACCCCAGACAAGCTTTCAAAGCCTGGTGTTGATGTGGGGGTGTGATCATGACTTAATGAGAGAATAGCCAGATTTGTTCAAAAGGAGCTCATTCTCATTCTTCTCATGTCCATCCCATCATTGCCTATCTGATATGCCAGGCCACAGATTACTATGCTTTAATTTCATAGGAAATTAATCAGAATCTAAAAAGCCCATTTGAAAACATGAAATGCAAAAAATTAAAATCTCTTCCTTGGGATTTCGACTATAAAACTCCTTGCACAGCCTCCTGCAGTGTTCTGAACGTGGTGAGCACCCGGTCATGTTGATAATGGACTAGCTGGCAAGTGATGGTGGCTTGAACATTGGACAGAGGGTTGGATTCAAGATGACCTAAGTTCAAATCCTGCCCTGGGCACTTATATATGGTGTGCTGCTGGGCAAGTCACTTTTTTCAGTTTGTTTCCTCCTCGTCTGTAAAATGGGATAATAACAGCACCTAGCTCACTGGGTGTTATGAGGATCAAATGAGTTGATACCTGTAAAATGCTTCGCAGACATTAAAATGCTATGTAAATGGTGAATATTGTTATTATATTCTGAGGGTCTAATGTCCTTTTCAAAAGGGTCCACTTCAGTCCAACAAACACTATTAAGTGTCTACTGTGTACATAGCCTGGCACAGGTCTAGGAAATGGATATACAAGGACAAAAATGAAACAGCCCTGTTCTCAGAGAGTTGACATTCTTCTGGAGGATTTAACATGTGAAGAGATCAGTATAAGCAGGAAGGGGCAGTTAGGTGATGCAGTGGATAGAGTTGCCAGGCTGGAGTCAGGAGGACCTGAATTCAAATCTAGCCTCGGACACTTACTAGCTGTGTGACCTTGGGCAAGTCACTTCACCTTGTTTGCCTCAGTTTCCTCATTTGTAAAATGAGCTGGAGAAGGAAACAGCAAACCACTTCATTATCTTTGCCAAGAAAACCCCAAATGGAGTCATGAAGAGTCAGACATGACCGAAAGGACTGAACGACAGCAATAACAAAGATAATGTGGGCTCCTCTGTGGACCATGATGTATGATGGACAAATGAACCCACTGAAGCTTTTCAGATCATTTGTGCTGTTTGTACTTTCATTAGATAAAATATTTATGGGCAGCTTCATTTGGGACAGGCAGGTAATAGCTAAGGGTACTAGTTAAAATTCATTTCGCTTGTGATTTCAGAGCCAGGAAGACAGCTAGTCTTCACACTAGACTTCATGAGGACTTTTTTCTTTCTTTCAGTGAATAAAATAACATGTTGCATTGTTGTGGTCCAGACCGGCTCAGTCTGGTTCCTTCTTCCCCATCCAACTTCTTGTTAAAATAAGTCAGTGAGTGACCTTTGAAACAACAAGTCACATCTTTCTTTTTCAAGACTCTTTATAATTTTCATATTTTATTTTTCCCAATTAAACATAAGAATAATTTTAACCTTCATTTCTTGCAATTTTGAGTTCCATCAAGATGCTTTCAGATCAAATTTTTAAAAACTCAGCACTATTCATGACAGCCCCAAACACATGGGATTTTTCATCTTTGTTTTAAGTCACAAATAGAGCACGTTCAGCTTTTCAATAAAGGCCATTTGGCTGAATTGTGTGAAATGTGTAGGTGTTAGGCCTAAACGCTGACAGTGTTGTTACCATGAGTGATTTAAAAGGACGTTTTCTATCTCTCGTCACCAGCCATGCAAGCTTATCTGTAGCTTTGCCAGCCGAGACACTGAACTCAAATCTTCCTCTCCTGACTCAAGGTTCAAGTTCAAGGTTATGTTGTCTGTACTCTAGCTGAGGACATTACAAGCATCTGTAACCACAGGAAAGCAGTGGGCACCTCTCCACGGGGACCGAACAGTCTTTGACTCCGTTGACTCTAACAAAGGAGACCGCAAACCTTAAACTCAGACTGACATTTCAGATCAAAAGCCCCAGACAATATTTTTGCAGGTGAAAATGTATCAGGGGCTTATAATATGGAACACTAGACAGTTATTAGAGTTAATCGTTATGTCTGGATATTCCCCATACAGATGATTCAGACCATCAAGACTTTAATTGAAAATGCCGATTCTGTCTATGAGAAGATCGTACAGTGTCAGAAGGCGGGTAAGTGCCAGTTGGCTTCTCTTTCTTAATGATAATAATAGTAATAATAATAAGGTCGTGGCCACTGTCCTGTGCATTGCCCAGAATACTGCAGTTTCTTATTTTTTAACTCCACCAAGAAATTTCAGATGGAAATAAAACTATTTTGCATCTATGTGGAATAGCAATCCTCTTCTCTCCCCTGAGTTGATCCTGGCAAATCTTGAATTCATGATCCAGGATTTCCTGGTACATATTAAGGAAGGTAGGCCTCCAACAGCTTGGCAGTGAATGGCCAAGAAGTGATAGCATATTAAGAGTTCAGCAGCATTTGAACTCACTGCAACCTTTACTAACTTCTTACCAAGGTTTCAAAGTTTTAAATATTGTTGCAGCTTCAAATGCTGCTGTATATTGACTTAATGTTCAAACTTTGCCTTCTCATTTTCTATTGCAGATCAGGAAGACAGATGGGTAGGGAGTTTTGAACAGCGATAAATAAATCTGACTTCACTCTCCTGTACCACAAACATACCCTACCCAATTTCCATATTGTAAAAACTGAGGGGGAGGGCAGGGCTGAGGAAGTTTGCCTAATCCAGGAAAAGCAAAAAGACTGTTCTTGACATTTTAGGATTTCTTTGCATTTTAAATTTTGCTTTAGGTGTCACTCTTAAAAGATTCATTCTAATCAAAGGGTTAATCAGCTAGCATGTATTAAGCACCTACTGTGTGCTGAGCACTGACCAGAGCAGTAAAATCCTTAGTTTTTGTGTGGGTTCCTTGTTGTTGTATGTCTGAATTCTGCCGCCTTTCAGGAGAAGGTGGTATATTGACTAAGCCTCACTGGCTGCTGATGGCACCCACCTTTAATTAACCCCACTGCTTGAGGAGGCCAAGCCTGGTGGATTGCTTGAGTTCTGGAGTTCTGAGCTGCAGGAAAGCTGAAGCTGATCTAGTGTCCTCACTAAGTCTGGCACAATTGTGGGGAGCCCACAGGGAGTGGCGGCCACCTGAGGATAACAGTGGGAAAAACAGCAGGTTGAAGATTCTGCAGCAGTCATTGTTGGGACTGGCTTGCGAATGAATGGCTCTGTACTTCCAGTCTGGGTACAGTAGGAACATCCAGTCTGAAAACAAGAACAGAAATGAATCCTGAAACAAGCTTTTGTTACAACTCAGTACTATGACAAATGAGATCGTTTCTTTAAAGCACTTAGCGCAGGACTTGGGCCATCATAGGTGCTCTATAACTCTATAACTGTCAGCTGTTATTAGCTATAATTATTATTACTAACTGAGGATTTAGAGCTATAAAAGGGACCTTTGATGCTCAGTCATTCTGTTTGACTCTTCGTGAACTTGTGGATGTACTTGTCCGTGGGTTTTTCTTGGTAAAGATACTGATGTGGTCTGCCGTTTCATTCTCCAGTGTGTCCCGATTTTGCAGATCAAATAGGGATTAAGTGATTTGCCCAGGGTCACACAGCTAGTAAGTGTCTGAGGCCAGATTTGAACTCAGATCTTCCTGATTCCAAGCCCCACATAACTGCCTCACAAGGGACCTTTTTGTTGTCATTGTCGTTGAATCATTATAGTCATGTCCAATTCTCTGTGACCCTTTTCCTGGCAAAGATACTGGAGTGGTTTACCATTTCCTTCTCTAGCTCATTTTACAGATGAGGAACTGAGGCAGACAGGGTTCAGTGACTTGTCCAAGGTCACATAGTAAGTGTCTGAGGCTGGATTTGAACTCAGAACTTCCTGGCTCCAGGCCCAGAGCTCTATCCATTGCCCCACCTAGCTGCTTATCTCTTAAGTAAATGGACGCAGAGAGACTAGTGTGGAGGTGGTTAGAACTGTCTGGGCAGAAGGTAATAAAGGGTTCTAGGCTAGCTCTGACCCCAAGGGAGGAGGCCAAGGAGCCCATGACCTTCCAGGATGTGGCCGTGGACTTTACCCAGAGGGAATGGGGGTACCTGCAGTCCACCCAGAAAGCCTTGTACCGGGACATGATGCTGGAGAACTTTAAGAACCTGGTGTGCCTGGGCCTCGTGTTCTCCAAGCCCCATGCAATCTGCCAACTGGAGCAGGGAGACACTCCCAGGGACCATAGGGTGATGCTCCGAGAATCAATGGTGCAGATCGGGAGAGTGAGGCAGAAACCAAGCAGTCATTTCCCAAGCTGGGCTTACATATGGAAGAGTCCTTCCAGGAGAGACTCACAATGGATGGTCCTTGTGGCTCTGAGTAGGAAGAGCCTGGAAATACAGAAGTAGGTTAGAGAGTCAGCAAAACAAAGAGGAGAAACCTCATGAATGTAATGAATGTGGGAAAAGGTTTTTGTTGGAATATACATCTTGTTCAACATCAACGAGTTTATACTGGAGAGAAACCTTATAAATGTAGGGAATGTGAGAAGGCCTTCTGCCAGAAGACACAACTTACTTAGCATAAGTGAATTCATGCTGGATAAAACCTCAGGAATGTAATGAATGTGGGAAGGCCTTCCATTGGAAGACACAACTTAGTCAACATCAGAGAACTCATGCTAGAGAAAAAACTTATGAATGTAATGAATATGGGAAGACTTTCTGTTGGAAGACACAACTTAATGAACACCGGAGAATTTGTACTGGAGAGAAACCTTATCCTTGTAATGAGTGTGAGAAAGCCTTCTGAAAGAATGCCCAGCTTATTTAACATCAATGAATTTATACAGGAGAGAAACCTTATGAATGTAGTGATTGTGGGAAAACTTTTCACTGGAGCACACAACTTAGCCAACATCAAAGACTTCATACTAGAGAGAAACTGTATGAATGTGGAAAGGGCTTCTGCTAGATCAGAGAATTCATTTGATATCATAGAATTCACACTGGAGAGAAACCTTACAAATGTAATGACTGTGGGAAGGCTTTCCGTCAGAACACACATCTTACTTATGAATGCAATGAATGTGGAAAGGCCTTCCACCAGAGCACACACCTTACCTAACACCAGAGAATTCATACTAGAGAGAAGCCTCATGAATGTGATAAATGTGGGAAGGCTTTCCACTGGAACACACAACTTACTCACCATCAAAGAATCCACACTGGAGAGAAACCTTACAAATGTAAGGAGTGTGGGAAGGCTTTCCGTCAGAACACACATCTTACTGAGCATCAGAGAATTCACACTGGAGAGAAGCCTTATGAATGTGATAAGTGTGGGAAGGCCTTCAGTTGGAGCACACAGTTCACTGGACCTCAGAGAATTCATAGTGAAGAGAAACCTTACAAACATAATGAATGTGGGAAGACCTTATGCCAAAGCAGAGAAATCCTTCTGGCCCCTTCCCTTTTCCCTTCCACAAGGAAAGAGCCTCTTGGTTTTTCACCTACCCCTTTTACCACAGATTGAGCAGAACAACAGAAGCCTCTCATCCTTTCTCTCTTCCTAATCATTGATCAGGGGTTGAGAGGCCTAGACCCACTCTCCTTGAGTCTCCTCTGTCTCTCCCTATCCCTTTCCCACTCTCTCTTTTTCTCTCCGTCTCTCTCCCTCCTTTGCCCTTCACTTCAATGCTCCTACCTCTCTCCACTTTACTGCCCCATTTGTCTCTTGACTTATCCTCCCTCTCCTTTTTTTCTTACTTTCTTCCCTCCCACTATTGCCATGGCAATTGTAGGCCCACTGCTCGAGGACAGGTATTGTTTGAAATCTACTGCAGACCCTTTGCAGGGGAAAAAACAATGAGAGTCCTGAATGTTTGGGATTGTTGCTAAGGATTCAGTCATTTCTCACAGGTTCATGTCACTGAGCTGAGAATGCCCCTGTAGTCTGTTTGCTGATCATTTCCATTAAATACCTTTCCTAAGAGCAAAAAAAAAAAAGTAATAAAGGTCTGCGTGGCAGCATTGGGGATGGAAAGGAAGAGATAGCAGCACACGTAATTTAATCTGCTGACTTCCTTCCTTTGCTTTTGCTCATCACTGCCTCTGCCATCTCTTATTTTTTTTTCAGTACTTCTTTAAATATTTTTTTCCAATTACATGTAAAATCAATTTTTAACATTTAAAAAAAAGTTGAGTTCCAAATTCTCTCCCTCCCTTCCTCCCCTCCCTCTGCCTCATCATATGTGTGTGTATGTATATATATGTGTGTGTGTAAGTGTGTGTGTGTGTGTGTGTGTGTGTGTGTGTGTGTATATATTTGTTGTTCTGAACTTTGACAAACACCAATAAACATGAATATTTCTAAATACAGAGAGGAGCAGAAAAACACAAAACAGCACCCCTCTATTACCTGAAGCTTGGGCTTCTGTTTTGTTTTGTCTTGGTTTTTAAGTATACAGTAAATGCAGAGGCAGCTGTGTCATGAAGGGTAGAGCACTGGTGTCAGAGCCACGGAGATCTGGGTTCGAATCCAGACTCTGACACCTACTAGTTCGTTAACCCAGGGTCACGCTCAAAGCAACTCTTGAAAGCAAAATTGCAGTGAAGGCCCCCAGGTGCATTCCTGGAGGGAGTGTTCTCATCCTGGGGTTCCCAGCAAAAATCACAGGTCTGGTCTCTATCCCAAGAAGTTCAATTCATATTTGGCTTGGGAAAGAGAAAATCAGATGGGATATGATTGTTGTTCAAGTCATGTCTGACTCTTTGTGACTCCATTTGGGGTTCTCTTGGCAAAGATACTGGAGTGATTTGCCATTTCCTTCTCCAGCTTATTTTACAGTTGAGGAAACTGAGGCAAACAGGGTGAAGTGACTTGCCCAGGGTCATACAACTAATAAGTGTTTGAGGCCAGGTTTGAACCCAGATCCCAGCACCCCATCTACTGAGCCATCTTGCTGTGTCCTGGGATATGATAGCTGTCTTCAAATATTTGAAAGGCTGTCACTTGGAAGTGAGATTATATTCATTCTGTTTGTCCCAAGAGGGTCTAACTAGGAGCAAAGAGTGAGGGTACAGAGAGGGATTACAGGCAGTTAGATGACACAGTGGATAATCAATCAGTCGACATTTATTAAACACCTACTATATGCCAGGCACAGTGCTAAGTGCTAGGCCTACAGTCGGGAAGACTTGAATTCAAATCCAGCCTCAGACACTTACTTGCTTTGTGTCCCTGGGCAAGTCTCTTAACCTCTATTTGCCTCAGTTTCCCCATCCATAAAATGGGGATAATAGCACCTACCTCCCAGAATTATTATGAGAATTGAACGAGATCATATTTGTAAAGTGCTTTGTAAACCTTAAATTGCTAAATAAATAGATATGATAAATAATAAATGCTAGTTATTGTTATTGTTGCTGTTAAATTACAATAAGGCTTGATGTAAGAGAAAACTTCCAAACAGTCCCAAAGAGGAACAGGCCTCCTCCGTCTTTGGAGATTTTTAAGCAAGATGACCACAAGCCAGTGCCTTGGACCAGATTGCCACCGAGGTGCATTCTGGCTCTGAAATTCAAAGCTCTGTGATTTTGATATTCTTTTGTCTTCCTTCCTCATGAGTCATGCGTTGTATTTGGGGACGCCTCTAAAGAGGCCGTTCTATCCCAGATGTTGCTGCCCAAGACTGTAGGTTACTGGCAGTGCTAGAATTCACGGGTCTCCCTGGCTGGCTTGGGGGAAGGGCTGGGGGTTAAGGAGCTGCCTGAGAGATCAGAAACAATCTTTAGGTTTCACAGTTGCTGTTGTGGGCCTGCCCACCTACACAACCCTTCTGTGATCCCGAGCATTTATTTTAAAGTCTCCTGATCTTTTGTTTCTTGTGTTTATAGTTACCGGCAAGGACAGTCATTAGTCATATCAAGAAATGCTAATTTGTGTCAGAAAAAAAAGCTAGTTCAAAAGGGATTTGCACCAGATTCTTAACTGTAATTCTATCAGCAAAGCTTTAATCTGGAAATTACAATGACGGAAATGCAAAGCACCCTAGGAGAGAGGGTTATTTTTAGGTTCCTTTTTAACTTTTAAAAGCCAATTCATCTGCAGCTTACACAAAGGTTCCAGAGGTTGATATTCAAGGTAACTCAGGCTGAGCAAATGCTGGCTATACAGGACCCCAAACTCATGTGTAGCTTAAGGCTAATGTCCGACTGGAGCGAGAGGAACAGGGATGTAATTGGCCTTTAGAAATGATAATATTCACAAGAAAGAAGGAAGGAAGGAAGGAAAGGAAGGAAGGAAGGAAGGAAGGAAGGAAGGAAGGAAGGAAGGAAGGAAGAAAGAAAGAAAGAAAAAGAAAGAAAGAAAGAAAGAAAGAAGAAAGAAAGAAAGAAAGAAAGAAAGAAAAGAAATGATAATATTGATGCTAGTAGACAACAAGCTTCTTGAGAGCAAAGACTGGGGTGTTTTCCCCCCTTTCTTTATATCTCTATTGCTTAGCACAGTGCCTGGCATATAGTAGGCGCTTAATAAATCCTTGACATGACTGGTGTAAAATAGAGATCATTGGAGATGAATTAAGTGAGAGATAGATAGCATGGTGTTAGGGTATTCTGGAAGGAGTGCTACTTCGGGAGTTAAAGGTCCTGAGTTTGAATCATACTACCTGTAAGACCATGGACATATCACTTTAAACTTTTAGGGCCTCAGTTTCACATCTCTAAAACAAGAGGGTTGGACTCCATGGCCTTTAAGGACTCTTCTACCTCTACATCGTTGGCACTATGCTTGAGTAAGGTTGCTCCCGGACAGGGATGTGCTGATTAATATTTAACAACTAGCTCTCAGTGTTTTGGGGGAGGGAGGGGAATGTACATACGACACACTTTTAAGTTTAATCTGCCTCACTAATATTGTCTTAAATCAAAGCCATCAATAAAACAGTCAAGCTCTGATTTGTAGGATTCACCAGTTTCCAAGGTGGAAATGCTCGTGTATAAAATAGAACAATTGGCATCTGCCAGCCTGTTGAAATTGGCTCCAGCAGACTCCTGCTCCTGGGCATGTAGAAACACAAGCCAGGAGACTGGGGATTCCAGATGGCGATGCTGAGGGAAGAAAGGAAGAAGGTTGGGTTGAGTCGTGATGGAATTTGGGATTTTTTCTAAAAATATGTAGAATGCAGAAATTCCATGGGCCTGACATCGGGTAATCAGTCGATAAATATCAAGGAAATAATTGACTCGAGGGTCAACTGCCTCTGAGGAGAGAGATTTTAATCTGATACTGTCAGAGGGAAAAGTTGAAATTGGCATCCAAAAAGGACCTAATTTTCTTGGTGATAATGGGAGTTAAGAAATATAGAGAGGAAAGGCTACTCATTACATCTTTGTTATCAACCCCATAGCACCTAGCACTGTGTCGTATGTCTGGGTTAGGAGTAAGGGTAGACTTGGAAAGGGAACCAGAAACAATGGTAAATTCCTGTGTGATCATGAGCCAGACCAAACTAAATGGCTGTGAGTCTTTGACTCACCACTTACCTGGTTGGCATCCAGTTTGTACCAATCAATCAATATTAAGTAGCTATTATGTGCCAGCCACTGTGCTAATCCATATCATTGTAAGAAAGCAATTAGTGCATTTGAGATAGCTGGACTGACTGACTTTTGTCAGGAGGCTGCCCTGCTTCTCCATGGCATCACACTCCCAGATGGAAGGGGCTATGGAATCACTCATTCTGCGATATGTCAGAGGGCTTGGCTCCTGCCCCCCTGGTAGAGGTGCCATTCCATGGTAATCAAGAATGACTGCTGAAAAAAAGAATTTCAAAGTTTCAGGAAGCCAGCATCTCTCTCAGGAGTCCGCAGTATGCACTGAGTTTGCCTGGAATCAGGATCGAAAATGAGTTTTGGCCCAAAGATGTGAGTTCAGGTTTAGATGTGCAGAATGGGTAGTGCCAATGGGATAGCTGAGTTGGCATATCTAGTAGACAATGGAAAATTGGACCTAGAAAACAGAGATATGGATTGGGGAATTAATTGTATAGAGACTATTTGTAAGCAGATAAGATTGTAAGCTCCTTGTGGGCAGGACTGTTTTCCTTTTTGTTAATCATATTCTCAGCACTTTGAAATATGTATTGGATTGGATATTAATAATAGCTAACATTTACATAGCACTTTAAGGTTTCCTAGACACTTTAGAATGTTGTCTTATTTGGTCCTTACAACATTCCTGGAGTCTGGAAGACCTGAGTTCAAATGTGACCTCAGATACTAGCTGTGTGACCCTGGGCAAGTCACTTAACTACATTTTCCTCAGTTTCCTCATCTGTCAAATGAGCTAAAGAAGGAAATAGCTGACCATTCCAGCATCTTTGCCAGGAAAACCCCAAAAGAGATCACAAAGAGTCAGACATGACTGAAAAATGACGAAAACAACAAGGTACTATTGTTTTTGCCATCTTACAGGTTAAGTGTCTTGCATACAATCACACAACTATTAAGGGCCTGAGGCAGGATTTGAACTCAGGTCTTCCTGACTCCAAGTCCAGTACTCTATATACAGACCACCTAGCTGCCTCTGTGGTAATGGGGGAAATAATCTTTGGGAGAGGGAGAGTCCTGAAGGCTAAAGAAATGAGAGACACAAGGAGGAGCAGTTATAGATTGGAGGAGATCCAGGCTTCTGCCATGTCCTAGAGGAAAAGAATGTGAATTTTAAGAAGGCGAGGGTTCCATCAGATGCTGCAGAGAAGTACGGAGAATTGATATTGATAACAAGAAGGACAGAATCTCACAGATGGAAAGGACCTCAGAGATCAGCATCTCCCGCAAGTGTTCTATGCCTATCCCTAGCTGAAGCCTTTCAGTGGTAGGGCACCAGCTACCTCATGAGGCAGACTGTTCTGTTTGGGGATGGCACAGATCCCTGGGGCGTTATTTCATATGGGCAGCAGAAAGCCTACTGGGGAACCCTACAGCTCCTGCCTGCTCCTAGTGGTCTGGTCATTTGATTTAATGATAAGAAGATCGTGCTTTGAGAATGCCGTTTCAGTAGGGTGGCGAGAATAAAAGCCCAGTTACAGAGAACTACGGAGGGAGGAGGGTGAAGGGGAAATTGAGACAGTGAGTACAGACCATCCATTGAAGGCTTGTCATGGAAAGAATGGAGAAAATAAGAGGCTCAATCTTCATTCCTTTTTTAATACTCTGAAGTCAACCTTTTCCTCTATACATTTTGTAAATTCCTGTCCATCTTCCTACCAGTTTACTTTTGAACTAAATGGAATTAGAAATAGGGACTAGATCTGTAATTTAATTGGTATAGAGAGCTGCCATTGAGGATACTCCCTCCACCAAGGCAGGTTGGCACCTTCTCTGAGACTTAGAGGCTGAGAGGGCATGTGATTTGCCCAGGGTCACACAGCCAGACTGAGCTGAGATTTGGCTCTTGCTGATGTCACACTCTCTGCTATACGATGCTGCCTCTCTCTTCTTTGGGAATTGGGCCAAAAGAATACTCAGTCATACTTGGAGATAGGAAGTTTGACTCATGAGAGGGAGAGAGGGAGAAAATAAACCGATGTGGGAAATGGGAGCTGTGTGTTTTCCCCTTAACTTGACAATGTCTTTATCCTAGTCCTACTCTCCCACCTCTACCTTCCATACACCTAAAAGCCCATTTCTTTCATCCACTTCCATTGAGTTTTTTCAGCAACTCAATGAAATTCCATGTCATCTGAGCTTGTTGAAGAAAACTTTTGATTTCTACTAGTATTGAAAGTGTATTGTGCTTTATTCCATACATTTTTTTTGGAAAGTCTATTCAGAAAACCAATCAGAAATGATTATTCTACTAGCCTTTCCCACAACTTGGTACACAGGTAGTTTTATAAAAAGAAATGAAATTAGGTCCTCCTAAAGCCTTCAATTTGGGGAGGGACCCAATTAGCTTTCATTCTCTTAATGATTCTTCTTCTGACTTTCAGGACTTGGGCACCAATCAGGTACCTTCCCCACCTCACCCTTGTTCAGCTTCCTTTAGTAGGTTAGAATATAAGCTCTTTGAGGGCAAGAACTGTCTTTCTTTTTGCTTGTACTTGTAGTCCCAGCACTTACAGCAATGCCTGGCATACAGTAGATGCTTAATAAATGCTTGTCCTTTTGCCTTGCAGCATACTCATTACTATGTCATCAGTATGAACTGGCATTTATCATGTATGACTTAATATTTTCAAAGGAGTTGTTAGACTTGACACCCCTTTTGGCTACGTGAATCTGTATTCATCTAAGGCATCTAAGATGCCTTTCTTCCACTAGAAAAAAAAAAGAGCTAAAAGAAGGAATCTTTTTATCATGTCAGAACATGGTAGGGGAGAAATAAATCCAGGAGAGGATCAAAGTCCAAACCAGATGTATCAGGCCATCTTAGATTGTTTGATTTTCCTGATACAGTTGCAAGGTGCATGTCAGGAAAGGGCCCCTTTAATTCCTCCAAAGTGAAATTCATGTTTGGACCCCACTTTGATTATTTCTGACCCTTGTTACCTGAATTGACCTCTGATGCCTTTTCCTACTCTAAATCTGTGATCCTATTATCTTGGATCTGTTTTATTAAAGAACGTATTGGGTTTCCAGAAAGGCGTGAGACTTACACAAATTACTTGGAAGATGGTGTAGGAAAAGAAAGAGTCACTTTCTGCCAATCTATCAGAGCCGGTGCTGTGGAATTGGTTAATTTCTGGACTCTGCCTCATCCATCCAGGTTCAACTGATTTGTTTGCGAGATCTGGATTAGCTATTCAGTTGCATGTGAAGCAGGATTTAACAGCTCAAAACCAATCTTAAAATAATCTGCCCTTCGCTGATGCCAAAATTGTCTTGGAAGTCAGCCAAGAAAGAGACTGGAGCTACAAGAAAAAAAAATAATTAGGCACTTTCCTATTTTCTTTGGAATTATGGCAGTAAACCCCACACAATAGCCCACCCAAACGCTAAACAATTTGATCATCTTGGCAAATTATATGGGACTTAAAAGTGGCATATTTTAATGGATGGTACATGGGCGTCTATTCTGTAGCAAAGCCTGCTCTTGTAGAGACATCCATATAGTTGTTTTTGTTTTTAAATTTGGAGTAGGGTCAAATTTTCATATATTCAGCATTTTCTCCAAGATCTATTCATATTCACCATTCGAAAGGCTTTCCAGTTTATATTTTGTGTCTATTTTTGCATCTATGAAATGTGTGATAAGTGAGATTTTTAGAAAGGCAAAGGAAAATTTTCATTGGGAAAAAAAAATGATTTCACATGTATAAAAGTGTGAGGCCAACATGTCTCCTTCCTGAGATATATTAGTAACTCAGCTCCTAATAGAAACATTTTTTGAAAAGTTACTCTGTGTGTGTGTGTGTGTGTGTATAGATATATATATATATATATATGCATGTGTATACACACACACACACGTGTGTGTGTGTGTGTGTGTGTGTGTTACTGTATTTAGACTTGGTAGAACAAATCCCAATCAGAATGTTTGCAAGGTCATTTTTGCTCTGTGTTCGGCAAGACTAAACAATTTTAGTTTAAAGACAGAAAGGGGGGTAAAATGTATTTCTGATTGCTCTTGTTCCCTTTGGAGCAAAGGTCTCCTCCTCCTACCTTTGCCAAGTACAATAGGTGACATTTTAATAGACTATGTGCTTTTGATGCCCAGCGGCTGCCTCTGGTCTCTCATGGGAAGCAGAGTATCTCCGGGCAATGAAAGTATCAGCCATCAGGATTGTGAGTACTGCTTGTTTGTTACATTCTCTTACAGCTGGTCTCCATTGTAAATAGACTTCAAGTATACTCAGTGGCTGCTAATGTGCCTTGTTAATTTAATTATGTCATTTTGAAAAATTTGCAGCTCCTCAGCAATGATCAATTTCCATGAAACTTAATATTTCATTTATAAGCTCACAGGCAGACTTGAATTAATGTCATTAATTTCAAACCCTCACCCCATTCACCTCCCCTGTGAAAGAAAACCCTTAAGGTATTGTTTAAAGTGCATGATATTTCTCAATAATTTTTAAAAATATATAACAAAAGCCTACATCTACAAAAAAGACCCAAGTGGTTTAGACTCTCAGATACAGAGTGGGGAGATGTCACCTTCCCAAATCAAGTTTAGCAATTTTGAAAAATTTTGGTGAAGTAAATGCTTTGATTTGAACAAGCCTTGTTTAGAAATTTAAGGCAGGGAAGTTAAATGAGCTGTCTGGCATCTCTCTCAGACTCTTGACTTTAGCTTCAAGGTGATGAGTTTTTCAGGACAAGTCTGAACTTCTTGGGAAGTTGGAGTGGACTCAAAGCTGGAATGGACCTCAGAGCCATCAAGTCCAACCACCTTCATTCTACATACGAAAGTAAAGCCCAGGGACGTTAGTGACTTTTCCAAGACCACACAGCTTATTAAGGGTCAAAGCTGGGATTTGAACTCGTATCCTTTGACTCATAAATCCAACATGTTTTCCACTGCCTCTGTTTATTTTTCTTTGGTTTTTGAACTCTCTATCACCTATTCTGCTGCTGTCTGGAGCCAAAAAGACGTGGGTTCATAAAACTTTGATGCTTACTTGTTACATGATCATTGGCATGTCACAATCTCCATCAGTGGGTAATAATGAGGATAATAATAACTATAGTCAGTCATCTAGCATTTATTAAGCACCTACTATGTGTCAGGCACAGTGCTAAGCACTGGGGATACAAAGAAAAACAAAAGACAGGGCCTTCCCTCAGGGAGCTTACAGTCTACTGGAACTGCTGAGAGGATCTAAAGAGATTGTAATTGCTTTGCTAACTTCAGAGTGTTTTGAGCAGAGGACATGAAGGTCGGCTATTCTTTTTATTCTCAGGCCTGCCAGGCGGGGCAGGAAAGAAGTTCAATGACTGGCCCTAGGTCATGTGGCCAGAGCTGGGATTCAAACCTAGGTCTTCCTGATTGAGTCTTGTGCTTTCTTGTAGGCGGCCTCCAAATACGATAAGAAGAGCATATAATTATTTTCCTTAAACAATTAACTTCAAGGCAACAAATTATCAGTGTCTGTAACACTTTAGAAAAAATACACATATGTGGAGGGAAATCGTTGCTGTGATATTTAGAAGATATTAATATAGAAGCAAACAATGAAATATTTCGGTGGGATGGGGGAGGGAGAGCCAATGGGGATAACACAGGTTCCTGCCTCGGCATTCATCAAGTTTCTATGCTAGAGCTAGAGGCTTTTGGAGCAGGTCAGGTCCAAGCAGGAAACATTTATTCGGCCCATACTGTGCTAAGTGCAAAAAGGGAAGATTCCTGCCCTCAGGGAACTTACATTTTAATGGGGATTCCTTCCATCTCTAGTACTATGACCCAAGAGCCTATGTTGACTTCTTGCTTGGACTGAAGCTGTCTTCAAAACTAGTCTCCTTTCTTCCTTTCTTTTCGTCCTTTCTCTTCCCTCTTCTTCTCCAGACCATCTGACACTCCATTGACATCTTGTGGACCCAAAAGCCCTGGGTTCAAATGCCTCCTCTGATTTGGACAAGTCATTTCACCTCCTTCAATTCCCACAGCTGGGTTAGATTAGTCAGCCTCTGAGGCCCCTTCCGGGTCTAGGGCTACAATCCTATGATCTCCTATGTACTCAGCTAAAGAGAACTACTTAATTTTCTGCCTCCATGCCTTTGTCCATGGCATTCCTTCTACCTAACATACCTTCCTCTTATACCCCACCTGTAAAAAGTATATTCATCCTTTAAGGGCCAGCTCAAATGCCCCATCCTCCACAAATCCTTCTCTAGTCACTCCATGTAACTGACTCCTACCCAGATCATTAACCCTCCCATTGTTGTTTGTATTTTATGCAGAGGGAGTCCCTGAAGAATTTTGAAGGAGGGAGTAACTTGGCAACTGATTTCTCCTCTAATCCTCCATGCAGAATTCTTGTGAAGCCATCTCTACTAAGTTCTCTTAGACATCTTGCAGAGGGAAGCCTTCTACTCAGGTGCAGAGAATGAAAAAGGGCTCCCTGCTATTCCTTTGATGTGACTTTCCAGTGTCTGTGTTTCTTGGTTACCCAAAGCTTCTTTTGTCTTTTGTAGGTGATGGCCAATGGCCTCTTGTTGCTTTGGGGGAGGGGGATAGCTGTCTAATAGCCTTGATGTAAATCTCCAGTGGGATTTCACATGTTTTTAGGAATTTTAGCTTGCTAAGAGGGCAGGAGAGGATGCATTCATTTTATCCACTAAGACTTTTTGGTGGTTAGTTAATTAGTGAATAAGGTTTTAACACTATTTTCTATCCATCAGAATCTACCCATGAGAGCTTCCCCTATAGGATCTGTTTCATAGGACCATAGAGGGATTCTAGAAGCCATCAAAGCTAACCTCTTCATTTTACAGATGAAGAAACTGAGGCACAGAAAGGTTAGGGTGACATGGATCACACAGCATTGATAGTAGGATTTGAACCCAGACCTCCTGACTCTAAATCACTCTTCTACAAAAAAACCTTTTTTTGATCCCCTGGCTACTTCCCCCTCCTCTTACTCCAGGCAACTTATTTATCTTATCTTTTGTATGTAGTATGTGTGTGTGTGTATGTGTGTGTGTGTGTGTATATATGTATGTGTGTGTGCATATATATATATATATATACACATATACATACATACATACATACTTTTTTTTACCACGATAGAATATAAGTTCCATGAGGGCATGGACTGCATCAGTTGTTTTTGTATCTCAGTGTCTGGCACCACGATAATATGGGTAATATTGTTGGTTGGTTGAATTGTTCCCACTGCAGAGGTTGCTTGGTAATTGCATTCTAAAATAGCATCATAGTTTAGATGCTTTCTCATGTTCTTATTTTAACAACATGGCAGTTATAGTTACTTGTCATTAAAATTAATTCTAAATTATTCAGCAATAGCTATTTAGCACCTACCATGTACAAAGGATTGTGCTTGGTAGACTCTGGGTGAGACCCAGAGTTTGAATGTGACAAAGTCTCTGCCATCATAAAATTTATTTTCTGTAAGTAAGTGCGTGTGTGTGTGTGTGTGCATGAGTGATAGACCCAATTAACTAAGATACAAGTTATTATAAGATAATAGCTCACAAGCTACATGAGGTCTGAGGGAGGAATAGAAGGATTGTTGAAGGCTCAATGGATGAGTTGTTGTGACAGGAGAGCTTCAAAAGATGGAGAGGAATTCAGTAATCCAAGAAGGGGGGAAAAAGGTATTCCAGGCATAGGGAACAATGTGTACAAAGATATGGAGGTAGGAAAATTGTATGTTGTATCTGGTGGATTGAGCAGTCAGTTGTGCTCCAGTGAAGAAGAACGTTCATGGAGGCAAATGATAAGAGATAAAGCTGGAAGGATTGGGGGTAGCCAGTTCTGGAGGTTTTTCTGACCTCACTTAGTGGGCACTGGGGAACCTTTATGGAGTTTAGAGGGGTAACATGGCTACATCTGTGAATAAGAAACAGCCTGACAACAACCTGAAGACTGCATTGGTGGGGAGGTGAAAGGAGAAATAGGAATGTTTGTTGTTCAGTTGTTCAGTCATGCCTATTCTTTGTGACCCCTGGACTATAGCACACCAGGCTCTTCTGTCTTCCACTATCTCTTGATGTCTTTCCACGTTCATATTCATTGTTTCCATGACACTATCCATCTCCTCCTTTGCCATGCCCTTTTCCCTTTCCCTCCAATCTTTCCCAACATCAGGGTCTTTTTCAGCGAGTCCTATCTTCTCGTGATTTAGCCAAAGCATTTAAGCTTCAGCTTCAGGATTTGATCTTCCAGTGAATAGCCTGAATTAATTTCTTTAAGTAAGGGATACTTGGGGTGAGACAATTATGACAATCCATGCTGGTAGGAATGAAGGTGTGTGATAACATCAAGGCAGAGGCACAAGACAGGTGGAAATGGATATCAGGAATATTGGGTATATAAAATCAATAGGATTTGTAAACTATTGGCTATGAAAGGGGAGGCAGGGTGGATTGTCCCATTGAGAAAAATAGTGCCCCCTTAAGAAAAGCCACTGTATTCTCAAGGAAAACACTACATCTTTCTTCCCCAAAGGGAACATCAACTGAATTGTTTCGTAATCCTTGAAGTCAAGAAAGAATTGTTTTGCCAGCCCAGGTTTTTAATTTACCAAATCTTTAAGTCCATAGTTACAGAACTCTAGGATAGCTATTATTTTATATGCTGGGGTCTGAATATTCCCCACAATGCCAGACCAATGCTATTGACTGATTGATTAGTAACGTCGGGTGTCAAGTGATACGTTAATTTATCTAAAATTGTATTAATTCCCTTCTTGAAGTCTGTAGATGCTAATTCTGGAAGCAAAGTACTATTAGACTTGCATGAGAAGTAAAATCTTGGGTAGTACTTAAGTTGAGTTGTAGACACTGGGGAGTAAGCAGGACTTCTGAGTTGCATTTCTGACTCATCCACTAATTGGCCATATGACCTCGGGCAAGTCAGTCCCCTCTCTAGGCTTTAGTTCCTTGTAAAAAGTTTATGTGTAAAATAACTTAGTTGGACTAAGTGATTTTTTTAAGGTTCTTCATAGACCTGCAATTCTTTGGATCTAAATTCCACTTTTGAAATAAATCTTCCCAATCAGATTTCTTGTTCAAGCCCATGTTAATAAAAGTGAAACAAGTAGAATAAACATGGTAGAGTAAGGTGACTGAAGTGGACAGTAAACAGGCATCTCTGTAAAGTCCCTCTTCTTAAACACTTGAAGTGGTCTGTGATTTCATCCACATGGGTTTTTCCTCTGATACAAATTCATCTTCTCCATGTGGGTCTTGAGGAGTTATGGTGGCCAAAACCCCATGGCCAGATGATGATCTACTTACCTTGTCTATCAGGGGGAAGCCAGTGCAGGTAACAGATGGCCAGTAGGGAAAGCATGGCGGGCAAAGTTTTGTGTCAGGAGGTGCTGAGCGGGGCAAGGAATGTTAATGATAACAAAAAGAATTGTTATTTTTAAGTTAGACTGAGGGAAAGAGGAGGCTTGAGGGAGGGTCAGGAGCACTTCTTGGGAGAGGGAAGGGATGATGATAATGAATGAGCGTCCGAGAAGAGAGAGCCTTTCTCAAATCTTATTTGACTTCTCAGTTTCTAGGATACTTAACTGGTTTCTTCACAGGAGTCTCATGGAAGCTTGTCAGCCAGATCCTTATAGGCACCAAATACAAGGGGCTGTAGCTGTAAAAAGCATATAGGCGGCAGCCTGCCCATATGGTAGATAGATGGGACCCTGAGTTACTTAATCTCTCATAGCCTCGTCTTCTTCATCTGTAAAATGGGGATAATAATATGTTAACCCTCACAGGCTTGTGAGGATCAAATGAGGTAATATATGCAAAGCATTTTGTAAACCTTAAAATTCTATGTAAAGTATATATATGTATGTATGTATATATATGTATACACATACACACACATGTATATGTGTGTGTATATCTATGTCTATATCTGTATCTCCTTTATACAAACACACACACAACTTTATACATGACTGGGGTGTTTCTAGGCAGGTCCAACAAATGTGCTGTTATGGAGTTTCACAACTGTACTTGGCATCTTTATGAGAAGATGAGTAAAGATATACATGTGTATTTATATATACATGTGTATGTCTACGTGCATATGCACATATGATCTATGTTACATGTGATATAAACATATACATCATGCATGTGCATTGTAGATATACATATATAGAAATGTGTGCATATTGTTTTCTTTCATAACAGCAGGAATAGACACCAACCACCATCAGTAACAACCAAACATAGCCCCAGAGGATCATTCATTTCAGAACCGTCACCAGAGAGTGGTCATTACTAGTTCCATGTTGACCTGGAACGACAAGCTTTGTGGGGTCCTCAGGGAACTGTGCTCAGCCTTGTGCTGCCTAACTTTTTTGTGGAGGATTAGATTTGCAATTATGTACCCTACAACTGGCACCATGCTGGGCACATTGATAAATAAATACTTGCTAGTTGGTTGACTGATGATAGCCGGGGTCCAAAAAGACCTGACACTTTATAGAATATTGGGATGGCTCAAATGAGATGAAATTGAATAGGGTTAAATGTAAAATCTTTCTTAGGTTCAAAAACTCAATCTCCCAAGTTCAAGATAGAGGAGGCAGGGCTAGGCAGCATTTGGGAAGTGGGGCTAGGCAACAGTTCCTCTAAGCAAAGATCCCAGGGTTTTCCTGAACTATGAGCTGAACATTAGTCAGTAATATAACAGAATAACACAGTATCTGGGGAAACAAACAAACAGAGCAAAACCAATCTCAGAGTGAATTAAGAGAGAGAAAATATCTAGAGGAAGGGAAGTCATGGCCCTACTGCACGTCATGAGGCCACATCTAAAGCATTTTCCATTTCTGGTGCAACATTTTTGGAAGGAAATTGATATGGTAGAGATCTTCTCTGTATCTTTACCCATCCTCTGAAGGAATGTCCTTCCCTTTCAAGGCTAAGCCTTTGCCACTGATCTCCTCCCCTCCCTTTTCTCCAGAAACAACACCATTAATCATCTCTTCTCTTTCTTGTATATTCGGTTCCCCTCTCCATCTCCTCCAGTGGACTTTGCCCTTTTTCCACTAAGGACACCCATATCTCCCCTAACCTGAAAAAACAAGCTTCATCTTTCTGCTATCCTCCTGCTACTACTATATCTCTGTTCCTCTTTTCACCGGGAAATAACATCTACATTACAATTATTATCAAAGCATGACTTGGAAAATGAAAGATCATTTTTTAAAGCATGATTGCATAGAGTGCACTGTAAGTTAATAGAATATTATATAAAATGATAGGGAAATTATATCAGACTAAGCTATGGTATGTAATTTTAAAAAATCATATACGGAAGAGCAAGCCCTAAATAGACTGGTAGTGTGGTGTGATGGACATATCCCTGCATTTGGAGCCAGAAAATGGGGGGTTCATTTACTTCCTCTGTGATCTTGGGCAAATCACTTAATCCATCAGGACCTGTTTACTCATTTCTGAAGTAAACAGGGTTGAGATGATCTACAAATCATATGGTCTGGTAAATGAAACTGAGACATGTACTATTGTTGGTTTTATAAACTAGGAGTTTCCTTTTATTGGTGGCATTTTGAGGTTCCTTATCTTTTCTTATTTTGTACTGGTCTCCATTACTGGTAACTATTACAGTTTCTTATTAACTTTATTGAAGTGCCTGGTACCTGGTAGATGTTTAATAAATGCTTGGTTTCTTGATGGGCTGATATTTAAGATAAAGAAGGATGAAGGGAAGTGCGCCAATCTTGCTTTTTCCTCTGATGTTTCTTTCAAGGAAGCAAAGAAGACATCAGTCATGACTCTATGTCCATATGTCAGAGGGTCTGGTATCTCAGGGAAGGGGATGCTCCCTCCACTGGCACAAATCACAATATATCTCTGCTTCCTCATGCTGTGAGACTCCTGGCCAGGCTCCCCTGTAAACCCTCCACACGGAGTGAATTCACTTCTCTGAGCACATTCTTCCAAACCTCTCCGCATTACACGGGCACCAGAACAGTACTTTCACTGCTTGACTAACCAAATTCCTCGATTTTTTTCACCTGGGAATCTATATAACTGTTCAATAACGCATCTAGTCTCTATCCAGTCCCCACGTACAGCTTGAATTAGGGGTTGATTTTCTAAAATATGATCCCAATTGTAAATGTTAGTTGTGGTACAAACATAGATCTTAAAGATTCCTTTTTATTGCCCCCAGCATCCAATCCAACAAGTATGTTTCATAAGCCTTAGATCAGTGGAGGATATCAACAGAGACGGGACTTCAGAAATTGCTAAAAAGATAAAAAAAATAGGTCTCTCTATTTGGATAGGGGTCAATGGATTTAATGAGTCTCTGTCACATTGCAAACACATGATCACTCCTCCTGATTCACCGTGTTAGATAGATATCATCAACCACCATTTAGATTCCTCTTCTCAGATTGATAGCAAGCATCCTTGAACTTGGCATTAACTGTGATTCCTTGTTATTGTTCTGCAGAGCATGGATTTATTTATCTTCTATGGGAAGAGATTCATGTCCTCTCCCTTTCTCTCTTTCTCTTCTGTGTCTGGCACTGATTGTCCCACATCTTCTTGGAATCTTTTTCTGGTATCCTCCCTGGATTATTTGTCCTTTGCTACATGGGAATCTTTTGTCTTCTCTAATAAGCTATAGGATGGAAAATGTTCCTCAGGCAAGGTAACTCTTACTTTCTCATGTAGCAGAAAGATCTCCTTGTCATAAGACTACACACACACACACACACACACACACACACACACACACACACGTGAATTTCTATGTGCATATACACATATACATACACACTCTGCTTGGACCAGGACTTATCATAGACCTACTTCCTGGGTCTGAGGTTGAACATCCCTGCTTTCTGGCTTTCCTTCCAGACTGTCAGGACTGACCCAGCAAAGTGTTGCTTTTTCTTCAAGTCTGTTCACTTCAGGGTTCCTGGGAGTGCTGATTTTAAGTCAGTTTAATCATCTTCTACCTCGCTCTTAACATTCCTAGTCTCCTAGGTGCTCATAATTCACCTTATTTTTTATAGTCTACCTGTCCCCTTTTCAGAGGAGCTGTGGTCCATGCCAGAAATTAGGATCATGGGTGCTCACAGACCATCAGAGCTGGATTGTAGCTCAGTGACCATCCAGTCCAGTCATTGCATTTTTGTAGAGGAGAAAACTGAAGCTTGGAGAGAGAAAGTCAGTTGCTCAGGGTCACTGAACTAGTTATGGATAACAGAATTCTCAATTTAAAACTTTGGGGTGTTGCTGCTTATTTTGATATTTTTCGTTTTCCATGCTAATGGAAGAAAGGAAGAATGGAAATAAATAAATCAGTTCACTAAAAAGTAAACTTTTTTTAAGCTGGTAGGTTTCTCTACATCTCCTTCTCTACAACTCATGTTTCTGATATGAATCCAGAGGACTGACCCAGCATCTATCCAGGGTGTGGGAGTTGCAGGGAGAAGCGATGGATGGCTCAGGGAAACCCATAGCCCTGATGATCCAGAGGGCCCAGAGCTTTCTCCTGGTCTTCTCTGCATTTTGTGAGGGTTGTGGTGAAATGAAATGATGGTAAGCAGTCAGTTTGTTAATTCTCCAGGCAATCTAATCAATTCTATTAATTGTTGCCCTGTCTTGAAACCAAGAGTCCCCTTGTGCCCTATTAGCCTGGCAGGAATACAGACAAGACATACTTCCCACGAGGCAGCGTACCAAGAGGGAATTGGCAGCTCTGCCAGTCTGCATTATACATGTGTCAGCTTTCACTTCACACTTAAATGACACCAAAGAAATAAGAGCCCTGTCAATCACAACACAAACAGCAGGCTCTTTACAGTTGCTCTGAAGAGAAACAGGCAAATTGAAGTCAGAGGCCCTAAATGAATGCCAACCAACTATGAAGAAAGAACATGGAAACATGGCAGAAATGCTGATAAGACTTCCTCCTTCTCTGCACCATCCACAGGCTTATCCATCTCTGCAAGAGTCTTTCAAAGCCTCTAAAATAGCAACTTACTTTTCATCTGTGTGTGGAAAATTCTCTCTTCATATTTTTTTTGTCATTACTTAACACTCACCTCAGTAATCAAATTAATGTGGGTGATCCTGCCGGTGGCTCAGATTATAATCCATATACTTTTCATTTGGGATGCCTAGCCCTTCTTTGCCCATTAACCCAACAGAAAGCAGCTGTCCAAGGTTCTGAATCTCCTTGAGGGTACACAGACTGTCAATGTTGCTTGTGTTTGCATCTGTGGGTGCCTCATAAATGCTCCAGCTAGCTAGCTAGCTAGCTGTCTGTCTCAAGTGACCAGCCCACTTTCTTCTCTGAATCTACATTTATCTCTTTGGCTTGTGCACATGGCATTGTAGATAATATGCTTCAGGCTACTTATTCTCAATCGTAACCTTTAGGTGAACTGAAATCTAGATCCTTCAGAGTATGGTTTTCTATCATTTAGAGCCTTAGAGCATGAGCAGGAGAATGAGGGATAAGGTAGGAGGAGGGTTAACCTATACTTTGATGTAGGGGTCTCCTGATGAGAAAACTCTATCTACCAATGCAAACTAGCAACTGTTCTGTAACTCATCATCTTAGAGAGTTGATCAGGACCTCAAGGGACCTTCCCAAGATGACATAGCCTGATGTGACCTAGACTGTAGGTCTGGGGTTAGATGTCAGAGGCCATTCAGTTCAAACCCTCAATTTACAGATGAGGAAATGCAATGCAATGAGATGTCTTATTCATAAGCCATCAATCTAGGTCTAGGAAGGACCTCAGAGGTCATCTAGTCCAAACCCTCATTTTATGGGTAAGGAAACTGAGGCCCAGGGAGGTTAAATAACTTGCCTAAAGTCACACAGGGAGGTTGTGAAGAGGCACCAACCCCAAAGCCAATGTTATTTCGTCAAGGTAGAAGTTAAACCTAGGTCTTCCTGACTCAGAAACCAGCTCTTCTGTGCAGAGCTTCTTCAACATTTTCCACGCATGACCCTTCAGCACTTCTTCAACTTAAACAGAAGCACTGCAGGCTATGCCATGGAAAAGTATTATTGCCTAAGACATGGGTTGGGTTTTTTTTGGCTTGGTTTTGTTTAGGGGGTAGTTTGGTATTATGGAAAGTGCTGAACATTTTCCTTTAACAAATGTATCTCAAAGTATTTAAATATACTAGGCAGCTAGTGAATAGAGTGCCAGGCCTGGAGTCAGGAAGATTCCTCTTCATGAGTTGAAATCTGGCCTCAGACACTTACTAGCTGTGTAACCTTAGGCAAGTCAATTAACTCCGTTCACCTCAGTTTCCTCATCTATAAAACGAACTGGAGAAGGAAATGGCAAAGCGCCCTGAATGGGGTCACAAAGATCCAAACATCACTGAAATGACTGAACAACAGCTTGAATATACTAGGATGCAGGCTTATTTTTATAGCCCTGATATCAATCATGTGCTTAAGTCATAAGAATGGGCTTTGGTAGAGAACAAAATTAAGGACAGAGACTTGGTCTGACACAAGTAGGTAGCTAGGTGTCACAATGGATAGAGCACAGTACCTGGAGTCAGAAAGACCTGAGTTTAAATGCAGCCTCAGGCACTTATTGGCTGTGTGACCCTGGACAAGCCACTTAACCTCTGTCTGCCTTGGTATCCTCCACTATAAAATGGGGCTAATAATAACACCTACCTCCTAGAGTGCTTATAAGAATAAAATGAGATCATATTTTTAAAGCACTTTGCAAATATTAAAGGACTGTGTAAATGCTAGCAGTTGCTGTTATTATAATCGTTATCATTATCGTTATTACAAAGGGACTGATAAGCTCCTGCATAAGATAATGTCCTTGTCTCCCAGCAGACCAGTGCCTCAGCCCAGTATACTTTTGACTCAAACACTATTCCCTTGATTTTATCAAAGGCTTATCTTTTAATAACTCAGAATGCTTCATACAGAGTGTGTTAGGGAAAAAAAGGCAAATTGGTGAGTGTCTGAGCCCTGGTGCCCACTTCTCTAAGACTTAACTATTTACATGTCCCAATATTTTCTGGTTCTTTATTTCCAAATGGAGATGCTAAAGAGGAGGAAGAAGAAGAAACAAGAAGTACCTGAATTTAAAACTTGATGTCTTGTCCCCAGTCAGAACATGGTACCACCAACCAGGTCCCTATTAGAAACATAATGAATCCCCTGAAATAGACATACTACTTGTGTTCTCATTATCTATTTCCATTGGGTTGGAACCAATGATTATATTTTGCATAGTTACAACTTTGAGTAGTGTGAATTTAATACATGCTACCACTTCAGGGGATTCATAAGTTGCACTATCAGAGACCTCACTGTGTAGCAACAGATAGTATAGTGGAGTGGATAAATTGCCAGATTTGATCTCAGGAAGTTCTGGGTTCAGATCTCATCTCTGGCATTTGCTAGCTGTGTGACTGTTGGCCAGCTAGTGTTTCTTCATCTGTGAAGTGGGCACATTAATAGCCCCAGTCTCTCTTGTACAGGGTTGTGGTGTAATTGAAATGAGATAATGTGTGTAAGGGCTTTGTCTTCTCTGTGTGTCACTTTTGCTCAGTTGACAGATTTTTGAGCTGACCCGTGATTTTGTCCAGACTAGGATACTTCTGGTAAGGAACGTCCCCTTCCAATGCAGATCGACACTTGCTTTGCAGCCCATAGTCTGATAGAGTTTGAAGTTAAATGACTTTCCCAGGGTCACACAGTCAGTATGTGTCAGAGATGGTACTTGAACTCAAGTCCTGCTGGCTCCAAGGCCAGCTCTTTAGCTACCACCCTATGCTCCTTCACCTGTCATTTTTTATGATAATTATTATGCTCTTAGAATCTGTACTTTAAATGTCAGAACTAAAAGGAAAAAACTGTTTATTCATTTTTCTTTCTAGGATCTTAACGCAGTGGATTCTGCCATAAATCCTTTAGTTGAGCCCTAAATAGCTAAGTTATACAGGAACTAATTTTACCATATGGTGGGACAGATGCATTGAAATTGCAACACACTGCAGAATGGGAAGGGTGGTAGGTTTCTTTTTGTTGCTGTTGTTTGTTTGTTTGTTCTCCTTTTTTACTCTAGTATAACACAATCAAGACAAACGAATGACCTGCCAGGGCTCCTGGCTTTAAAAATAAAAGACATGTCTTTTTTAGCGGTGAAAGGCAGAAACAAGGTGATAAGTACTTCAAAAAAATTCAAGTAACTAAGGATGATTAACCAGTTTAGGTCAGAGTAGGACGCCATCTGTATCTAGAGTACTTTTTTCAGGACCTTGGAGAGTACAAAACTCAGTCTTCAAAGAGCTTAGAATCTATTTCAGATAAATGCAAAATGCATACATGGATCAGCTAGAGAATGTTTCTGCGTGATAAAGACTAGACGCTTATGTGCAAAAGGTGTTTGGAGCAAGAGGATGGAGTTGTCTGAGAGGAGATCACCTCAAGCTAGCCTTTACAGGAAGCATTGGGTTAATTGAACCCAGTTATTGATGGGAGGAGCAAGGTCTGAGTCTTGAAATTTGACTGTTGACAGGGATCAGATAACCACAGAGCTGCCAGTCCTCCAGGAGAATGTAACCCCTTGAAGGCAGGGTTTATTTTGCAGTTTTGTTTTTGTATCCCCTGTGCCTAGCACTGTGTTTTGCACACCATCAGATGCCTGATAAGTGATTGTTGAATTCATATCGCACAATTTCAGACTTGGAAGGTATTTCATGGCTGTTTAGTTCAACCCATAACCAATGAAGAATCCCCACTATACATATAATAACAATAATAGGTAACATTTATATAGTGCTTTTAGGTTTGCAAAGCACTTTAGAAATATTATCTCATTTACTACTCACCACAACCCTGAGAGATAGGTGTGTTATTATTATTCCCATTTTGCAGATCAGGTAAGTGAGGCTGAGAAAGTGACTTGTTCAGGGTCACACAGCTAGTAAACTTTTGAGGCAGACCTGGAGCTCAGGTCTAACCACTACTACATCCAGCCGACAGATGGTGATTCAGCCTCTGATGAAGACCCACCACCTTCAAGAAGGTCCATTTTACTTTTAGATATTTCTAATTGTTAAGAAGTTTAAATCTCTTCATTTTGTTCCATGCAGAAACAGTGGATAAGCTCAAAGAATGAGGAAAAATGATGATCTTTAGGATATTTAAATGGTAAGAACATATGATTTAGATTTAGAAGGAACCTTAATGAACTAGTCCAATCTCCTTGTTTTATAGATAAGGAAATTGAGGCCCAGAGATGTAAAGGGACTTGCTTAAGAAGAACCAAATTTAAGAATACCTTGAAGACCAAGTGTGTTTTTGAATCAGTGGATGCACCTGGTCCTTCTAGTGTTAAGGTCACAGAGCTATTAAGTTAGAAGAGACAAGACTCCAACCCAGGTCCTCTGACATTCACCTAGGATACAATGGAAAGAACCCTAAATTTGAAATCAGAGAACCTGGGGTCTCCACTTACTAAGAATGTGAGTAAATCACTTTCACTCACATGAGACACGAATCAGTGGCCTGGATCTGAGGTGTCCGTGCAGCCAGGGAATGGGCAGGACAATCAGATTAAAATATAATAATTTAATAAAAATATAATAAAACATAGATGATGTTAATTTGTGATTTTCTTAGTCAATATGTGGCCCACAGGCATCCTTATGTACGGTTTAGAGGCATCCATTTCTATTTGAGTTTGACACCAATGGAGTAGATGACCTCTAGGGTCCTTTCTGTTTTTACATCTATGATGCTGTGACCTTATATCCAGTGATATTTTTAGTATTTATTGTTGTTCAGTTGTTTCAGTTGTGTCCAAGTCTTCATGACCCCATTTGGGGTTTTCTTGGCAGAGATACTGCTCTTCCTCCTCATCTCTACTTCCTGCCCTTCCTGGCTCTCTTCAGGTCTCCACTGAAATCCCACCTCCTACAAGATTCCTTTTCCAGTCTTTCTTCATCTTAATGCCTTCCATCTGAGACTGTCCCCAATTTATCTCATCTGCAGATTGTTTGTGCAAGCTTTGAATGTCATCTACTCCTTTAGACTCTGAGCTCCTTGAGGGCAGGGGTTATTTTGGCCTTCTCTCTATCTCTAGTGCTTCTCCCAGTGGCCGCCATGTAGTAAGCACTTAATAAGTGCTTTGTTGATGTGATATCATTATTTATTTAGATCAGGTAATGTTCAAAAAGGTTCTTAAGAGGCAGTATGGCATAACAGATAGCTCTGAACTTGGAGTCAGGAAAACTTGGATTCAAAACCTACTTCTGATATTTATCAGCTGAGTAATCTTGGACAAGTCATGTGACCTCTCACCCTCTGTTTTCTCATCTGTAAAATGAGGATAATAATACCTGCAAATGTATTGGGATAATTTTGTGGTGCAAATGATAACCCATGTATACAGTTCTTTGCAGACCTTAAAAGCATTATTCAGAGATTAATTATTGGTATTATCTCATACATAAAATAACCAGCTAGAACAACCTTCAGCAAGTGTATCCAAGGCCAGTGCTCAGGGCAGCTGATAGAGGTAAAGCCAGTGGCAGCCTTTGGCATTGAGACCTCTTCTCCTTGTCTGTTTCGTGATACTAGGGATGTGTCCTAGGACAAAATGCAACTAGGATTAGAGAATACAATGGGACCTGGCCTCTTAGAACCAGGGAATTCCAGAATTAAACATCTTGTTCTTTCCAAAGAGCCCTTTGACTGATACTTCAGCACATCCATTACACGTACCATTTTTTTTTGCTATTTTTTATCAATTCCATTAGGTTGTTTTTTGCAGCTTTCTCTTATAAAAATTGTTGTCAGTTAAAGTATGTAACTTAAATGCAAATGTTTTGCCATACTGATAAGAGTATTGTAGCATTAGAGCAATAAGCTCATTGATGGTATATGTATTTAATTATTCAAATTGTTGATGGGCTTTTAGCATGATAGCTGAGTGAAAGGTTATGTCTTAGCCCAGATCTTCTCACTGCCACCTGAAAATAGCCAGGAAAGTACCACTTGAAGGAAGAAAAAAAATTTTAAAAACAAGGCAGGACGTTATTTGCCACTTTGTAATTTCCACAGAAAAAACCCCGAAACACTGGAATATCAAATTCCCACTTTACTGGTCCCTCTCAAAGCACTATGCTCCTTATTCTGACCCCTAGTTCTGAACTGGGAGAGGCTGCAGCATCCTCTTTACTTCTTTCCTCAAAAGCCCTGAAGGTAGATTCACCAGTAGAATTGGGTTCATGAATTACATAGCCTTGAAAATGAATAACCTTGATTGAGAAAGAGAATGAAGCAGTATTGGCCTACTCTAATACTATCTGAAGCAGAAGGGAGAATTTTCAGGTGAGATGATCAAGTGAAAGGTTAGTTTCTTTATAGCAGACCCAAGTAGCTGGAAAGACACCAAATAAGCTCAAGAGGGAAATAGGGGGATCTAAGAGAGGGTAAAAGACAGAAGTCCAATTTAGGAAGCCACTATAGGGGGAAAAAAACACCCAATAACACCCAAACAATTGAAAACATGGGAAAATGAGTTATCAAAGAAAAATCCCTAATACAATGAAAAAAATGCTATGGGATAAGAAAACCTAGGACAAAATAACTGCAATTGGAATGTCTGAAAAGAGAATGGAAGGGCCACAAGAATTCCAAGCATGGCTAGAAGACCAAATAAGAGAAATAAAAAAAAAAAAGTTAGGAATGGAATTTGAATTTTTAATGGAAAATTCAGAGTATTGATGGCTTAGGATCAAGCCTGAAAAATTTGGAAAAGCATCAGATATCCTGAAAAAATAAATGGGAGAAATGGAACTCAAAAATTCAATGATACAATAAAAAATATAAGAGGGAAATCACAAGATGAAACTAGAAGATAATACACGAGATAACAACTGTTAAGAAATAACTGTCCTACAAAACGGGGTCCAGGGAGAAAACCTAAAAATTATCAGAAACCCAGAAGAATATCATGAAACACAATGAAAGACAACAAAAACTGAGAACTACATTTCAGAAAAGTGTAAAAAAAAATTAACCATAAATTGTAGATCCAGAGGTTACTGTGCAATTAGAATGAATCCACAGGTCACTACCATAGATAATTCTCCATTTTAATTTATCCAGAAATATGATTTTCAAGCTTGACATATTCCAGATCAAAGAGAAAATATCATAAGTAGTTACAGAAATAGTAGAGCCAGCTTGAACTGGATCACTAAGAGCCAAATGCTAATTTTCAGTGTGAACATTTATGTCTTGGAAATTGGCAAACACTACAAATAAGGATTTGATTTATTGTTTTGTTGTTTGTCTAGATTTGAGAAAATGATAGAAAAGTGTTAATAATTCAGAATACATTTAAAAGCGTGTTGTGTATACATTTTCCCAGACAGCTGGTTATTAAATACTTACCAACATACTCCTACAAACAGCCAAGAAGAAACAGATCATATACCAAGAAGCTACAACCAGAATTATTTCAAACTATCCATCAGCAATGATAAAGGAAAGAAAATACTGTAACATGAGGCAAGCAAAGATTTTGAAACGTTATAGTCATACAAATTCAACAAAGCAAAGGACTAGAATAAGAATGAGGAGGGTACACATGGAAGAAGTAGTGAGAACTGAGAGGGAATTATCTGAAATAAAATCACTTTCAGCTATAGAGAAGTGATTCTGAAAGAAAAAGGAAAGACCCAGTGTTTCAGAGTTTGGCGAGGAAAGGCAGGGTACAGGAGATCTGGAATTTAATTGTTCAGTGCAATACAAATTGCATATATGTAATTCTGATGTCATTCTCTTCCCCTCCCCCCTTAAAAGAAGGAAAGGAGAAAAAAGATGAAATATTGTGTCAGAATTTGTTGAAGGAAAAAACAAACTTAACAATCGTAACATTGAGTGTGAATGCCATGAACTCACCCATAAACCAGAAATGGAGAATAATGAAATGGAAAATAAAAATAATAAAATAGAAAATAAAATGCTACATGCAGGAAGTGTAATGAAAGCACAAAGAGTCATACATAATTAAAGGAGAATATTTTTCAACTGAATCCAACAAAGGAGGGCAATTTGATGTCAGATAAGGCGATATTAAATATATTCAAAAGATAAAAATAGCATAGCATCTAAGTACTTAAAGGACAATCTAGTTGAATTACAAGAAAATATATATAGTAAGAAAATCTAGGACACCTCAATTTTCTACTTTTAAATTTAGAAAAGTCAAACAGAAAAATAAAATCTGAACAGAATATTGGAAAGACTAGATGGGGGGACCTCAATTTAATTAAAGGAAAATAGCTAGACTTTTTTTTTAGCATTATTCTATACCTTTGTGAAAAATTAATCATATACTAGAACATAAAGAACTTAAAAATTCAGAAAAATATTAAACATATCCTTTATAGAGCAGAATACAATACAAAATTATAATCAATTAGATAAATATGAGTAGAGGATTCAGATTTAAATGGAGACTAAAGTTATCCTAAAGAATGAGTGTATTAAAGATGAAATCAAAGGAAAAAATCATTATATTAAAGAAAATTGTAGCAATAAAACAAATACCCTAAATCTGTGGGATGCTATTAAATAATTGTTAGGGGAAAACATATCAGTGAACACATACTAAGTTAAGAGAGAACATCAAAGAGCATGTAACTAAAGAATTCAATAAACTTATAATCTCCAAAAAGGAAAAAAAAGGTCAGTTTCTGAAAATTAGAGGTAAAAATGGAAAAAAGGGATTGGCTAAAAAGATGATAAAACTAAGTACTTATTTTTTTAAAAAACAATAATATAAATAGATGATTAGCTAATTTAGTTTAGAGATGAAAATCACATTTCAAAATAAAAAAAAATTGAGAGGAGGAAAGTCATAGCAAATGAAAAAGTAGATGTTGAAAATTATTAGTACTACCATACCAGTTTATAAGCCAACAGAATAAAATGAAGGAATACTTATGAAAATATGTAATCCCTAAATTAACAAAACAAAAAAATCTAAATAATACAAACTCAAAGAAAAGTTGAAGAAACTATTGAGAAAATGGTCTATTTTGTAATTGATTCTATTCTGTCACCCCTCGTACATTGTAAAAAAAAAATTTTTGTCTAAATCATGTTTTTTAGCCTCTGAGTTAAGTTCAGAAGTTCAGCTTTCCTTTATGAGCTAAGTAGTCCCATAAATTACCTTAATTCAAAGAAATATATAGCCTCTACATATCTTACTGTCCTTGAATAACTAAGGGAGATCTGTTATTTCATTAACAAGCCTTCCAAGATGCAGGTGGGCTCCAGGAAGTCTGTCATCTCTGCAATGCTGGCTGTCCTTTAAGAAGTCCTGGACTATTATTGCTGTGACTATAACTAATCATGCAGGTAGACACCACCAGTGAGTTTTCCATAGCAACAAGATGGAAAAGGAGGGGTTGTTGCTTTCCTGACTTCCATCCAATCATGTTGTTTTCCATCATCTATGATGCTTCAGACTTTGTAACCTATTCATATTGTTTTATCCTCCCTGTTCTTTGTTCTCTTGTATTTCCCAAAACTATATGAAAGCTAGTAAGCCCCACCTTGTGGTCTTTTGACTGCCTGAGGAGTCAAGGGGTCCCTTTTGTTGGTAACTGCTAGCCTCATCAATAAATTGAATGTGATTGGAACTTTGTGCCTCAGTGTACCATAATTTCAATCACAATACCATTAATGAAATCCCAAAGGGGAAAATCCATATAAATGTTCAGGGTAAATTACATTGAACACTTAAAAAAATAATTCTTATGCTACATAAAGTATTCTCAAAACTAGAAAAAGATAGAACTTTATTAAACTCCACCTATGAATCAGGTATAGTCCTAATAACCAAACCATGGAAAGAGAAAGCAGAATAAAACTATAAACCAATATCACAAATGATATTTATATAAAAATGCTATTAGCAAAGTGGTTTTGTTTACTAGAACCAGGTGGATTTATACAAGGAATGCAAGGATGGTTCAAAATTAGGAAAACCACAATTAACCATGTTAAATGAAAATTAAAGACACAATTATATCAATGGATTCATGAAAATCATTCTAACATAGGTGGCATTTATATATGTGGAAAAATACCTTTTAATATCATGCGTATGTAAACCTCTCTCAAGAACATTTTCCCCCAAATCACCATTTTTTCCTGGCAGTTAAATTTTTACCTGTTTTTGTTTTCTTCTCTTTGAGCAGAAGTCCCAGTATATCCCCCTTTTTACCTCCCTTTTATGTTACCTTCCCCATTAGAAGGTAATTTCCTTGAGGGCAGGGATTATCTTCCTTTCCTGTATTTATATCCTCAGCTCTTACATGCCTTGTAGTAAGTACTTAATAAATGTTCTATCAGTCTATCTCATGATCAATAACTTAGCCAGGTGTTGTGAAAAATCAAAGTTACATTATGGTTTTTCCATTATGAGAATCTCAGCTCCATCTGTTCCGTGATACAGACTGCCTTCATTTTTAAAAAATCCCAATTCCTCTTCAGCTATAACTTAAAAAAATTTTTAAGAATGTATTTTTTTCTCAATTACATGTAAAAACAATTTTAACCCTTTTAAAAATAATTTTGAGCCCCAAATTCCCTTCTTCCCCCCAAGAAGGCAAGAACTTTGATATAGATTATACGTGTGCAGTCATGCAAAACATATTTCCATATTAACCAAGTTTTAGCTATGATTTTAAAAAAAAATTGTACTGTATAGATAATTTAAAGGATTTTCAAAGATTATTTTGACATGTGTGAAGGCTAACCTCCACAGAAGGTGTAGCAACCATATATAAGTGCCATAAATACAAGGTAGAGCAATAAATGCAGAAAAATAAATTGAAAGAATGAGTGTAGGTAAAAGGGAGGTAAAAATGATCTCTATTTGCAAACAATATAATGATGTACATTGAGAACTCCAGATAATTAATGAAAAAATTAATCAAAACAATAGCTTTAGTAAAGGAGTGTGCTACAAAATAAACCCACAAAAATCATTAACCTTTCTGCATATTAAAAATAAAACCCTGGAGAAAGATAGGAAGAAAAATTCCATTTAATATAACCACAATGCATTATATATCTGGAAATTAATTTATCAAGATACATCCAAGACTTAAGTAAATAAAACTATAAAACAATTTTCCCAGAAATAAAAGAAGACACAAGTAATTAGATGAATCTAATTTGTATATAATTATTTGCATGTTGTTTTCCCCATTAAATTGTATGCTTGCCTGCAGACTGGCTGGGACTCTTTCTGCCTGTCTTTGTAGCTGCAATGCTTAGCACAGCGGCTGGACATAGTGGGTGCTTAAGCAACATATGTTTGTTGACTTTGCTCGATTTAACTAGACAGTCAACAGATATGCCATCCTGTAACATGGTAAAGCATGCTAACATGGTAAAAATGATAATATCCAAATTATTTTCCGGATTTAGAACTATACCAAATAAAATAAGAAGAAAATCTATTTGGAAGAATTAAAGGTCAAGAACATAAAGGGATATCAGGAGAGGGGGGAGAGTAATGAACTATTACAGTATGAAAAGAAATGAGGAGTATGGAAATTTGGAGAAGTGTAGGAAGACCTGAAAGACAGTGAAGAAAGCAGGGTGAGAAAAACAATCTGAACGGTGATTACTAACAACAGTGTATAGAAAGACAATGCAATTCTAGTTGAATAAAATAATCAGCATTAGTGCTGTAATGTTAAGATTAAAGGCTACATGCCTCCTTGTTGTTAATAATGAAGAATATTAGTCTTTTTTCAGGGAATGGATTTTCTAAAAGGGGTTCAGGTGTCTATTGAGAAGTATTTGTTGTATCAAAACAAAAATGTGTCCATGATTTTTTAAAAATTGTCAGTGAAGGGAAATAGCATGTTTCCCTTCTTCTTCATCTGTCCTGAAAAGCATAAAAAAGAAATCTAAATTCTTAGAAATAGTTAGAAATCTAAATAAAGAGGCAGCCACAGTGCCAGACTTGGAGGCAAGAAGATTGGAGTTTGAATCCTCCTTGGGATTTGCTTCTGTGATCCTAGGCAAATCACTTAATTTCTGTCTACCACATTTTCCTGATTCATAAAATGTGTGTTCATGATAGCAGCCCAGGGTCGTGGTAAGGATAAAGGGAGATGACATTTGTAAAATGCTTTACATGGACTAGCCATTGTTGGTGGTTGGCACACCATCTATCAGTTCGTATAAAATGTGCAAGTAACATGTCAGAAGAAATGGAGCTTTCTACTCATCTGAGAGCAACTAAAGATAGGACATGCTTCCTTTGTGGCGTTCCCTTACAGGCATTGAACCCTCAGAGGGAGATACCCAGCCTTACACAAAAGGCAACTTGAAAAATAGTCCTGGCCAACGAAGGAACAGAATTCCTTAGAGTTCAAGTTCCCATGAGCATTCTAGCTATGGGATCACCCAAGGTTCTTTTCTCTCTCAGAACATTTAATCAGCCATTCAGATGGCTGGCATTGAACAACTTCTCAATGCTGGTCAACATGGCCCCAGATTAACAATTTCTGCCATGGGGCAGCAGTTGATGAGAAACATTTTTCTCACTGTAGGACTTCCTTCCATTTGTCTCTACATCCACTTTTGATTTCCTGGGTCATGCATACTGTGCCAAGTCAGCTCTGTTATATATCTCTAATGAGTGAATAAGGCCCAAGGTCTAGTGTTAAGAGTCAGGCAATCTGTTCCCGACAAGGTCTTCCTCTTGGTATTGGTGAGAAATTCAGTGGCAGTGTTGTTGACACAGAGTAACTAGATGACTGTCTTAAAATAGTTATGATTCTGACTACACATGTATATAACCTGTATCGAGTTGCTTGCCTTCTCAATGAGAGTGGGTGGGGAGGGAGGAAGGGAGAAAATTTGAAACCTAAAGTTTTAAAAACAAATATTAAAAAAATTGTTTTCACATGCAACTTGGAAATAAGATATACAGGAAATGGGGTATAGAAATCTATCCTGCCCTACAGGAAAATTGAAGTGGAAGGGGATAAGAGAAGGGAGTAGAGATAGAAAGGAGGGCAGATTAGGGGAAGGGGTATTCAGAATGCATGCCATCTTGGGGGGGGGATGAGATGGGGAGAAAATTTGCAACTCGAAATCTTGTGGAAGTCAATGTTGAAAACTGAAAAATGAATAAACTTTAAAAAAGAAAAAAATAGTCATGATTCTCTGCCAAAATAGTTGAAAATTTAGAAGAAAATGGATAATTACTTAAAGGAGATTAAACTAGAGGAATAGCAAGGCTTAGGACCATAAATTATTCAAGAATTTTAAGATTTGTAGGCTTTTTGTTATCTGTGGCATAATTTCCAACATCAATAATAATTCCCTATCGTTCTCAAGGTAATTAAACTTTTGTGTCGGAAATTAATTTTGTGCATGGTAATGACAGTTAATCAGATGATGTAACTACTAAAGGAAGCTTGCTTGGATCTTTGCAAAAGAATTGTTTTCAACCTTTCTAGTGCAAAAGTGATACATAGAGATATGGCTATCAATTAGTACTCTTGATATTTAAAGACAAGCCGACAAATTCAGCGGTGCCTATGTTCACGATCGTCACCCTGAAATAACTAGACACTTATTCCAACCTAACTGCCCTTTTCCAAAACTTCTGTTTGGAATTGCTTTTTTGCAGTTAACTTTAGAGCCTCTGGATTTGCACATTCTAGTATCAGATATTAGGAGTTGAGATTTGTATGCTGTTCTACATACATTCCCCCATTTGATCTTCACAATAACCACTGTAGGTTGCAGATATTATCCAGCAGCTGGCGTCAAAGTGGATAGAGGGTGGGTCTGGAGTCAGGAAGACCTGATACTCAGCAACTTGAGGGAGGGATTTTCATAGTTTCGCTTTTTCTTTCCATTTCTGGCCCTTAGATCTACTAAGGGCTTAAGTAGTACTAATTGACTGAATTGCTTAAGGCACATATACTTTAAGTGATACATGGAAGATAAGCTCATTGAAGGCTGGGACCCTTTTTCCCCTTCTATCCTTGGTACCAGGCACAATCAGTGCTTAATAGATGCAAATTGATTTGAACTGAAAGGGTTCAAGGCCATATTTGAACTCCTGTCTTTCCTCACTCTGAGCCCAGAGTTATAATCACTGGGCAGCCTTGTCTTCATGTCTGAGTTGTTGTTATAAAAACAACTGTTGTGCTTGGGAAAGCCTCAAAGAAATTCAGAAATTATTCATTCCCTCTCTTCATTTCAGCCATGGAGTTCCATGAACACTTGCACACCATTGGGGCAAGGGAAGGCTTGAAGGAGAGGAAACTTCAGAAAGCAGTGGAGAGCTTCACGTGGAATATCACCATCCTCAAGGTAACCTTGGGTTTTCTCTGCTCCTGTGTCCAGAGTGGTTCCAGCTGGTTTTCTGGACACTGGTATTGCTTCTTTTATCCATTCTCAGCCTTGAGCATCACTGGCCACTTAAGCCTATACCCCAGTCGAATGACAAACCCTCCTCCCTGCAGATTATGAGAGTGTCATGGGCTATTAGCGTAGACTGAACCCGTTAGTTGGTGTGGTATAGATTTCATCAACCCTCCTGTCATCTTTTTTTTCAGGATATTTTAATGTTAACAGGTCCCTGTGGTTTAGATATGAAGTGATTGATATTGATTAAAGAATAATAATTACCACTGTCCAAAAAAACCAAAATGCACTTTCTCAGATATAATTGGACAGTTTAAAAGGTAGAAGCAACTGCCTTAATATTCTTCCCATTGGAGGGAAATGAGGCAAGGGGACGTTGGTACCACTCCACAGCAATACAAATCCTTTGAGTACCAGAATCACAGCATCTCAGAGCTGGGTAGAAGGCATCTAATCGAATCTGGACGGGATAAGAAATCCCCTTATCAGAATCTCCAATAAATTTGAGCACCAGAACAGGGGTTCTTACCTTTTTGTGTGCAATGAAGCCCTTTGGCAATCTAATAATAATAATAATAGCTAGCATTTACATAGTACCTACCATGTGTCAGGCTGTCTGCTAAGCGCTTCACAAATATTATCTCATTTGATCCATACAACTACCCTGGGAGGTACGTGCTATTATTATCCCTGTTTTCTAGTTGAGGAAACAGAAGTAGACAGAGGTGAAGAGACTTGGCCAAGATCACACAACCAGTGAGTGACTGAAAGCCACATTTGAACTGGGGTCTTCCTGATTCTAGACACGGCATTGTATCCATCAGGCCACCTACCTGCCTAGCTGCTGTCTGGTGTCCAGGGACCCCTTATCAAAAGAAGTTTTTAAGTGCATCAAACAAAATACATAGGATTGCAAAGGAAACCATTTATATCGAAGTACAGTTGTCAAAATATTTTTCAAAAACAAGCACATAGACCGCAAGTTAAGAAGCCCTAACCTAGGTGGATGTGGTATGATGACTTTTGAGTCCGAGGACCTGCTCACGCTGGTTCAAATCCCTATTCTGCCTCTTTCCAGCTGGGTCACGCTAAAGAAGTCCCTTAACCTCACTGATTCTCAGTTTCCTCATCTGTAAAACTGAAAGGACTGCACCTCATGGTTTCTCCCAACTATCCAGTGGCCTCCCAAAGCCACCCATTCTACTTTCTCAAATCTCTAATTTAGAGGACGTTTTTGCATTCCTAAAGCCTAAATCAGCCTCTGGTTAATTGGCGAAGTCAAGGCCTTTTTCTCCAAAGAGCTCACGTTCTGTAAAGAGGCAGGTCTGGAGCGGTGCTCAGACCTCTGTGATCATGTTGACATTTTGGAGGAATGTGGTGTGTGAGCTGAAGCTTTTCTCTTGTTTTGTCTCCAAAGTTGTACTTGTAGCTCGAGGCCTTAGGGACCTGAATAATACACCAGAGTGGTTTTTGTTCAGGACCTGGGCCAATGAAAATACCCAGCTCCCCTCAGCCATTTCATCTCAGTGGCTTTCTGCTCTGCTGAATGTCAGCCTGTGAAGACATTAACATAGCTACCTCATATAATTTCCCCTCCCCACCTCTTAAGTTCAGTCTCCTTTCCCTATGACTCAGAATCGTTTTCTTATTTGATTTCATGCAAAGTCTCTCTTCCCAATCAAGCTTAATACCCTGTTTCTGGATCAAACTCCTTTCACTTAATGAGATCACTTTCCAAATTTCTTCTAACACCTTCTGCATTTTCTTCCATGTGTTCCTTCTATCTTTAAATCTTCTGTTTCAAGACCAATGAGTTACAGCTCAGTAAACAGCAACCCCAAAAATTCACAATGAAAATGAATTTTGGTTTCACTGTTGACTGACTCACTAACTAGCCTGGTCCTACTGCTTGAGAGCTGGGAGACTGTACTGCCTGTTTCCGGGCTTTTTGCTTTCCTATCTCCCAAAAGGAGAAGTATACCTTTCTTTTTCCCAAGGCTACCCACTTCTGCCTGGGCCCTTGATTCTATCCTTTGCTGCCTCTCAATAATTTCCTCTTTTTCTCTTACATCTTCAATTTTGTGTCTCTCCAGGGGATTTTTACTTTCTGCCCATCAATGTGATGAGATCTGACACTGTATTTAAAAAAACAAAAACAGAACCTCTCCTAACCCTTACTCTTCCCAGCAAGGTGGAGCTACATGATATGGTAGAAAGAGAACAGGTTATGGGGTCTAAATCCCCTTTAATACATTTAATTATTTAATTGCCACTTAATATCTTTATAAGCTAGGGCAAGTCACTGTCTGTGGTCCTTAGCTTCCTCATCAGTAAAATGAGATTTCCTCTAAGATTCAGCTCTGATCTTTCATCTTCCTTCCCTCATTAAGCTTCTCCAAAAAATTATCTCTACTTACTACTTCCACTTTATATACTCACTTTCTTTGATTTCTCATGATATGACTTCCACCAATCTCTCTACTGAAGCCATTTGGGCAAAGGTCACCAAAGACTCCTGTACTCCAGACTCACTAGCCTCAGCCTCTTTGAACTGTTGACCAGTGCATCAGGTGGGTGGCACATTGGATAGAATGCTGGATTTTAAGTAAAGAGGACCCAAGGTCAAATCTTATCTGGGATACTTAAGAGGTAGTTGAACCTAGGCAAGGCACTTAACCATTACAGGCCTCACTTTCCTCATCTGTAAAAAGAAAAGGTAGGTCTGGATAGATTTGAAGGCTCACATCGCTGTTGAGTTTTCCTAGCAACTCGAAATGTAGAGTAGGTCTACCCCAGATCACTTGAGTGAACCCCTGGAGGGCTTCCCCCAGGGTGTTATTCCTCAGTAGCAGTCATATCTCTGAGTTGGAAGACCTATCACTTTCCCACTAGGTCCTTCCCCAGTTCCTTCTACTGCTTGTCGTGTGGCACAATCTCAAGGCTCTTCAAGTCAAGTGGGTATCTAGGTTCTAGTCTGGCCTCTGGAGCAATACAGCATGAGGCTACCATACTCTCAATGGAATAGCCCTTCAGGTACTTAAAGAAACTGTTAAATCTACCTTAATCATCTCTTCTCCAAGGTAAACATCAAAAGTTCCTTTTTCTTTTTTTTACATGAAATGGTTTCTACAGACCATGATAGGAACCTAAGTTTAGAGCTGGAAAGGACCTAGATGTAATCTAGCTGATCTTCCCCCATTTTAAAGGTGGAGAAGCTGAGGCCCAAAAAGGCTAAGGGATTTGTCCAAAGTAAGGGTTCACCCTTCTCTAGTCACTTTTTGTCAATATATTTCTTAAAATGTGATACCCAGAATTGAGCAGTCACGTATGGTCTGACCAGGGTGAAGTTCACTGACACTATTACGTCTCATGAAGCAGTTATCCTATTTTTATGAAGACATCCTGAACTGAAATTAGTTTTTCAGCAGCCGTGTGATACAGTTAATTCAACTCAATTCAACAAATATTTATCAATTGCCCACTAGGTATAAGGCTTAAGGTTATATTAAAATAGAAAGTCTTCAATCATCTAAAACACCGGATCTTTTTCCCAAATGAACAACCTCCAAGCCAGCATCGATCTTTGCAGAGTTAGTAGCCAATTTCCACCCTGAAACTGATCTGTTCATTACACTTCTCTTTTTACCCAATTCCATTTTTAAACACTTAAGAGCCTGCTGTCCCCTTGTCTTAGAGTCATGTCATACTTGTCACTTTTATTAAAATTCTTTCTTGGCCCCAGTCTGGAACATAGCAGGTGCTTAATAAATGATAGTTGACTGGCTTTTCTCTTTGGGATTCTAATTTTTTTGGCTAGCTTAATTGTGAGTATCTAGGGGAACTGAAAAATAGAATAGTTTTATTTAAATGGTGTAGGGAGTGGTAAGGCAGGACCAATCCCAACCACTTAGGAAAACTCTTTTAGACATATTTTTCACTTTTGGTTGATGTTTTAGAGGAACTGTGAGTTGACCTGTGTTAAATCCAAATTCCTGTAGTGATAAGCCAAGTGGTAATGAAGCTCTGGGGTATGTTCTACAAAGTTTAGCCTTAAAAAGTGGCCATTTCTGCGTCTGCTGTTCCTTTTCTAGCCATTTGTGAAGTCCATTCCCTTCTCTACAGTAGATTTATCCTGCAATTAAATGATTAGAATCATAAACCTTTAGAGCAAGAAAGGCCACTAGAAATGATCTAGTCCAATCCTGTCATGTTGCAGATAAGAAAACTGAGTCTTAGAGAGGTTGAATGATTTGTCCAAAGTCACACAGCTTAGTTATGCTTTCGTCTCCTTGTCAAACTCTCTTTCCATTATACCAAGTAGCATTATTTACGGATCAGAGCCCAAGATTAGAACTAAGGAATATGTTTCTCCTCCTCACTTTCTCTTCTGACTCACCATGATTTATATTTAACTTATTTTTACGTCAGTTTCCACATCTTTAAATCTCTGGCTGTACTACTTTTTTTTCCCAGCAATTTGAAAATCTTTCTGTGTTAAGAAAATAAAAGGAAAGAAGGGTATGAAATACACAAGTGACCCCCATTTACACACATAGCCTTCTACAGGCTCACAAAGAGTATTGGGCACCTCCATTGGGAGAGTCCATTTGGAGCAGGGAGTAGGTGGGATGGTCAGCCTGTTGGGTCTGTGTGTTGAGGGACTGGTGACTTCTAGTTTATGACTGAAGGACCATCTATGTAGCTCTGTTCCCCCCACATCTTTCTCCTTTTCCCCCTAGTCCACCAAATAAAAGATAATGAGTTGCCCAGGACAGGACAAATGGACTGTCTGAAAATAACTTAAAGGCCAGTTTAAAAAAAATGTTTACCACCATTTAGATTAGCTCTGACTCTGTGGTTCTTGTGGGCCATAGTAACTCTGCTGGTTAAGAAAGTATACACAGTGAGGGAATTATGGCTCTTCTAGAGGCATGGCCTCTCAAGGTCAAAGAGCTCGTTAGGTTTGGAGTTAGAAGGCCTCCATTCCAAACCTGGCCTTGTGGCTTCTTGGAGCGCTGTTGTGAGAAAAGCTTTTTGTAATCCCTAAAAATGCTGTAGAAACAGGAGCCATTGATTGGTTTTAAATTAATAGTGAGCTGTAGGAATTGGGGGAAAGTCTTCCAAGGGCTAAGCCTTGGTTTAGGCCTGCTTGACATGTTCACTGGGAAGAAAGACTGGTCACTAAGGGCTGGATTCTTCACCAACTTTGAAAAGAAACTTATCTTGAAATGGTTGGTTTTAAATGGATAGCAGAGCTGAGTTTGGAAACCTATTATGTTCATCCCACAATGACAAACCCTTCTTTTATGATACCCAACCTCTAATCCTGCGTCACGCTGCTTTATTCCATGAGTGGCAAAGCAGAATGACCCAAAGTAGGATAAAAATATAGGAAGAGGGATTTTTGACCTTTTGTTATGAGGGAGGTTAGGCTCACCCAGTTATTTCATTGATACAGGGAATTCCTGGTATAGAAAAATCTTCAGCAATGCAAATAAGCAACTCATCTGTAATTTGTAGCCTTAAAGAGTTGGCAGGTGTCACTAAGAGTTTAAACGACTGGCTTATTGTCACATAATCAATATGTATCAGAAGCAAGATTTGAACTCAGGTCTTAGTGACAAAAAAGAAAAAAATTATCTATACTTGCTGCTGCCTATTATTAATTACACCTTAGTCAGCAAGCATAAAAAAAGGCAAAAGACAATCCTTGCTGTCAAGGAGCTCCCAGTCTAACGAAGGAGACACCATGCAACGATGACTATGTCTAAAAGTACATTTGTTGTTCTGTTGTTTCAATCATGTCTGACCCTTCATGACCCCTTGGGGGTTTTCTTGGCAAAGATACTGGAATGGTTTGCCATTTCCTTTTCTAGTAGATCCAGGTGATCCATTTTGTCAGGCAATCAGAGGTTAAGTGACTTGCCCAGAGTCACACAGCTAAGACGTGTCTAAGGCTGGATTGGAACTCAGGTCTTCATGACTCCAGGCCCAGGGTTCTATCCATTGAGCCTCCAGCTGCCTTTACAAAAGTACCTAACAACATAGAAAAATGTCACTTTCCTTTTGTGACTTCCACCAACTAATCTACTGAAACTGAGTGAAAGTTCTCAATATGGCTCCCACTTCCCAAATCTGGTAACTTCATTCTCGGTGAACTCTATAGTATTTGACAGTTGATCCTTTCCTTTCTTTATACTACCTTCCACCTCTGGCCTCAGCATCTTTTCAATCAGCTGGTTCTCCTTCCATCTCTCAGTCCTCAGTTTACTCTGCTATGTTTCTCCTCTCAGGGAATGTATGACAAGGAAAAAGATGAGCCAGTACATGGCTAGACAAGAAATGGCCATCAGTATTTAGGCAATATCAAGGGATGAAGATAGATATCCCTAGTGTACTGGGTGATACCCTTTCATTTAGGCTAACAGAGGCAAACAAATGGCACCAGAGGAAGAAAGCAATAATTCTGGTCTCCTCCCAGAAAGGTATATTGAGCTTACCTCTGCAAGTCAATTGGAGTAGGGTCCTAGGGTCAAGTCTCCTCTTCCACCTCATGCTCTACCCTGCAACCCTCAGGCCCAAGCCATTTTAGGGCCTGGGGGACAGAGAGAGGCTTTAGTGGAATTGGTTGGGGGGGGGAAGTGATTGAATAAAGTGATTGAATAAAGGTTTGAATAAAGGGGAATTGAGTTGAGCTTGGTTTCAGGGAGGCCTTAGGGGGATTAGCCAGAAGGTGATTAGATAAAGCAGAATTAAGTAGAACACTTCCCCTGCCCCCCTCTGTTCTCTTGGGGTTTCTACCTTAGAGGAGAAGAATTAGAGCAGAGCTGTGGGGACCCGAAGCCCTCAAGGAGGGAGGGAGGGGTTGTGGTAATCCTCAGAGGAGGGAGGGAGGACAGGAATTTCAGGCTTTTGTCCTCTCTTAACTGGCCATTCTATTTAACTCTCTCACCCCCTACATCCACTTTAGGCCTTTAGTCAGACTATGCTCGCTCTCTCTCTCTCTCTCCTCTCTCTCTCTCTCTCTCTCTCTCTCTCTCTCTCTCTCTCTCTCTCTCTCTCTCTCTCTCTCTCTTTCTCTCTCTCTCTCACTCTCTCTTCTTTCTTCTCTTTCTTCTCTTTCCCCACTCTTTCCTAAAGTACAGATTTGACCATGTTACTCCCTTGCTCAGTAAACTTGTTTGGCTCCCCATTCCCCTAGAACCAATCAGAAACTCTTCTCTTTGGTATTTATAACCCAGCTTCTTCCCATCTTCCTAATCTTCTTACATATCCCTCTTTTCTGTTCACACAAGCCTCCTTACTTTACTGTCCTCCCATGGGCCCCTCCATCTCCCATCTCTGCCCTCCGTGCCTGGACTGCTCTTGCTCTCCACCTCTCCTTCAAAATCCCTGGCTCCCTTCCAGACTCATCTCTGACCTTACCTTTTCCAGAAGGCTTGTCCCGATCCCCCACCTTCCTCTCTTAGGTCACCCTCCATCTGCTGTGACTCGTCTATCCATGCCTATTGATGTTCATGTCTCCTCCCTTAGAGTGTAAGCTTCTTGAGAATAGGGCTATTTTGGGTTGTTGTTGTTTAAATTCCCCCCAGTTTAGCAAGGTACTGTGTACCTAATAACACTTCAGAAATACTTGTTGATTGCTTGAGTGATCCTCTTCTCATCTTTGTCTTGAGGTCACTGAGTATGAAAGTTTCTGTGTCTTACTTTGGAAAGTCATATGGAATGCTTCTTAGAAATGTTCCCCCTCTTCATCCTCATGAGCCACAGTTGTTGACACACAAGTTGCCGTTATCTACTTGGTGGCCTTAAAACTTCTCCTCGTGGGCCCCAGAACACAAGATGGCGGCCATCATGGTAGCTTTCAATATGTTGCTCCCTCATTGGACCCATAGGGAGTCATTGGCAGCCAAGAGGTGGTCATTGGCCCATATCTTTACCAAATATCTTCTAAAGGTCAGAATCAGAGCCCTCATGCCTCGCTCCCAAGGTCGTTGAGAATGGAGACCAAATGTGGGACAGTCCTTAGACCACATCACTTATAAAGGTCCAAACAAGGCAGAGGTAGACAATTTCTAAGAATGAAAACATTCCAAAATGTGTTTGCTATAAGAATTCCTCAGACCCAAATCTAAAGTAGTAAGTGCTTGACTTGATTTACTGTATGTATTTATCTGTGCTCATTGTGTATCCCCCTTGGTAGAATGTAAGCTCCCTGAGGGCAGGGAAGGTCTCATTTTTGTATTGGTATCCATAGTACTTAAAAAAAGTGTCTGGCACATAGCAGACATGTAATAATTGCTTGTTGAGTTGAATTGAATGAACCAAAGCAGCCAATGTGAAAAGAGACTTGAAATTATGCGTACCAGACAGAAGGAAATATGTATAGACTTCCTCTAGAGTCATTCATGAGCTAGGCAAGTTCACACCCTGAGAAATACCTGGTGTGGTCCCAGATACACTTAGTAAAATAAAAGGTCGTATGGGGCTGTGACCAGCCTGCTGGAGCTGGAGTCAGAAAGACCAGAGTTCAAATGAGACCTCACACACTTATAGTTGTGTGACCCTGGAGAAGTCACTTCACTTTTGTCTGCACTTCTGCCTCATCTGTGAAATGGGAATAATCATAAAAATAATGATAGCACTTCCCTCCCAGGGCTGTTAGGAGGATGCAGTGAGATAATGCTTGTAAAACTCTTTGCAAACCTTGAAGAGCTATATAAATTGATAGGCCCTGTTGTTGTTGTTGTTATTTTAAGGAACACCCTCCTGCTCAATAGCTGCCCAAGGATGTAGAGGTTCCTTTGGTCTCATGTTAATGTGGTTCAATGGGAAGGTCTATAACTCAGAGCAAAAGACCAGTATGGGACCTCTGACAACCTTTTACCTCTCTGGTCCTCAGCTAGATTGTTGTGAGCAAAGCACTTTGCAAAGCAACAAAGCTGATTGCAAATGTGAGCTGTTATGTTCATAGCATGATAATCATAGAATCATTTGCGTCGTTTACAGGATGCTATGAGGTTTGCGAAACGCTTTACAAATATTTTATATTCTGGGACAAACAAAGGACAAACAACCCTGGGAGGTAGATGTTATTATTAACCCCATTTTATAGAGGAGAAAATAGAGGCAGACAGATGATATGACTTGCCCAGGATTATACAGCTAGTTAGTGTTTGAAGGGGGATTTGAACTCAGGTCTTCCTGACTCCAGGTTCAGTGTTCCTTTCATTGAGCTACTTAGCTGCCTCATGGACCTAACATGGGGCATAGTCCCCAAACAGATTGCCCTAAAGGCCTATTTAAGCTTGGGAAACTCAGTATTGACCAGACCATAAAAGCATGCATTTAGAGCTGGAAATGACCTTTGGGGTCATCGAGTCCAACTACCCCATTTTACAGATAAGGAAATTGAAGTCCAGAGTAGAGAAGTGACTTGCCCAAGCTCACACAGCCAGTAAGTAATTAAGGTGAGGTTCGAACCCATGCCTTCTGATTCCAGACCCCAATGTTCCTTTCCATTTTACCACACTGTCATAAGAACATTTTCAACCTGAACTCATGAATCAGTATTCTTTATGCAAGGTCTAGCCTTGATAAGAGGCAATGTAAGGTATAAATGGCTAAATAAAGAATTTAGATACTAGGTCTTAAGTGGATATCATCCCATTAAAATATGTATTTACATTTTGCAAAGTCTGATAAAAGTAGCAGTTCTAGCAACTTTGGGGTGTACTCACTTTGCACATAGTTGGCTCACCATTTCTAATTTTGACATTCAGTTGATGACAATTTCATTTGAAAGGGCTGGAAGGATCTCATTTTAACACGTCATCTTCTGGACTTTCAGGAAACAGAACAAGCAGTAACCCATTTCTTTCCTAATGTAAGATAAACAATCTTTATTCCCAGTGCATTACATTCTGAGGGTTCTGATGAAATTAAGCCTATCCAACCATTTGTTGTTATTGTTCTTTTCAAATATTGTTTCATTCTTTTCTCATCATACTTACTCCTGGCTCATACATATTCAGTAAATGCCCTTTTCGGTGTCATTTTGGCAAGAATGTTATTGAATATTATCAGTTTCTGACTTCAGCACACTCACCCAATTCCTGATTTTGTGTCTCATCTCAGCTAATTTCCATAATGTTCCCACTGATCTTAAACATCAACATTAAAACAGGAACATCACAGATATGATTCAAGTCTCCCATTTTGAGTTATCTCTCATAGTCATAATGTTTGGAACTGAGCTTGTTTCTGCTTTAAAAAAAATAAACAATTTCATTTGAACCTGATGCCTGCAAGAATGAAATTTCCCATTTGTTCTTCCTTCCACTCTCCTTTTGTTATCAACTGCAGGTGCCTTCCAGTTAATCAAGCAATAAATCAAGAAGTATTATCTTTATTAAGCACCAGGCACTGTTCTAGGGTTGCCCTCACGGAGCTTACACTCTGTCAATATCTATATGTAAGAGTAGTGCCCTTTCAAGGGCTACTTTCCCCAGTGCAGCCTCAGGCACAACAGGGGCACTGACTTTTCTTCTCATATTTTTAGGGGAAACCCTGAGAAACTAAGGTGTTTTTAGTAGTGTTCATGAGCCCCTATCAGGCATGCTATTAAGTATTAATTAAACCAATTAACTACTTACCAGCTCCCCAGTATCAATTAATCAATTAATTGGGGGTTATTTTTATTTTTAAAGCTTTTTGATGTTTTTGTTTTTATTTTAAAAACATTTACCGATTATCCCCTAATCTGTGAGAGATCTTTTGTAACACAGTAAAACAATTGAGCAAAAACATAACAGCACCTCATCAGAAAGTGCGTGCTGTCCAAATGTATAGTGCCTTCATTTTTCAATTTTTTTTTTAATTAACAGAAAGCTTTTTTCTTTTCCTTCTACTCCATTAGAAAAAAAGAGATGAAAGATAAACAAATTCCTGGTAGCAGACCTGCATAGTCAAGCAAAACAATTTCCCTAATTGGCTGTATACAAAGAGATACGTCTCATTCTGCACGCTAAATACATCATTTCTCTGTTCAGGGGGAGAATAGCCTGTTTTATCCTGGGTCCTCTGGAATCATGAATGATCATCGTATTGATCATCATTTGCTTTCAAATTCATTTGTCATTGTAGTGCTGTTGGTGTACACATTGTTCCCCTGGTTGTGCTCATTTTATTTTTTGTCAGTTTAAGTTATTCTTCTGATCATTTCATTCTGCAATAGTTCATACAAGTCCTTGCATGGCTCTTTGAAATCATATGAGTCCTTGTTTCTTATAGCACCATAGCATCCCATCACCTTCTGACTGACTGACATTCATATACCACAACTTATTCAGTCATTTCTCCATTGATAGCCATCTCTTTGGTCTCCCACTTTTTACTACCACAAAAAGAGTTACTATAAATATTTTTGTGCATATAAGAACTTTTGTATTTCTTTGATCTCTTGGGTATAGACCCAGCAGTGGTAGAGCTGGGTCATAGGGAGTGCACTGTTTAGTAACATTTTGTGTCTAATTTTAAATTGTTTTCCAGAATGGCTGTACCTATTCATAGGTCTACCAACAGTGCATCAATATGCCTCTTTTCCCATAGCCTCTTTAATATTTATCATTTTCCTTTTTGATCATCATTGCCAGACTGATAGATGAGAGGTAGAATCTCAGAATTGTTTTAATGTGTATTTCTCTAATTAGTAGTAATTTGGAGCATTTTTCCATATGACTGTAGATAGCTTGGGTTTTTTCCCTTGAGAACTGCACAACTGTAGCCTTAGACAATTTATCAGTGGGGAAATGGCTCTTATTCTTATAAACTTGAATTAGTTCCCTATATGTTTTGGAAATGAGACTTTTATCAGACAAACTTGTTTGCAAAGATTTTTTCCCCAATTAATTGTTTCTCATTTAGCTTTGTTGGATTTGTTTGTGCAAAAACTTTTTAATTTTATCTAATCTCAATTATCTACTTTATCTTCTATGATCTTCTCTCTACCTTTTTTGGTCACAAACTTTTCTTCCTCCCAGAGAGCTAGCATGTAATTTTTTCCACGTTTCTCTAATTTGTTAAGGCAGATGACTTTTTATATCCAGGTCGCATATGCATTTAGGATTTATCTGGACATAAGGTGTGAGGTGGTAGCCTAAATCTTATTTTTTCCATGCTGCTGTCCAATTTTCCTAGCAGTTTTTATCAAATAGTGAGTCCTTTATCACAGTAGCTGAGGTCTAGATAGATAGATACAGATATATATTTCTGGATATATGTATATAATATACATTATTACAATTACAGTATACATTACCTATGTATATAATACTTAGGTACTAGGTATATTTGCTTCTGTATATTGTATATCCAATCTGTTTCCTTGATCAATCTCTATTTTTTAACCAGTACCAAACTTTTTGAGAATCACTGCTTTATAGAATTGTATGAAATCTGATGCTACTAATCTCCACTTTTCATTATTTCCCTTGAGATTCTTGACCTTTTGCCTCCATATGAATTTTGTTATTATTTTTTTTAGTTCTACAAAGTAATCCTTTGGTAGTTTGATTGTGGCATTGAATAAGTAAATAATCTAGTCAATATTTTATTATCTTGACTCTTCCTACCCATGAACAAATAATATTTTCCTAATTATTTAGGTCTTTCTCTATTTCTTTAAACAGTGGTTGATAGTTGTATTTATGTGGTTTTCATGTGTATCTTCGTAGCTAGACTCCCAAGCAAGTTATACATTCTGTAGTTGTTTCAAATGGAATTTCTCATCCTGCTGGTTTTTATTGGTATTATACAGTAACGCTGATGATTTGTGTAGATTCCTTTTGTATCTTTCAAATTTGCTGAAGTTATTGTTTCCATTTATGTTTTAGTTGACTCTTTTGGTTCTTAAGAACACCATCATATCATCTGATCAAATCTAATTGAATAAGTTAACATATAGGAAATGCTTTGCAAATCTTAAAGCACTATGTGAATGCTAGCTATTATTATTATTATTATTATTATTATTATTATTATTATCTATAAAAGTTGTTAATTTTGCTACTTCTTTACCCGTTATCATTTCCTGAATCTCTATTTCTTCTCTTATTGTGATGGCAAGCATTTCCCATACTGTGACAAATAGAAGTGGTGACAGTGGACATCATAGTTTTGCCCTGGATTTTTTGGGAAAGGATTCTAGTTTATCTTCCATATGTTTAATGAATGGTAGCACTTGTTTTTAGTGATGTTTATTTATCATTTTAAGCAAAGGTTCATTTATTCCTATGCTTTCTAGTGTTTTTTATAGGAAGGGGTGTTGCATTTTGTTAATAAGCCTTTTCTGCATCTATTGATATAATCACATGGTTTTTATTTATTTTGTTATTAATATAGTTAATTAAGCTTATAGTTTTCTTAATATTGAACCAGCTTTACATTCCTAATATAGAATCAGGACAGAGGCTGTGTGAGTAGAAAGAAGTGATCATCATAGAATCATCCTGTCCAGACCTTACCTTGAGCTTAATTGGTATTTGTCATTATTTAGAAGTAAGAGATTATGTTGGGCAAAAGCCCAGTTATTATTTTTTTAGATATTAAAATGTGTTGTATTATTAATGTTGGGGGGGAAATTTTAAACTGTCCTCAAATCGAGTATCCATTCAATGAAATCTTTAGATATTTTGTACTGGTTTTGAGATGTGAATGTGGTTTTTAAATTAACATGTTCGATGAATAACCAAATAAAAAGGAAAATGAATAAAAGAAAAGCAGTATCCAATCAAACTTAAGCCAGAGAACTGAGGTCTTTTTATAGTCACTAATTAAAGGACTCGTATATGACAGGAAAATCAGACATGGTGAGTGGTAAATAGCCCACCACTGAGTTCATTCAACTCTCCCAGAAGCTTAAAATGGCCCTGCAATTTGTCCCCCCAGGAGCTAAAGCTCAATTCTCCTGCAGCTGGCTGCCAGGGAGGGGAAACTGATGATTCTGTAAGCGTTACCTGTCCCTATTCTTTGCAGCTGGCCCTGTGTGTTGGACATCAGTTCTATAGAAGGACTTTACCTGAGGGAGGACCACCCAAAGCAACTCTGGGTCTTACAGGAATCAAATTTAGGGGTAAACCACAAAGTTTGAAGAGAAAAGGGAGGGATTGTTCCAGGAAAGGGAAAGGAAGGGAGTGGGGGTTGTGAAGCCAATCAAAGAACAAGGAGGAAAGAAGGATAATGTAGCCAATAGAAGAGGTAAGTGAGGCAACAATTGAAGTGATAGAACTAAGAGGGATCATGTGAGTAGAAAGGCATTATGGGTAGGAAGCAAGGAAAGGAGGAAAAGAACAAAGAGGAGAGAAACAGAAATTGTGGCGGAAGTCAGCCCAACATCAGATTTTCCATTCACTAATATGATCATTTACTGACTAATGTCCATTAATGAACATAAAGAACAACTATAAAGAGCCTAAATTGATGACTAGAAATAGAAACTATAAATAAATCTCATCGAGGACATATATGACTAGAGAGGGAGGAGGACCAGTCATGTAGCAAGAGTGAGGCATAACTGATGGGCAGCCCTAGCCTTCTGCTGGTATGCAGGAAACATTAAGAGGGCTGCACACACTGGATATAATAGCCCATGCCTACATCCCTGGGCCCAGGGAGGCAGAGCCTGGCCAAACTCTCGACCTCAGGAGTCCTAAGGTGCCAGGGGCTATTCAGATTGAGTGTCTGCACTATGGTCAGCACCACAGGGGTGAGCCCTCACTAGTGGGGAGCCATTAGATTGTCTAAAAGAAGGTAAACTAGCCCAGGGTTGGAAATGGAGTAGGTCAAACCTGTTCTTCTAGCAAGGGAGAGATAGGGAGACTGAGTTTTTTTGTTTGTTTGTTTTAAAGAATTAGAGCATAGTTTCCAGCCCATTGGGTAGATCCTACCATGTGTATGGTAGCACGTGGACAAGAATCTTAGTGGTTGAGAAGATGTGGGTAGGTTGTCCTCTCGAAAGGCAGCATGGCATAATAGGTGAGCACATTGGACTTAAGAGTAAGGAAGATGGGGGTTTGGATTCTTCTTCAGATACTTGTTAGCTCTGTGACAGCAGGAAAGCCATTCAACTTCTCTATGGCTCAGTTTCCTCACCTATAAGTAGGAGATAATTATAGCATCTACCTCATAGTGTTGTGTTGAAGGTCAAATGAGATAATGTATTTAGCAAAGCACTTTGCAAGCCTTAAAGTGTTGAACATTGATCATCTTTACCAGTAGAATGAGTGTCAACATTTGGCAGATGACAGATAAAAGCAGGGAGTATTAACCTTTTTTTCGTCATGGACCCCTTTGGCAATCTAGTAAAACGTATAAGTAGGCCTCTTCTAAGTATTATGTTTTACGTAAAATAAAATACATAGGATTACAAAGAAAGCCAGTTATACTGAAATACAATTGTCAAAATATTTTTAGAACCATCTATTAAAGTATAAATCAATATAAGGTCAGCAGCTTAGTTTGACCACGTAGTCCTTTTCTCACATTTTCTAAATTTCTAATTTCTCTCATTTCCTCACAATTCACTGAACACATTTGCCACCATCATCCCCACACCAAAAGTAGGAATTTCTGTGTTTCAGTGAGTCTCTGGGATGAGCGAATAGAAGATCCAGGCCTGAAATCCTGCCATCCTAGCTGAGCTGGGTCCTCAGGGAGCCTTACTGTCCCATTGGGTCATAAAAGGCCTAAATATTTGGTTATGAAATATTTCTCAGGGCACAAAATGATGAGTAACCAGCTCTTAACCTTTGTGGGAAAGCTGTTATTGGCTTCAAAAAAGTAAATTTTAAAAGAAAGAAAAGTTGGGGGAAGGATGAGAAATAATACAAGAAAGAAGAGTAAGAGTGTGAAAGGTCAGGGAAATGACGACCATGGGGAGAGTTTTCTTCCCAGACAGATTACATCTTTATTTCCCAGACTCCTTCAGAAATGCTATTGAAAACAGTTTGGGGGAAAAACGGACTCCTGTTTTCTGGAAGTTGATCCAACCATTTGGATGCAATGCCAGAGAGAAAGAAATATGGTATCTCCCTACCTCAAAATATTTTGGTTACAGTGGACAAATTGCCTGCTTTCCAGGCTGCTGTTGCAGAAACACCCATAACTAATATCTGTGCATTTGTTCTTCCAGGGGCAGGCTGATCTTCTGAAATATGCTAAAAATGAGACATTGGAGAACCTGAAACAAATCCATTATGCTGCTCTCTCCTGTGGACTGAATAAACCAGGCACCGAAAACTCGGACTCGGCCCCCAAGACGAGGAGGAGCCTGGAGGTCATCCCGGAAAAAGCCAACGATGAAAACGGAGAATGATGGAGCTCTCGCCTAGTCATTATGGAGTTTATAACTCTAGGACCAACTGTAGGCGCACGGGACAGACACTGGCTTTGCACTCACTAATGAAAATTCTGTTTGGAATCTTAAAGCACAACTGGAATAGTTCATTGCAGTCTATTACAACTGTGAATGTACGTAGCAATTCTGCGTGTGAAGGCGAATAAATTGTTTCAAAAGAAATTATGTTACTGGCCAAAATATGCTATATTTGTGTAACAGATGTCATAATTCAGTAACAGTGCGAAGAACAGATCATTCGTCATAGTTCCATTGAGAAACAAACTCGTTTTTCTTGAACAAAAGCATTACAGTTGGCGTGGCTTGACAAATGGTGTTGGAGGGAGCGGGGGGGGGGGGAGCCAACACATTTGTCTGGGTGTGTGATTTTCTGCTGATCCGAGGTATTAAGGGTGACAAATGATTTGGGGGGGGTATGCTTGCTGAGCCATAATTAAAAAGGAGAATGTAATTGGACGGTGCTCCCTGACGTCTCAGGGCACTCCGGGAGACCCCGTGGGGTACAAGGAAGACGAGCGATCGATCCTCAGGCCTCCATCTCCAGATGTGTGTGATTTCCGCCGGAGCGTTTCTGCAAACTTGTCTTTCGAATGTACAAGTGACCAAATTGCAAGCAACACATTGTAAATAGTTTTTCATTGTGTGAAGTGATGTGTTCACATTAAAAAACAAAGTTTTATGATATTTCTCCCATACCAGTAAAAGCTTTTAACTAAAGTTTAACTTTTTTATTTATTTTCTAGTTATAAAAAAAATGATGGCTTTGAAGAGAGAAGCCATCGACTGGGGAAGGTCCCACACGTCAAAGGCAGGACATGAATGGAGATCTTCCTATGTTCTGAGGCCAGCTCTCCATCTAGCCTATTACTTTTTTTTTTTTGAGGCAGTCAGGGTTAAGTGACTTGCCCAGAGTCACACAGTTAGCAGGTATCTGGGGCCAGATTTAAACTCAGGTTCCCACTGACTGCAAGGCTGGTAGCTCTGTCCACTGAGTCACCTAGCTGCCCCTATCCTACTACTTTTAAGAATAGATCATACCTCAGCCAAGAGCTTAGTCGACCATGTATCTCTGGGTTGTTTTGACTTCATTTTTATTATAAGGTTTTTGATGATTTTAGTTCATGGGGACTGATTGATGTCCAACCCTTCAGCCCTTAGCTCAATGCTTCTGATGGCCCAGTCAGCCAAGGATGCCATGGCCCAGTAGGAAAAGGCAGAAGGAAATCAGAAGGCTGAGAGGAGATGACACTGTTGTGTAGCCAAGTTAGGTTTTTCATCGAACAACTGGTTTTCACAAATCAGTGAGTCTCTGATCCGTTTCTTTACTTGAGACTGCATTACCACTTATAACAAACCAAGATGGCTTTTCAGTATTTTGAAAGATTAAAAGCGCTCAACACCTTCCCTGGCCCCATCTGGAGAGAATGAAGAAGGAGGGGAAAATCAGCAGTGTTCCTGATTATGTTAGAGATGTGAATTCTGCTAAGATTGAGGGATCGCCAGGGGAATACACAAGTATGCAAAGGATTTGTGTCTGTTAGCGTGGGAAATTCCTGGTACCACCATAGATCTCTCTCACAATCTGCCAGTGACTTAGGAGATGAGTCTTGAGAGTTTCCTGAGCCTCAGTGAGGCTGAGTGACTTACAACCAATTAAATCAATAAACATGTATTAAGTGCCTGCCATGTGCCAGGCACTGTGCTAAGCTCTTGGGATACAAAAAGAGGCAAAAAAGTCCTTCCTCTTGGGGAGCTTACAATCCCATAGGGAAGACAAAAAAACTATATACAAGATAAATAGAAAATAATTAAGAGGGGTTAAGAAAGGCTTCTCGTACAAGATGGGATTTGAATTAGGATGTAAAAGAAGCCAGGGAGGTCATTAGAGAGGAGGAAGGAGAGTGTCCCAGGCATGGAGGACAGCCAGGAAAAAATGTCTGGAGCAGAGAAATGGGATATCTTGACCATGGGGCAGCCAGGAGGCCAATGTCACTGGACCAAAGAGTATATGTCAGGGAGTAAGGTGTAAGAAGACTGGAAAGGTAGGAGGGGCGGCTATAAAGGGCTTTGAATGCAAACAGATGATTTTTTTATTTGATCTTGGCGGTAATAGGGAGCCACAGAAATTTACTGAGTAGGTGGGTGACATGGTCAGACAGGCACTTGAGGAAGATCACTTTGGTGGCTGACTAGAGGATGGATTAGAGTGTGGAGAAACTTGAAGAAGGTGGACCCTCCAGCAGCTATTGCAATAGTCCTGGTGTAAGGGGATGAGGGCCTGCGCCACAGAGGTGGTAGTGTCAGAGGAGAGTAGGGGACATATTCAAGACATGTTGAAAAGGGGAAATCAACAGGACTTGGCAATGGCTTGGATAGGGGAGGTGAGAAATAGTGAGGAAGCCAGGATGACTCCTAGGTTGTGAGCCTGGGGGACTATGAGGATGAGAATGCTCTCCACAGTCATAGGGAAGGTGGGGAAGGGGAGGATTTGGGGAAAAGATAATGAGTTCCGTTTGGACATGTTGAATTTATGATGTCAACCGGACATCCAGTTTGAAATGTCTGAAAGGCAGCTAGAGATGCAAGATTGGAGGTCAGCAGAAAGATTTGGGGCAGGATAGGTAGATTTGAGAATTATCAGCATAAAGATGGTAATTCAACTCACCAAATGAAATGGTATAAAAGGAAAAGAGAAGGGGGCCCAGGACAGAACCCTGAGAGACAGCTATAGTTAGAAGGTGTGATCTTGAAGAGGATCCAGCAGAGGAGACAGAGAAGGAGTGGGCAGAGAGGTAGGAAGAGAGCCAGGAGAAAGCCATGTCTCCACCACCTACAGAGTATCAAAGAGGAGAGAGTCAACAGTGTCAAAGGCTGCAGAGGGGGCAAGGAGAGAGAGGATTGAGAAAAGGCCATCGGATTTGGCAGCTGAGAGATCATTAGTAACTTTGGAGAGAGCAGGTTCGGTGAAATGGTGAGGCCAGAAGTGGGATTGTGAGGGCTCAAGAAGAGAGTGAGAGGAGACAAAGTGGAAGCACCGATTGTAGATGGCCTTTTTGAAGAGTTTGGCCACAAAGGGCAGAAGAGATATAGGATGATAGCAGGGATGGAAGGATCAAGAGAAGTTTTTATTTCTGAGGATCAGAGAGACATGGTTATGTTTATAGGCATTAGGGAATGAGCTAGCCAGACAGGGAGAGACTGAAAATAAACGATTGAGTGAGGATGACAGAGGAAGCAATCTGTTGGAGGAGACAAGATGGAATGGGATCGCTTGAGCAGGTAGGAGGGGTTAGCCTTGCTAAGACATAGGGCCACCTCATCATGTGAGACAAGGATGAAGGAGGAAAGACATATGAGTGACATGAGATGAGGAAGAGGGGAGAAGGGGCTCATGATAAAATTTGTTCTGTACAATACAAGGGAAGGGTGGGGAAGTAGGAGCCATGGGAGGTTTGAGAGATGAAAATGTTAGAAAAGCCCCTGTGCAGGGTGGGATAGAAACAAGATGCCTTCAAATATTTAAATTCAGAGGAGAAATTAGACCTTTTCTGCTTGGCCCTGAAGGGCAAAAACTAGGAGCAATCAGTGGAGGTTGTAGGGAAGCAGATTTCAACTCAACATAAAAAAAGTATAATTAGAGCTGCCCCCAATGGAATGAGCTGCCTTATAGAGCATAATAAACTTCCTATTATGGGTAGCCTTGGAGCAGAGGCCACATGACCACTTGTCAGGGATGTTTTGGGGAAGATTTCACAGATGACTTTGGCTTTTGAAATCAAGGCTAAAATCAAGGTTTCTTCCAATGATGAGATTCTATGATTGTTCCAAATTTCTTCACTATGGTCTCTCCCAGTATGCCCCACTGAAAGGAGTCAACATTATTGGCATAAATTCTTCAAATAAAGTAGGCATCACACACACACACACACACACACACACAATTGAAGTTGACACCAAAGCAATTTTAGTTTAAATTTGAATATTGTATTGATCATGTATTTTTCTTTTTTTCTTGGATAGTTGAGGCAAGCTTTTGCTAGCAATGTTCCATAGTGGACCATGTTTTTACTGTCGCATAATTGACTCAGAGACATAAAGAATATGAGATCCCAATATGCTTCTAGTTTGTTGACTGCTTTGGTTTCAATGGCCCTCTTCTAAGAAGTCATCTTTAATGTATATGTCAAAATTATATAAGGTTTCTTGAAAGATGTAATAGCAGAGACAACCTTCCAGTGCTATGGTGACGATCCCAATGGCCTTATTCAATGCACCTCTGATGTAGTCAATATCAAACAAGTGATAAAACAGGAAGAAGTATGCTAACCAAATGTGTTTATTAATGGCTTAGGGGAGAATCAGTGCATGGTACTGGTTGAGTTGGGATGGCCTTTAGGTCCTCTGGATGGGACACTGTGCTAATAGCATTAAGGGCCTGATCCTCCTAAATTAGGCCATAATCACTCAAAAGAACTTGGTGCAGCCGTCCACATAGAAAAAAACAAGTGGATGAAGATTATTGCTTGTCCAGTCAATGATATGTAGTTGAATGGACAGCCTATAGAGCTCACCAGATAGACAGATGATAGGTAGATGTGTGTGTGCATATGTACATACACATATACATTTGTGGATACATACACACATATGTATCTGCATATGTATATCTAGATTTATATACACACATATCTATCTGTATGAGTGTGTACATTTGTATGCATGTGTGTCTTGGACAAATGCAGCAAATGAACAATGAATTGAGCCCACAATTGAACAAGAGGAGAAAGGAGGGCTGAATTGCTTTTGGGAAAGTGCAGTGTTCTTTCAGTGACCCTGAGCTTCCCCCTCAATCAAAGGCCCCTTTTTAATTCATTCTCCTAATGTTGTTGTATGGCTATAAGTCATGAAATCCTACCATCTCTGAAGAACTGAAATTGTGGATCACCCAAAGGGCAAGGGAGAGATGGGCCATAGGCAGGAGCAGGCTGCAGCACATTGCAAACAAGAGATTACAAAGAAGTTGGGAAAATGATGGCATCAAAGAAATGTATTGGAGAAAGAGAAGATCAGGTGTTCACACAGCAAGGGCTAGCTGGTGGATGGGCCCGTGCTCCATTGGTATTTTCTCAATGTCAAGAAAACACAAGGCAGGCCTTTGGCATGCTAAGAAGACCTAACTAAGAGGAATTTCACGGGAAGGGCAAGTATAGATAGGCTGTAATCATCATCATTGGGGGGAATACCTACATGGATGGGATCGTGGATCTATTTAAGGACTGAATATTTGTCATGTAAGTACAAGAATATTTATTAGACAGGAAGCCAGGGTTAGGATAATAACATTGACAACAAAGAAATGCCAGAAACAGCAATAATAATGAAGGTTGCAAAAAGTATAAATCTAGTGGCCAGAATTATATACCAGAAGCTCATTACCCTCCATAAACTAACAAATCCTCATACTAAAATGCAGAACTCAAACTATCCTGGAGAGTTCAACAAGACTGAAGCATTATCACACATTTTAATAGATATTGCCATGCTGAATATTCACTATCTCCAAATTCTGTGAAATGAAAAAAAGCCAAAATATAGAGACCTAGCAGAAGGAATCAAAACCATGTGGTAACAGGATGTGGTAGATCCCGTTATCCTATCTGCTACTGGTGTTCTCACACTGTGAGTCTAAAGAAGATGAGTTTGCAAATCAACACTTTATTCAATTTCAAAAATCAAGACTAGGTCCACCTGTGCAACAATCTTTAGAACGTTAAGTAGAAAAGGAGAATATTAAGACAGTGATTTCCAAGTCCATTTCTACCTGTATTCCATTAAAAAAAAGAGAATAAGACAACGATGAAAATAATCATATCTGACATTTATGCTCTGCTTTAACATTTACAAAGCGTATGACACATTTTCTCCCACTCTTCTTGGTTTCTGCCCATGATTGTGGATGAGGGCTCCTTTGCTCAAACCTACCTGGCCTCTAATCCTGTGGCACACTCATTAGCTTCATCCATCCAAATGAAGAATGTCAATCCAAGCCATTGGCATCTCTAAATGTTAGTATTCTCTGTGGTAGTGTAATGGCCTGTCTGATTGTATCTTTAAATCCTCTTTCTTCGATTCTTTGGTGGATCCATGATCTCAACAGACTCCTTATTCCCTCCACTAGTAGAGATCACAGCCCCTTTACAGATTCTCACCCTGTACAATTCTTGTCCATGTCTTTCTATATATAACCCTCTAGAGAGGATCTGCCCAACACACTGGAGGGCTTTGTACTCTTGGATCGAGATTTTGTGCCATCATGTAGGAAGTGGACCATCAATGCTCACTGTATGACTGGCTTACTTCCTTTTTCAGTCATATTTATCTCTGATGATGTCTTTATGCCACTTTGCCCTCATAAGTGATCTTTGACAAAATGCTGTGCTGGATATTATCTCACCACATGTCTTTCCATTGGGTTTCGGTTGGAATCATCTGTAATTATGATTCTGAGGTCTTATTATTCCATAATTCACTGCTACATAGAGATAGCTCACTGGAAGAATAATTCAATTCTTCAAGGATCAATGATTTCATTAGCATGTGTTCTCCTTACTCCTACGCAGATTGGGGCCCTTCTATAATTTATTAAATGGTCTTTGAGAGTTACTTTGCCCAAAGTAATTGTCATCCAGCAGCCTACCTGTAACCTCTAAAACTTGACTCATCTGCTCCAGCATATGGAGTTTCTCCTCAGATCCTTGTTCAAAGCCTTCCTGGCTTGGTAAGATTTGCCAAAGCTGGCATTCCATTGGCATAGCCTTCAAGAACCCAGGGATATTTTCACACTGTGATGAGATATCATAGTTGGACTTTAATGAAGTAAACATCATCAAGAAAATATTGGTGTCAGAAAGCTAGGGAATGACAAGCATTTAAGTGATTACTGTGTGCCAGGCACTGTGCTAGGTGCTTTAGAAATACTATCTCTTTTCTTTTTTCTTTTTTTTTACTTTAGAGGCATTTGGGGTTAAGTGACTTGCCCAGGATCACAGAGCTAGTACGTGTCAAGTGTTTGGTCTGAGGCTAGATTAGAACTCAGGTCCTCCTGACTTCAGGGCCGGTGCTCTATCCACTGCACCATCTAGCTGCCCCATTACAAATACTATCTCATTTGATCCTCACAAGAACCCTATTAGATGGGTGCTATGATTAACCCCACTTTACAATTCAGGAAACTGAAGCAGATAGAGATTAAGTGATCTGCCCAGGGTCACACTGCTAGCAAATATCTAAGGCTGGATTTGAACCCAGCAATGAGTAGATTGGCATCAGTAAAATCATTTAAGCTTTTAGAGGCATTCTAGCCCAATTCATCATATGCAATTCAGGATCAAGCCTGTTACCCATTAAGCAACATCTGTGTGTGTGTGTGTGTGTGTGTGTGTGTGTGTATGCACACAATACACACATATATACAATGCATACATATATGGATATGTCTATATACATACACATGTGTATATACTATGTGTGTATATATCTTAGATGGTGTATAAACATATATGTATGTATGCATGCATGTGTATCTATATGTATATAGACCATCTGTTGAAGATAGATAGCTCTTAGACAGATGGGGTATATGTAATTGTGTCTATTCATATGTAGTGAAATAACTCAATAGGCTGCCTTTCTAAGTGTATGTTAGAATTTGGGCAGCATGCATTCTCTATCCACTTTGTTTTTCCAGTATGGATTGCTAGGATATCCTCTTGAACGACCACAGAGATCCCTAAGAAGCCTCTGTAGCCTTCTAGAGCTTACCACAATCAGTACAGTATCATTCACAAACAGGAACATTCTAAGGTCTTTTCCTGCCCTTGTTACTGGATCCCTCTTCTATTTGGACTTTGCACAAGATATCATCCATAACAACAGAAAGCACTGGAAGTGAGTATGTCTCCTTGTTTTTTGTCTTCTTGAGGTCAATATCCAGTAGATCAAAGTCACCTGGGGTCATGTTTGTATATCCGTTTAGTTTTTAAATTTTGTAAGGTGTGCAGACTTTATTTTCAGCTTGAATTTATCATCTCAAATGCTTGATAAGTTATTTATGAGCTTTGGTACTACCTGTTTTCCGTTACAAGCATGCAACTTTTAGCCCAATAGGTGGGAAGACCTCTTAAACCCAAATATTTCATTATTTTGCCTCAACCGAAGCATGAACTGGAAATACAGCTAAGACAGGGAGAAATTGTAGCTCTTCATGGGCTGGTTCTTTGCATTAGTCTGAGAAGAGATTCAGTTCTTAACCATCGTGGAGGGGGGTGCATCCATAACATGAACAAGGGACAAGATGGGGAAATTTTTCCAGCTCCCAAACACCTTCCTAGTAAACCTTTTCGGTGAAAATCCACATTGTGAGAAGCACATATTCTATCCATATTCAAGGGCAAAAATGGATCACAAAGCTATTAGGCACTATTTTAATTTTAGTTATACCCCAACTCTCCCCCTTTGTGCCCAATTAATATAGATAATTGAATTGATGATGATAATAGATAGATTTTATATGTGTTTCATGTGTATACATACCCATAATAATAATAGGATTTGCTCAGATTTGTTTCGGAGGTGGGGGGGGAGTAATTTAACAACAAATTTAAAATAATGACTTGCATGTTGTGGCTAATATTGAATAATTAGTCAACATTGAATAGGATAATGTTAGCACTTACTCACTGATTCTTAATCTTCAATGTAAAGTAAAATGTCTCATTTTCTGGGGTGATTGTAGAAAAGATATTCTCTATTTACAAGATACCCTCAATCAGGTTGGCAATTCACAATTTATTTTTCATTCCACTGAATTCACTCCTTCCCCTCTTCCTTATCTCTCTAAAATTAATGTCAAGTATTCATCTTAAAATTTAAATGCATTAGTGTTCACTAAAAAGAAAATAATTTCCCCATATTGTTTTCTATCTGATTCAAAAATAAATTCAATAATTCAATAAACATTTATTAATCATCTCCTCCACCCAAGGTGTTGTGTTGGTATTGAGTATAAAATGACAAAGATGGCAATATTCCAACATTCCTTCAAGTCCTCTATGTGTGACTTACTCAACAAACTGACTAATGTGATTAAGGCTATCCTTCTGTCAGGCAAGTGTTGTACTGGTTAGTGAGTCAAAGGCAACCTTGATGAATATATTTAGTAGAATTTCACAAAGGTCAGTCTTGAGGTTAATACTATATAGTGTATCTATTCATGGACAATTGAGAGATATGTTTTTGGAGTACACTTAGCCACCTTCATTCCCATGCTTGGCTGCCTCAGGTAGGACTGAGCTGGGAAGAAGTCAGATCTAGGAACAAAGAAGCTGAATGTGTGCATGTCAGAATTTGTGCATGTATGCAAATGTGTGCCTGATTCTGTCTTAACTACCTTCCCAAGCCAAATATAAATTATTTTTGACTATCTGTTGTATTAAATTATCTTTGCTTCTCTTTCCTTCACCAAGCATGGATCATCTGAGTTCACCGTGTTCTAGTAATAATTTTTTAATGACTTAGATGAATCATAGAATCTTCAAGGTAGAAGAGACATAAATATAAAATGAGCTATGACTGTATTTGTACATGGTTAACAGAAGAGGTTGGGGAGCTCTTGGTGGTAAACTAAATATGAGTCCCTTGGACTAAATATTCATCATGAAAATGCAAAAGGAAATGTAGTAACTGCAGTGTTTCATAAAGTGTGTCACCAAAGGAGATTCTCTCCTTGATAAAATAAAGGTTGGACCAGATGACCTCTAAGACCCCTCCCAGCTCTGATAAGCTAAGAGTCAATAATTTATGGATTCCCTATGGTTACATACATGAAAAACAAGGTTAGATACCAGTCTTCCTAGAATGTTATCATTGCAGTCTAGTTTGTAGACAGGGGAATGGATTTGACACCTTATCAGTATTCATTATGATTCTATTACTCCCTCCCCCCCCCAACACAAGTGAAAACTGATGCATACAATATAAATTATGTGATAAACAAGAAGTTCAAAAAATTGAACTACTTTGATTGACTGAACTATCCAGTACTAGGGACTAAATTTGTGCTTTTATTGTCATAAAGAACTCCCAGATGAACAAGCTTCCTATACCAAGTGCAAGTTAGCACTTTTGAGTCTGAGAGAGCTGCCTAGAATACTGAGAAGTTGAGGGATTTGCATAGGGTCATATAGCCAATACACGTCAGAGGCTAGACTTGAACCCAAGTCTTCATGGCTTTATGCCCAGCTCTCTATCCGTTATGTCATTCTGCTTCCCTTTTAAAAGAGTTTGGACCAGATCTTTATTGACTTAATGAGTGATTAAATTTAGTTTTTAGACACAGCAACTCATGGGTATCATCTACCATGCCATGGAGAAGGTTATGATTTCTCTTGGCAGAAAAAGTACCAGCAGCAATGAAATTGCTTTTTAAAGCAAATTATTTATGTTATCTGCTCAATGAATGCTTTAGAAGATTTGGAAGAATCTTTCCAAAGGCAAAATATACTAAGGCTAAATAAACCAGAAACTTTGATTCTGGCTTTGACATCATGCCTTCTAAGGATAAGTTGATGGAACCTGGATTGTATAGCCTAGAGAAGAGAAAACTCAGCCATGTCCTTGTCTTCAAAGGGATGGAAGAGGAATCACATTTGTTCTGCTTGGATTGAGAGGCCAGAATGGATTAATGGGTGGAAATTGTTGGGAGACAGATGTAGGCTATCAAAGGGAAAATTTTCTAAGATTGTCAATGGATAATCTTCTTACACACTTGGCCATTCCTACTTTTCAAAGAAGGAAAGAGATGTGCGTTATAAAATCATAGAATCTTAGAGTTGGAAGGGTTCTCTGAGGCCATCTACTCAGATGCATACCTGAACAAGAATGCCTCTACATCATACCCAACCAAAGATCATCCAGTCTATGGGTGAAGATTTTATGGAAAAGCAACCCACCAACTCCTGAAGCAACCAATTCCATTTTGGGATTACTCTGATTTTGGGGGAGATTTTCCTTATATCAAGCCTAAATCTCCTTCTCTGTAACTTCTGCCCACCGCAATTTGTTCTACACTTGACTGCCAACAGAACACATCTAATCCTTCTTCTAGGTGACAGCTTTTCAAGACAGCTATCACATCACCTCCCTTATGTCTTCTCTTCTCTAGGCTAGACATTGCCAGATCCTTCAACTGGCCCTCATAAGGCATAATCTTGAGGCCTTTCACCATCTTGGCTGCTTACCTCTAGACCCTCTCTGGCTTATCAGTGTTCTTCTTTCACTGTGGCTCCTAAAACTGAACACAGTCTCCTATGCATGGTCTGACCAGTGTAAGTACATTTTCCCCTAAAGAGTTGATTATGGACTTTCTTAATGGTATGATTCCAAAGGAGACATCTCAAAAAACCACCGTCATCAAAATTCAATGAAAGCAAACCCTTAGGATTCATTTCAAATGACATCTCAACATTAGTAACAGACACATATAATTTCTGTCTGCAATGTTTTAGATTTCTCCAAGAAATGAACATATACAATTATTGCCTTTTCCCAGTTGATAGGTACTTGAATTATTTCTAGTGCTTTTCTACCACAAAAAAAATGTTACTATTCATATTTTGGCATATAAGGCACCATTCCCTTTTCTTCTGAACTCCTTGGGGCTTATGCCCAGTAGTGATATTGCTATCAGTGGATATGTACAGCTCAATAGCTTTTCTATTATTATTCCAAATAGTTTTCCAGAATAGTAGAGCTAAATTGTTGCCTCCTCTGTAAGATTGTAAGCTCCTTGAGGGCAGGGTCTATCTTTTACCTCCCCAGTGCTTAGCACAATCCTTGGCACATAGTAGGTGCTTAATAAATGTTTATTGATTGGTCAATTAATTCAATTTCTAGCTCTGCCATTAGTAGAGCTTGCCTCTCTTTGCACAGACCCTCCAACATTCATCATCCCCTCTTGTCATCTTTGCCAATCTGGTTAGAATGAAGTGAATCCCAAGTTATTTTAATTCACATTTATATTATTGCTAATTATTTGAAACACTGTTTCATATAATTTTGATATTTTACATTTTAAAACTGCTTATTCATGTTCACTGAACAATTCTCTATTTAGGAATGACTTTGGTTCATATGAATTTGTATCATTTCCCCATATATCTTAGCTAGACAACCTTTTTCAGATATATTTACTACAAAGATTTTTTCCCCATCAATACCTTTTCTTCTTAGTCTAGCTAAATTGATTGTGTTTGTGCAAAAGCACTTTAAGTATATGTAATCAAAATTATCTATATTATCTTCAATGGTTCCATCTGTCCTTTGTTTAAGAACCTTCCCTATAACCCTAATTGTGAAAAATTCCTTCTTCTAATCTCCTCTATTTTTTTATATCACCTTTTATATTTAGGTCACATATCCATTTGGAGCTTAATGTATTATATGGTATCAATAAATCAATCAGTAAACATTTATTAAGCTCCTACTATGTGCTAGAGACTGTACTAAGTGTTGGGTATAAAATGATGATCTATACCTAATTTTCACAAAACTACTTTCCAGTTTTCCTTGTAGTTCTTGCTGCAAAGGGACTCTTTATGTTTCTGTATTTATGAAATACTAGGTGAGGGCTTCTGATTCTTGCCTACTTTATCAGGTTTCATTTATCAACTTTTCAGTTATTTAACCAACACCAAATAGTTCTGATGATTAGTGCTAAGCATCATCTCCAGGCCTGTAATGAACTAATCTGGAACCCAGAAGAAGGGCCACAAAAAGTTCCCTAGACTAGTGGAGATATCAAGGTAAGGTGATAGAGGGAAAGCTTTGGGAAAATTCCTTGGTCATGGGTTATATGGCCCCATGGTGGGGGAGAGGAGGAACGTATTAACTCTGGGAATGTTGACCACGAGGTCACTAGTAGGGAGTGCCTTGGGAAAAGCCTGGGTTTCTCCATCCTAGTTATGGCTCTAATTAGATCCATATATTTTTCTAGTCTGGAATCATCATTCCTACTCATGGCACCTCCAGAAATTTAGTCTAGGAAAATATTTTTTTTGCCCATTCTCAGTTCAGAAAATCCAATTTTTATGAAGCCTTCTCCACCTTCATAGAATGGGCATGGAGTTAAGACTGAGAATTTTTCTTTCATTTCTATTAACAGTTGTTGCCTTTTAAATAAAGAAGGTCCTATGAAGAGCTGCAGTTTTCTGCAGACTGTCTATTTAGATATATAAATTCTGCAGGCAAATCACCTTTATAACCCATAGGACATTCAGAATTCCAGCTCACACACAGTTCTGCTGGTGAAATGTTTTCTGGATGATTTAAGTATGTTAATAAACTCCACCAACCATATGAGATTATTAAATGTTATATAACTTTTCATTGGAACACATTGAAAGCTTCAAGAATATTGAATGCTTTCATGGATGAACATCTGCTATCCTAACTTGCATAAATTCTTAGAATATTCACATCTTTCTATGATTATAGATGACACAAAGCTGGAAGGGAGAGCTAACACACTAGACAACAAATTAGATTTTAAGAATTGTTGGCAGGCCAGAACATTTTGTCAAATGGAATGAGACTAAATGTAATAAGAATAATGTAAAGTCTTCACATGGGTTCAAAAAATAACCTTCCCAAGTACAAGATGGAGGTTATGTGTCTGGACAGTGGTTCAGGTGAAAGAAATTTGGAGATTTTTTAGCAGACTCTAAGCTTAATATGAGTCAAAAGTATGATAGATCATTTAAGAAAATTAATGCAATCTTAAACTATATTATAATAAGAGAGGCCTAGTATCTGAGACTAGGGAGGAAATAGCCTTTCTGTACTCTGCCCTGGTCAGATCATGTACTGGTCCAGTTTGGGTCCCCACATTTTAATAATGGCATTAATAAATTAGAGAATGTCCAGAAGACAGTAAACAAGATGATGGAGGACTTCTATTTTATACCACATGAGAATTAGTTGAAGGCTCTAGGCATGTTTCATCAGGAGGACAGGTTGAGGCACGGGCATGTTGACTGTCTTCTGGTATTTGCAGGGCCACCTTGGGGAAGAGAAATTAGACTGGTCCCAAAGACCATAGAGCTTTCTTCCTACCATGCTTAACTCAATCTTTCTGAGACCCTCTACTGTCCTCTTCTTAGCTGAGTAGTCAGAGACGGGAACAAATTCTTATTCATAATTTGGGTCATAAATCTTGCATATTTGTTTTTCATAAAGAAACCATCCAGTCTTAGTCAGGAAACATTCCACATGGAGGAAGAACTAAGAGAAGGGAAGAAGTAAGGAAAAAAACCTTCCTAATGATCAGGGCAATCCCCACGTGGGATGGGTTGTATCGGAAGTTAGTGGATCCTCTTCTCTTGAGGTCTTTAAACACCTTCTCAAGTGCATAGCAGAGGAGGTCTTCTTCAGGAATGGGTTGGACTAGATGGGATCTGAGATCCTTCCAAGTCTGAAATTCTGATATTCAGAAACAAAATAACATAGATGAAAGGGCTTTGTAACTTGAACTTGCTACATACAAAGACAAGGAGGCATTTTTGTTATGACATATAGGCCACCAGAACGCACTGGGGACCTGAAAGAGCAAATGTGCCTTCCCAAGTTCAACTTCCAAGGAGCTGGATGGAGGCAGGGAGAAAGATGGAGCCCAAGAGGAAATGAATGTGGCAACAGAGATCCCTTGGGCAACGGGAGATGGGGGGGGTGGAAGCAGAAGCTTCATCAGAAAGAAACTGAAATTACTGAAGTTATAGAAGGCAGACAGAATATTGCAACATCTCTTGGGGGTTTTCTCAACCTTTGAATTGAGTGAATGGGGAAATAAACTCAACCATTTCAACCGAAAGCAGCACAACTACAGGAGCACAGGGAGGTGATGGGGACAGCCAGTGCAGGGATGGGGGGTGGGGAAGGGCAGAGAGTGATGAGCAAGCGAATGCTCCCTACAGCTGACTCATCAACCCCACAGAATCCTCAGCCAAAGGGTGCTCTCTCCTATCCCTACTTGATAGGCCCCATGGAGTGTTTCCTGCCTAAGGCTCGATGATTTCTTGCAAGATTCATGACCCAAGTTATGGACAAGAATTTATTCCCCTCTCTGACTGCCCAGCTAAGAGGAGGATAGAAGAAGGTCCCAGAAAGACTGGGTTAAGTGTGGTAGGATGAGGCAGCTAGATAGTGCAGTGGATAGAATGCCAGGCCTAGAGTCGGGAAGATTCATCTTCCTGAGTTCAAATCTGGCCTCAGACACTAGCTGTGTGAGCTTGTTTGCCTCAGTTTCCTCATCTGTAAAATGAGCTGGAGGAGGAAATAGCAAACCACTCCGGTATCTCTGCCAAGAAAACCCCAAATGGTGTCACGGAGAATTGGACATGACTGAAATAACAACATGGTAGGAAGAAAGCCTTACGTTCTTTGGAAATTGTAAGGCAGCATGGAGGGCTCTGTTGGGAAGAATCCTTGCTTTTACCAGTATTGTATAAGGCATTGAAGTTGAGTGGCATAAATTCACTGATCTGGGTTACATTAGGTAGATGAAAAGGGAGGATATAAATTAACTGAACCATATGTTGGAAGCTAACTAAAACTGAGCTGGGTGCTGTTAGTCAAATTGAGTGATCTAAATTAGCTGAGCTGTCTGCTGTAAATGAGCTGACCTGAGTTATGTAAGGTAGCCAAAGTGGGAACTCTAGGTTAGCTGAGCTGGGCACAAGTGAAAAGTAGCTGAGCTGTAACTTAGTGGCAATGGATGTTGTAAGGTACTTGAGTGGTTATATAAGCTGCCTCAATTGAGTGCTTGCAGGTAGCTGACCTGGGTTCTGTGCATTTGCTGAGCTGGGGATTTGTGAGTTTAACTAGGTGTTGAAGAGGCAGTAGAGTTAGCAGGTACCTGGGCTGCATGACATTAGGTAGAAAAGGTGATTGTTGGAAGGAAGCTGAGGGTGTGGAAGGTAAAAGTAGCTGAGCTGGGGGCTAAGAGCTAAGAGGTGGCGAGCTGGGGACTCGAACGGCACAATGGGCTTTGATAACTAGAATCTAATGTCGCTTACCTCTATCTGTCAGATGCAATGGCTACTAGATGAATAACTCTTACAATGACAAAGCTACTTCGAGTTTTTCTCAGAATTCTTAAAAAAGAAAAATAAAAATTTCTCAGATAGTTCTTTCTCATAAAAATAAAGCCCTTTGAGACAAAAAAAAATGTATAAGCATGAAAAACTCAGTGAGGTATAAATTTGTGTTTGGGGAAAGGTTCAAGTCCTTCCTAGGCAGCAACAAATATTGACAGTCAAACTCCAAATCAGCCCTCTTAGGCTCTCACTATCTCTTCACTGCCTTTCCTTTGGTATTGGACAGGATTGCATCATACTGGAAATCTCCCCATTCTTTAAAAGCAGAATAGGGGTGTATTTTGAGTCCTTCTCTAGAAAACGGAAATTTAGAAGTCCAATTCCTGGCTTTGAAGAATGCATTGACATGAGGAACCACAAAGGACATGAATCAATTGGTTGGCTGCCTCTCCCTGGGATGCCCTGGGAGTGAAGATGGAGCTCGGTGTAGCTTGACTGAAAATTTCCCGTGGCTCAGCAAAGGCCTTTCAGATCTGGGGAGCTGAGAAAGGTTCAGGCTAGATGATTTCTTCTCAGAGAGACCAGAATATTAACATGGTGGCATAGTGTATGGAATGTCATGCTGCGAGTCAAGGAGAACTGAGTTCAAATCCTACCTCAGACACTCAACCAGGGCAAGTCAGTGAGCTCTCTCAACTGTAAAATGATAATAATAGAACAACAATAGAGTTGTTGTGAGGATGAAATTAGGTAATATCTAAAGTGCTTGGCAAATGCTGTTTTATATCTCTGTCTATCTATCTATCTAACTATCTCTCAGGCTGCTGGGTGGGACAGTGGATAGAGTGTTGAGCCTAGAATCAGAAAGACTTATCTTCCTGAATTCAAATCTGGCCTCAGACACTTACTGGCTATGTGACCCTAGGCAAGACAATTCACTCTGCTTGGCTCAGTTTCCTCAAAATGAGCTGGAGAAAGAAATGGCAAACTATTCTAGTATCTTTGCCAAGAAAATCCCAAATGGGTCACATAGAGTTGGACACAACTGAAAAAGACTGAACAACAATACATGCATACATACATACATACATATATATATATATATATATATATGTATATATATACACACACACATATATGTGTATATATATACATATATGTATATATATACTATTACTTATATATTATAGTTATAGGTAAAATATTGTATGTATAGCTATTACTCTTTATATACAAGATCATTTCAAGATTCACAAAGGACTCATTAGATTCATTTTAACAATTCATTCTTGATAACTAGATTCTAAGGTTCATTTTTTCCTTATGCTTGATATACAAGAAGCCTACCTAAGGAGGAGCCTCCAAACAGATGGATGATTTGAGGGAGGGGGCTGAAAGAGGTCCTAGAGCAGCCCCTGCCCCTAATCCTCAAAGTGACTTGTGAGAGCAGGGAGGGAACTTAGAAGGAAACTTCCTTAGAAGACTTCCTTAGAAACTTAGAAGGAAACTTCATCTTCTTTCATCCCTTCCAGCTATAAATCCATGGACATGTTACACTCCATGCTCATATTCAAGAAGAGGACGAGTAGGCCACAGTCTGTAAGCTTCAAATGAGACAGTATTTGTAAAGCCTTAGCATAATGCCTGGCACATAGTAGGCACTTAGTAAATGCTTATTCCCTTCCCTCCCCCTCCTCTTGTCATGTGAAAATTCTATTTCTGAAGCATACAGGGAGTCTCTCTATCTGTAATGCTAAGTAATTACTGAGAGGACCTGCAGTCTGGAAGACCTAAGTTCAAATCTGACCTCAGACAGTGTGACCTTGGGCAAGTCACTTAACCCCTGTTTGCCTCAGTTTCTCTATCTGTAAAATGGGGATAATCATAGCACCTACCTCCCAGGATAAGTGAGGATCTAATGAGAGAGTAAGTAGAAAGCACTTAGCACAGTGCCTGGCACATAGTGAGGGCTACATAAATGTTTTTGTTGTTCAGTCATTTTTTTCAGCACGTCTGACTCTTTGTGACCCCATTTGGAGTTTTCTTGGCAGAGGTAACGGAGTGGTTTGCCGTTTCCTTTTCCAGCTCATTTTATAGATGAGGAAACTGAGGCAAATAGGGTGAAGTGACTTGCCCAGGGTCACACAGCTGCTAAGTGTCTGAGGCTAGATTTGAACTCAGGTAGATGAGTCTTCCTGACTCTAAGCCCTGCTCTCTATGCACTGTGACGCCACATAGCTGCCCCCTATAAATGTTAGCTGCTATTATTAATAATGATAATAACAATAACTAGCATTTGTAAAACCCTTTAAGGTCTGTAAAGCACTTTACATATATAATCTCACAACAGCGTCCTCTTCTGTAAAATGAGGGAATTGGATAATATTATTAAGAACCTACTGTATGCAATGCCTGAATATACAAAGTTGTCCAACTTCTTCATTTTTGGGGGAAGAAATCAGAATGAGGTCATGCAGGTAATAAAAGGTAGGATTTGAACCCAGCACCTCTCACTTCAAACCCTGAACATTGCTCCCTAAACTGCTCAGACAACTCTGTCATTGATCTGCCTCAATTTGCTTGAATCCCAATCAAAATGAAGCCTGGCCATCAATCCAGATTAATAAGCTTCCTAAACATCTGCCATGTGAAAATTAAGAATCACCTTGAGCCTATAAATTCCAAGTCTTTTCTGTGGTGTCAGATTTTATTAAGTGAAGGGCGGTGGGTAAACAGAAGCTGTGGGTTTCTCCTTGCTTTAGTTGCCTAAAGACTTTTTTTTTTTCCAAATGACAAAAACACCATAAATTCCTGTAGAAAAACGGGAAGCGCAGTTAGGTGCAGGATCATGTCCTGTTTCATAATAATCAGGCCGTTCGATGCTGGGTGAGCAGGGGTGAGCTGGGAGGTAGATAAAATCAACCACACTCGGGCTCCTCTCAGACCATGCAATCCAAAGCTCATGTATACTCCCTATTCCCACCTTATCAAGAGCAGAGTCCTCGATTTAGAGCCAAACTCTTTCGTTTTATAAATGAGGAAACCGAGACCCAAAGAAGGATTTCCTTCAAGGTCACATGGCTGGTAAGGAGTAAAGGCAGTATTTGAACCCAGATCCTTTGACACTAAAAAGCCAGTGTCCTTTCCACTATAGAATTCCTTCCCCATCTTGGATTTTTAGTAGTTAAGGTGTCATAGAATGTCCATTCAAGGATTTGGGGTGGAATCATATGTAATGGGTGGCTGCTGCATACACAGAACACTTGGAAAGGCACCTCTCCTCTTGGAGAAGGTGAGGAGCCTTTTTTCCAGGAGAATCATGATGACTTTAAAGGAAATCCCTTGGAGAGACTGAAACATGCATAGATATTCCGTAACTGGCTCCGGTTGGGAAACCAGAGTGCCGATGGCAGGCTCTTTACCAGCTGCATAGGCTTTTGAAAGGCTTAGCTGCCCTTTGGTCACTCTGGCCTCCATCCTTTCCAAGGCTTTGTTTGTGGTTGTACTCTTATGCTTATGGTGTCTGATAAGAGATGGTTCTGTGAAGAGAGAGGCCTTGGGGCTTTCTCCCTGTCGAGGCAATATGGCCCCAAGAAATGGGTCTCAGTCCTGATGCTGTGTGCTTTTTTCCCTTTTAGGTGAAGGAGATTACTCTAGTGGTTGGCAGACCCCTAGACCCCTAAGAACCTGGTGGTTGGAGTCCAGATCAGGTTTTACAGGCAGTCTGGCATGGATGCCCCAAGGAAGAGGAGTGACCTCTGGGAGTACCATCTGGACCCCAAGTCTGCAGTAACTGAGACAAGGACTCATCCAGCCATGATGGAGCCATTGGATATGAACTTGGGATCAATGCTATAAGGCAAAAAGAAGGAAGAAACAATATCAATCAATAAATCAATTATGAATTATTAATTAATTAATTTGCCTAATTTATTAATTTGCCTAATATGAGAACCAGTAAGATGTAGCAAATTACCTGAACAAAGGCCTTAAAGGCAGGAAGAACTGGGTTCAAATCCTACCTCAGACATATGCTGGGCCTTGTGACCCTGAGCAAATCACTTCCACCTCTGGTACTCTAGGAAGCTCTCAGAGATGGTAAGTCATAGAGAAGGTGCTGATCTGTGTTGGTGAAGGGAGTTTCCTCACCAGAATTCCTCGTATCAATGAGATTGCAAAGCCAGTCCTTATTCCCTATGCCCTACCACATGCCAGGCACTGGGGATACAAAAATGAAATGGTGTCTGCCTTCACAAAGCTTACATAATGATGTAAAGTGATTAGGAATGGAAATCACCCATGGCCAATGAGAGTTTCTAAGTATTTGTTAAGGCTACCAAGCAACCGGATATTTTTATTACTTTATCAGATACTTTCTTGGTTTTTGACACAGGAGACGTGTTCATGCTTCACAGAACAAACCACTTATCTCTATCTGCTGTCTTGGACCATGAACTGGACATCTTGTTCATTGACTTCAAATGAGAACAGCATTTATCAATTCAAGAAGCTACTTATCTGAATGGTCTCGCTGCCCCATATATGACTCCTATGCCTCACATTAATGGTGGCTGGCCATATACTTCTACACAGAGCTTAACATTCCAGCGAGCTGGGCACACACGAGTAAGGAATAAACCACTCTTGCATCTCATGCTGTTGTGTAGGGAAATCATGAAATTTGTACTTTTTATGGTATCTAAAATAGGGGCTTTGATAGGAGCTGGTGGGTGTGGAGCAGAGTAGAGAAAAAAAAAAAGAAGTTGAATCTGGATTAGCCATTTTATGAGAAGAGAAAAGTCAGGGCTTCCTGACCTCTTTCTCTCAGATGAGGGTCTGAGCAGTCAGGCACCCATGATAAAGAGTGTACTCAGTGCCTAATGTCCCGGAACAAGATATATTACAGCCAAGATTTCTCATTCTATCCTGAGCACTTTATTCAAGCTTCCGGGTCTCTCAAAGTGTACCCTGGGGAGACAATGGGATGTTGCAAACCTGGGCAGGCAGGTAGTCAGAAATAGAGCTGTGAACATGGCTTCCAGATCTATTTTATTTTCATGTTTCTTTTCTTCTTTTGCCTTGGGTATTCAAGAACTAAAATGATGATATTATTTTCAATTTTTTTTCTAATGGAAAAGCATAGCTTGGCATTAAAAAAAATAAGGGTGCCTGTAAAACTTGGGTCATTGATGAATCAGCAATGCTCAATAGTGCTCATTAAAAACCCTCACTTTCTCCGCCTTTTCAATGGTTCATTCAAAAGGAAATAGTTCTTCCTTTTCCCCTTTAGAGAGCCAGTGTAGGGTAGCAGGTGGAGGGGCAGACCATGTGCTACATCCAAATCTTGCCTCTAATACTCATTCGTTGTGTGATCCTAGATGGGTCATTAGTTTCTCAGCACTCCCCAGGCAACTCTTAACACTACATCTTATATCTGCATCAGTGGAGAGTATTCCTAAGTTTCTACATAAGCAGTTTCCCACATTGAAGAGATCATGAATCTGGACCCAAAAAAGACCCTTTAAAATAAGTATAACAGGAATTTGCATTGGAGCAATGCCCGTGGAGCTGGGCTTGTCCATGGATCACTTCTGGCGACACACCTCCTCTGAGCCTCTCAGCTGAGGACCTTGCCTCATACATCTAGGCCATTAACAAGCAGCTCCTCCTTCTCCCCTTCTCCTCATATCACATAACTAAGACACCTTACTCCACTATCTCTTCTGTTACTACTGTCATGGATAAAGAAGTGGCCTTTCTCCTTGCCAAGGGCAACCTCTCTATATGCACCCTTGATCACATCTCTTCTCATCTTCTCCAATAGATTGCCTCCACTTTCATCCCCATTTTCTCTCTAATCTTCCTTTCTAATGACCTGTTGATTCTCTGTTGCCTACAAACTCACTAAGTCTCCCCTACCTTTTAAAATCTCTCATTTGATCTGACCAACCTCTCTAGCTAATATCCTATATCTCTCTTCTCCTTCTTGTCTACACCCCTTGGGAAAGCCATCTACACTCTGCCACCAATTTCTTTCTTCTCCCTTTTTTCCAAACCTTCTACAATCTGGCTTCTGGTCTCATTACTCAGCTGAAACTGTTCTCCCCAAGGAGACCAATAATCTCTTTAAAAATATGTTACTTGTTTTAATCAACCAAGATCTACCTTCTCACCCTCCCACCCCAATATTCCCCTCCCCAGTTGAGAATACAAGAAAAAAAAACTTCTTATTAGTAAATCAAAACAAATTTTCATACTGGCCATGTCCAAAAAAATTATCTCTTTCTGTATTCTGAGTCCTTCATCTCTCTATCAGGAGACTGGTAACATATTTCAGCATTAGTCCTCTCGAATCCTGGTTGCTCATTGTCCTGATATGAGTTCAGCAAAACAGTATTCCATCACATTTATAGACCTAACTTGTTCATCCATTCCCCCAATTTGTGGGCACCCCTCATATTCCCATTCTTTGCTCTCTCCAAAAAAGCTATAAATATTTGTGTATACCCTTAGAGTTTGCTTTGTTTGGGACCCCCTTTATTAGTCCTCTTTCTAATTCCCCCTCCCCCCCTCTCCTCTTTCCCTCTAATTCTCCTTTTGAATGAAATATATTTCTGTAACCAGCTGCGTGTGTGTATTTTTTCTTTTGACCAGTTCAGATGAGAGTGAGGGGTTTAAGTGTCAGCTGCTCCTTTTTTGTATAGATGTCTACTTGTGCACCCCAATATGTGAGGAAACATTCCCCACATTTCCTTTCCCTTCCCTGCCCACCCCAGTGTATTCCTCTTCCCATTCTTTTCATTAAGATCAAGACATAAATAACCATTCTCAAGCCTTGCCTATGAACTCCCTCTATGAACCTTGATAAGAGGGTTCAGAGGAGACATGTATCACATCTCCATATTTCAGCTAAGCATTCTATCTTTGCTTAGTCTTTTATCATTGTTCATCTGCAAAACTTTTATGTTTTTCTTCACTCTTGTGTTTGAACTTAAGTTTCTCCACAGCTCTGGTCTTTTCATCAGGAATATTTGGAAGTCCTCTAATTCATTTTCTTGAATAGCATTATATTCAGTGCTGCTGGCTAAGTTATTCTTGGCCATAAACCCATACCCTTTGCCTTCTATGTGACCATATTCCAACCTCTCTTTTTCTTTAAAGTGGTGGCCACAAAATCATGTGTGATCCTGACTGTGTTTCCTTTGTACTTAAATCCTTGTTTTCCAGCTACTTGCAGTATTTTTTTTAGTCTGGAAACTAAATTTTGGCTATGATGTTACTGGGGATTTTCATTTTGTTGTTTCTTTCAGGAGGTGCCCAGTGGTTTCTTTCTATTTCCAATTAGCCCTCTAGCCCTAAGAGGTCTGGGCAGTTTTCTAAGATTTCTTGAAATATGGTGTCTAGACTCTTTTTTTGGTCATGGCATTCAGATAGTCCAACAGTTTTTAAATTTTTTCCTCCTAAATCATTTTTCCATATTAGTTGTTTTTGCTTTGAGATACCTTACATTTTCTTTTGTTTTTTAGCCCTTGGACTTTGTTTTAATATTTCTTGTTGACTCATGGAATCATTGGATTCTAATTTTCAGGGAGTTTGTTGCTTGGGCAAGGTTTTGAACATCTTGTGCCAACTTGTTAATTTTTTTTTCCAATTCTTTCTTACATAGCTCTCATTTCTTTTTTATTTTTTCCTCAGGTACTCTCAATCCATTTATTAAAAAAATTTTTTTAAACTTCTTTATAACTCTTGCTTCATCTCTTTCATGAATTCTCATTGTGCCCAAGATGTTTTTCTCCAAGGTTTTGCTTGTCGATGTGTGTGTTCTCTTCTGTGTTTGTGTTTTGTGTGTCCCTGCCACCGTAGTTGCTCATTATGGTCAGGTTCTTTTTTTTTTTTTGCTTTCCCATTCTCCCATCCTACTTCCTGATTTCAGATTTCTGGAGGGAAGGTCTGGACTGGTTCCATTGCTACTTCCTTGAGGTATTGAATATTGTGTTATTGCAGGATCTCAGGGACAGGCTGGGGATCTACAAGCAATCAATGTGGTCTGATCTAGGGAAAAGTCTGATTGCTGGCCCCCTTGCTTGAGTTCCACAAGCTCCTGACCTGGGTTTTGGTTTGGGTTAGAGTAGACTGCTGCTGGACTCCACCCCTATCAGCCAACTAGAAAGCTCTGTTGGTTCAGAGTGGCAAAATTGTAGGTTCCCCTTTAATCTGAGATTCCTGCCTTGGCTATTCCTTTGTGGGCTGGGCTTTATGCTGGAAGTGAAACCCTTCTCAGATCCTGGGGTCTGAGCCACCCTGTTGCTGCTGCTGACTTCTGAACTTCCTCCTTTCTCTATATGCAGCCCAGGGCCACTCCTTTGTACAACTGCCTTTCTCACTATACCCTGTGAATTGGAACTGGATAGTGAGTGACAAAGTTACCAGTTGGCACTTGTCCATCAGGTCTGGAACCTCCTCTTACCCTGATGTACAGCCTCTCCCTGGTACTGGCATGCTCAATGCATCTGTCATGCTCCTGGCCCAAAACTATCTATCTTTGGTGTCTGAAGACCTCCCTATCTCCCTGTGCTGAGCTGGGCTGGGCAAATGACTCGCTAGACTTTTTCTGGATTTCTCCATTGGGATTAGATCTGATGAATTTTAAAGTTCTGTTTAGAGAAATTTGTGGAAGGGAGCTCACTGTACTGAGTCCAATCACTCTGCCATCTCAGCTCCCCCACCCCAATCTCTTAATTGCTAGATCTAACAGCTCTTTCTCTATTCTCATCCTTCATCTCTTTGTAATATGTGACACTGTTGATCACCTCTTCTAGATTGTCTTTTTTCTTTCCTGGTTCTCTTCCTGCCTATGTGACCACTCTTCTGCATCCTTTGCTGGGTCTTCATCTATGCCATGCCTATTAGCCATGGGTGTCCCCCAAGACTGTGTCCTGGGTCTCCTTCTCTTTTCTGTTTATACTTTCTCATTTGGTGATCTCATCAGCTCCCATGCATTCAATTACTCTATCATTTCTATATCCAGCCTTAGTCTCTCCTAAGCTCCTGACTCTCATCACCAATTTGAAGAGGGCTCCAGTGCCAGTCATCTCGTCATTTCCCACTGGGCTGCATTCCTTTGGACAGGACCCCACCATACCCCCATCTGGAAACTCTTCATCTTTCCAGACTGTATAAGTCTTGGTATTCACACTTCATCAGTGCTCTCATTACCCTCTGCTTCTCTGATTGGAGGCCTGGAGGGCAAAGCAAAGAACTCTGCCCAAAGTCTCCTTTTGATTGCAGGGTCCTTAAGAGCCAGGACTATCTTTCTTTTTCTATTTTTATCCCTGGTGCTTAGCTCAGCGCCTGACACATAGTAGGTGCTTAATAAATGTTTGTTGACTAATCAGCTGCCCTTGGACATCTCTAATTGGATGTCCCATAGTGTAGTATGTGAGTAGGGCACTGTACATGGAAACCTGAGTTCAAGTTCTGCCTCAGACAGTAGCTGTGTGACCCTGGACAAGTCATTTTTACTGCTGGACCTCAATTTCCTTATCTGTACAATGAAGAGGTTTGACTCTATTCTATCCTTAAGATCCCTCCCAGCTCTAAAACTGTGATCCTATTTGGTCCTTCAAGTGTCTCAAATTCAGCATGTCCAAATCAGAACTCATTATCTTCCCCCCCACCCCCACCGTTTATTTGTAACTTCCAGCTACTTCTGAGAGCACCACCATACTACCAGTAATCCTGGCTCACAAACTCAGCTTCTCACTCTCATTCACACTACTAGCTCATCCATTACTAAATCTTGTTTCTACCTTCCCAGCATCATATATGTGTGCACACACACACATATGTATGTGTGTTCATATGTGCATATACGTGTGTGTGTGTGTGTCTTTTCCATTCACATGGTCATGACCCAAGCACAGGGACTCATCACCTCTCACCTGGACCATTATAATAGCATTTTAACTGATCTCTTTGCCTCTTTGTCTCTCCCAAATCTAATGCATCTTCCATGTAGCTGTCAAAGTGATTTTCCCGAAGCACAAGATCTGACCATATTACACCCCCCACAACACACTCAATAAACTCTAGTGATTCCCTGTTACCTTCAGGGTCATATACAGCATGTCCCCAAAGTCTTTGGACTTCATTTATTTTATGTGTTTGTTTGAATTTATTTTAACTTATTTAATTGGATTTATTCAAACATCAAAGCACTGCTTGCATTTGATGATAATGATGTGTTTGTTCATGACTGAGATAAGAAGAAGTTGAAAGGGTCCACACCCCGCCCCCTTCAGCCTCCATGTTATCTTTCTACAGAACATGGTGTGGCTATTGGTCAGTTAAGGTCTGTTCCAAGAGGTCACAGAGTCACAGAATCTCAGAGTTGGAAGGGATCTCAGAAACGTCTAAGTCCACTAGTCCAACCCATATCTGAAAAAGGATTCATGCTTGTAACATCCTTGACAAGCGGTTCTCTAGCTTTTGCTTAGCAGACCACCAGCAAGGGAGGATGCTCTTCTTCCTGAGACAGCCTGTTAAATGCTGGACAGCTCTCATTGGGAAGACATTTTTCCTGACATCAAGCCTCAATGAGCCTGTCCCTCCTCAACGTCCACCTGTTCTGCTCTAGGATAGGCCAAGCAGAACAAGAATGGTCCCCGTTTAACATGGTGGCCATTTGAATACTGCAATGCCCCCTCCGTTTTCTCATCTGCAGTTTCTTCAGCCAGCCAACAACAGGCATGGTCTCAAGGCTGCTCCTCGTTCTCTTCAGCCTCCACTAGTTTAAATGGTGCACATGGCACTGCTCCCCCCAATTCAGAGGATGCTGTTCAACCAGGCAAGAGAGGAGTAGGACTCCCTCCTCTCCCATTATGGACGCTGAGCTTTATTATAGGACCAGGGGTTCAGAGACCTAGAGCTGGGAAGTCTGAGAGGCTGACTAGGCCCACCCCGTCATTTTACAGATGAAGAAAGATGATAAAGCCCAGGGAAGAGAAATGACAACACAGAACAGGTGGTTAAGTGCCAGGGTAGGATCTGAACCCAGGGCCTCTGACTATGCTACCAGGGCTCTTTAACATAACCTAAGATCATGTGACCTTTCTTGGCTGGTATATTATACTGGTAGCTATTCTGAGCTTTCAGTCCACTGACACTTTTAAAGTAATTTTCATATTTTTTTCACATGAATGCACACCTGGAATATCTCTATAGGCACATAACCAGCCTGTAGAAACCCGTGCCTTGAAACCTTCCCCTCCTGATTGGTGAAGAGAATTAGCATTTATAGGATGCGTACCAAGTGCCAGGCACTGTGCTAAGTGTTTTACAAATATTACCTCATTTTATTCTCACGACAACCCTGCTAGATATGATGATCTTATCATTCTGATTATACAGTTAAGGAAATTGAGGCAAACAGAGGTTAAGCCCAAGGCCACATAGTTAGTGACTGAGGCTAGATTTGAACTCAGGTCTTCCCAACTCCAGGCACAGTGATCAATGCCTCATTGATTAGTGACTTGCTTCCCAGAAGCATCCCACCATTTTAGAGAGCAGTGCTCCATGTCACTTACACGTTGACTCTCTCTGTGGATTCCTCCTCCTTTGCCTCATCTGCCACATTGCTCCTAAGAGGGCACACTTCCCTCCTCACACACATTCTCCCCTGATTTTTCAGCTCCCTTTTTTTGGTTTGGTCTTTCTCCCCCCCCCCCCCATTAGAATGTTTCCTCCTTGAGGGCAAGAAGTGCCTGCTTATATATTTATCTTTAGTGCTTACTTGGCCCAATGCCTGGCACATAAGGAGGTCCTAATAAATTATCTATCTATCTATCTATCTATCTATCTATCTATCTATCTATCTATCTTTGTCTCTCTCATCTTTCTCTCATTTCTCTTTTTCTTTCTTTCTTTCTTTCTTTCTTTCTTTCTTTCTTTCTTTCTTTCTTTTTCTCTCTCTCTCTCTCTCTCTCTCTCTCTCTCTCTCTCTCTCTCTCTCTCTCTCTTTCATCTATCCCCTCTTCTCTGTCTCTCTGTCTCTGTCCCTGTTCCTTTCTATTCATCCATCCATTCTTAATTTGTACTTCTGGAAAGTGTTGTTATAATGGTAAAAACCATTTTTTCAAAAAATTAGCTTAAGGAAAAAGTGTCAGTTTGACTCAGAAACATGTAGTCGACCCATGATTAAATCGAATGGGGGGGGGAGTAGGTGGGAAGAGAAGGGAAAAGGAAGAAGAAGAGGGGATTAGGGAATGGTCCCTTTGGTTCATTGTTAGCTCCTGTCCAAAGGTTTTGTGGGTGCAGGAGGAAGCAGCCCTGGCTGAATTGTGGTTCTTGGCTTGGCTGTGGGTTTCTGTTATCTCTGTCGCCCACTCCCTGAGGTAATTGCAGGCTGGTTGTATTGATTCCTGTTGGCCCTGGGTGCAGACTCTATTTCTTAGAGCCAGGTTCTTCGTGATTCCAGGCCAGGGCCTTGGCAGAAAGCCATCATCCTGGCAGCAAGAGCTTGAACAGTCAATACCTGATTGCCCCCTTGAGCATTTCAGAAAGAAGTTGGATAATAAGACCTTCCTTTTTCAGCAATGGCTACGAATGGGGGTTAAAACACAGGGAAGGAGCAGCTTGATGGGGAGAAAGCTGCACACACACACACACACACACGCACACACATACACATACACACACACACAGATGTGGTTATAGGCTTTATCTTTGCTATTGAAGCTAGCTAAGGGGTTTTTAGCTTGGGAGGGCATACGAATTTTTAAAAATAGATATTTTGTTAACTGTATTTCAATATAATTGCTTTCTTTTGTAAGCATCTGTATTTTATTTTATGCAATTAAAAACGTTATTCTGGGATGAGTCTCTAGGCTTTACCAGACTGCCATAGACTTCCATGGTACAAAAAAAAGGTTAAAAACCCCTGGACTAGAACCTTGGCCTGTTTAGGAGAGGAAAATATGTGCTAAATGAAACGTTTTTGTCATTAAAGCTCTTGGAACAAAGGAGAGACATATCCTGAAAACAAAAATGCAAAAATGCAATTGTGATAACAACCCGAAATTAGAGAGTGCTCCCGGCCTGGGGTCACTTAAGTCTATGCAAACTGAATATGGAGAAAAATAAAGCTGGGGGCAGTAATTGGTTCAGCTGCTGCACTTATCCCCATTTCCCCAACTGTCAGGCCTCATTTCTCTGGGTATTGGGCTTGACAATCCTCTCAGCGGTGGTTCTCATTACGGCCTGAAGGACACCATGGCCTAGTTTCACTGGGGGAGGCATGGAGCGGGGAAAGCTGGCCCCCTGCTGCTGCTCTGCCCGCTGTCTGCGCTGGTGCTGATAATGAGATTTAGTTCCTCTCAGCCTGTGAATAATTTGCCAGGCAGGACAATTGGCAGCGATTGCCCTGGTCCTGGGTGTAATTAAGCGTGCTCATGCGGCCAGGCCCCGGCAAGCTGGAACATCCAGACCCCAGAAGCTTGGGCAGGAAACTTCAGCAGTGGCACCCTCAGCAGCAGCTAGGAAACAGGTTTGTGGCGGGCCAGCCCACTGCCCACCCCTCCATTCCAGATGTGTGCGTGTGTGGTGTGTGTGTATGTGTGTGGGGTGTGTGCGTGTGTGTATGTGTGGGGGTGTGTGTGTATGTGGTGTGTGTGTGTATGTGTGTGTGGTGTGTGTGTATGTGTGTGTGGGGTGTGTGTGTGTGTAGTGTGTGTGTGTGTGGTGTGTGGCATGTGGCACATATTCTCATGTACCCTCAGCCTCAGCTGAGGTTTCCTCAAGTATTCAGACTCTGCCCACCTAAAGGTCTCCCTCTCATCCCCTGACTAATGTTTGAAATCCCACAATTAAAGATACATTACTTCGTTGAAAATCCAGCTCCCCTCAGTAAAGGTAAAACCATCAAGCCTTATCAGGGACATAATAAATAGAGCCATAGACTTGGAGTTAGGAAGACCCAAATTCAAATTTTGCTTCAGACACTAGCTGTGAGATCCTGTACCACTTGGTGCCTCAGTTTCCCCATCTAAAAAATAAAAGAATGGGGATTGGACCTGATATCCAATGTCTCTTCCAGCTCTAAATCTACAGTCTTATCCTCTGACCTGCAAGCAAAAATAAAAAAATACAGATTTCAGGCTAGACTTACAAGGACAGTGTGTTCTTTAGCTCAAGTAAGAGAATGTATTTGAATGCAGAGCTCAAAGCTACCTATAAACACAAACTATTAGAGTGTAAGTTCCTTGAGGGCAGGGACTATGTGTCATTTTTTCATATTGGCATCTCTAGCACGAGGGCACAGTAACTTGTACACAGTAGGTGTTTAATAATTGCTTGCAGAATGCAGTTGAGTAACATGCTCCAGAAGGCAAATATATTTCCTTTTCCTCTGTAAGCCTTCAGGAAGTCCTTTGTGTGAACCCACTGGATAAATACCTTACTATTCCTTTTCTCATTGTCCATTGATTCTTTCACAGGAATTTTCTATTGCTGACGGTTTCTTAATAAAGGTTACTCTGAACGGAATTCGCACAGGGGGATGACATTTAAATTTCGTGGAAATATTTGGCAATTCTGGGACAATAAGTGGCTGCAGCTGCCTGTCTTGGCCCTGGGTCCTTCCTATTATCAGTCACTTTTTTCTCTTCTCCTTAACCTGATACTCCTGAATTTCTGCCACTGACATTTGGAGGCATTTAAATGTCCTGCTTGGGGACTCGGTTGCCCTGTAGCACTTAGTGTAGCCTTTGTCAACTTGGAAATTTTGGAAGGTGTGGAATTCCCATTAGCATTGATCATGATATTCACGGGAGCTGGTGTCAGAGTTCCCAGAATCAGCAGCAAATGTCCCTGAAGTTTGTCCCCAGGGAAAGAGATCGGTAGTGAGGGGCCGACAATGATCGCTAATGGAACATTTACTAACAGAACCGACATGGAACATTTACTAACAGAACCGACATGGAACTTTAATTCACTCATCCGAGATGCTGCTCAAACTCCTTCAGAGTTTACAGGCTCACAAATTTAGAGCTATCACGGACCATATAGTCCAATCCCCACCCCCTCATTTTACAGATGAGGAAACTGAGGCTCAGAGAAGGAAAGTAACATACCCGGAGTAGTAAGATAGTAAGTAACTGAAACATTATTTCTGGAAAAAGTCTAAGGACAATGAGGAAATTCGGGGTGGAGAAGCAAGAAGCTGGAGGGAGCTGTGTTCTGAGTGTGGGGTACTCCTTGGTGGAAACCAACCGGGGGAATTGGCTGGAACTTCTTCCGATTGGTTAATTGAGAACCAGGAGGAGGGGCCATCGCTGGAAGAGATGCAGGCTCCCTGTCTATAAAAGCAAGCTGACCAATCTGGTCACTCCCTCTTGGTCTTTGAGAAGACAATGTGGGTTTGCACTGGGTAGGCTGAAAGCGGAGTATTAGGGAAACCTGTAACCATGTACTGTCTCCTCCCCCTCCAACCCCTAAATTGGGATGGCAACTTTGGTAGAGGAGCACACAGGAGTTCCATGTCTTCACCCGCAGCTTTGGAACACAGGTGATAAACGCGAGGTGTGAAAGTGGACTTTCTCAGCTAAAAGGATTGTAGCATCTGGGGTCACGATAGATGTCCTACAAAAGCCCATGCTATACAAGCCGACAGGCAGGAGCAGCAGGGGTGTGCTGGAACCATCTCTAACCCGGCTTGCAAGCAGATTGTTAAATTTTCATGGTGAGCATTAGAAATTGACAAGGACTACAAATCAGAACTGGATGTATTATTTTATTTTCTAGGCTTAAGAAAGCGACAGAGAAACCAAACTTGGTGCTTCTGTGAAAGAGGAGAGATGTTTAATTTCCTGTGCCATACAACCCTAGAATCAAGTCTTCTGACTGGGAAAAAAAAATTCTAGGGAGGGCTTTGGGGAGTTGCCTTGTGGAGGATCCCAAGTTTGAGAGTTTGAGCTTTTTATGAAGAGGAGATTTCCTTTTGCAGTGTTCTCTTTGAAGAAAGAAGAGAATTGTCCATATAACACACAGGCAGTAGGTACCTACTGTGTGTAATGCACTGTCCCAGGTGCTGGGTTAGTGGCAAAAGTAAATAGCACCGATTGTCTCCTCCTGTAGTTTATAAGGCTGGTCAGGATGAGTCAACAAGTCCACAGATAAAAAGAATGCATCTGAATGTGATAAGTACTCAAGAGGAGAATGAAGCTATCTGAGATCAGATGAACTCACAGGACTCAGGGCTAGCAGGGAATTTAGCTGTCATCTAAGCTGTCTCATTGTCCAAATGCAGGAGTCAGGCCTAGACCCTGATGACTCCAGGGACAGGCCAAAGACTCCAGCTGTTCTCCAGCCTGGCCCAGGACAGGTTTGAGTTGAGAAAATTGGTCCTTTGGCCCTGGGCTGAATTTTCTTATGTCACAGATAAACTGAGGGTCAGAGTATCTATTGGTAGGTAACTAAAAGAAAAAGGCAACCGAAAAAAATTCCTTCACCCTAACAAAACCTGCTGGGATGGCCACAAATCACACCTATCTTCTGAGGCAGGCCCAGGTCATATCTTTGTGAAGCTGGGTCTTCTGAGCTCACTATAAATATCTCAGGAATATCAATATGGAACAGGAAATATGGCTGGCAATGTCCAATCTAATTTCAAGGTTTGAGAAAGCTGCGCAGTGCCCAACAGAAGCACACGTTCCATTAGCGAGTAATTACAGTTATTTAAGAATGAATTTTAAAGGTTTCTTCTTGGAATTTATGTGTATCATTTTTTTCCAAATGGCTACTAGGTTATTAGGATATAAATACTTATTAAGTTATTTGGACTTAACTGCTTAATAAATGGAGCCATTAGGTATTTCTTTTGGCTTAAGTCACCTTAAAAAAATTACCGAGACATTAAGCACCGTGACTGAGAAAGTTTGGGGACCTCTGCCCTCTCCACTGCATTTCATCTCCAATGTTCTCTCTGCCTCTCTACCTCATAAGATCCCTTGCTTCCTTCAAGACATAGATCTGGTGCCATCTCCCAAAGGTGGGAGGCCTCGCCTGATACTGGGATAATCAGAGCTCTTCTCCACACTTGTTGAAACACCATATTTCACATAATCACCACTGTACAATCATTGCAACCTTTGTTTTCGGTCCAGAAATTGGTTTATAATCTCTCATTGCATAATTGTCTCATGGTATAATTCTGTTCTTCATGCTGCTTAAAAGGTAAACAGAGCAGCGATGTATTCACCATTAGCATATGGATGTGCATTTATCTATCGAGCATTGCCAGCCACGAGCCTAGAATTGTCAGTGCATTGCCAGTATTCAGTTTTACTGTATATTCACGAGTATTCCACGCATCCTAATCTTGCACCAAAAACAGTTCAGTAATAGAAGATTTTTAAGTAATACTGATTCACATTTAAAAAAAAGGTTTCACATAATGATGGCACCTTACTTTTTTGCCCAAAAAAAGTGGCATAAAATCTGCAATGATTATTGCATGAATGATTGCAATGAATGGATGCAATGAATAATGTGGTGAAATACAGTAACTGTGTTTATATTTTCTATATTCCTGCACACATTATCAATTGCCCCCAAATGGCCTCTTTAAGGGAAGGGATCATTTTGTTTTTCTTTGATCCCACAACCTAGTATACAGTGGGTATACTCTTGTTGAATTGGATTGGATTGGATTGAGTCAAATTGAAATAGAGTTTAATTGGGGGAAAATTCTGGGGTAGCCAAAGGAAATGACCAATTCCTTTCCTTTTTGGCTGAATTCCTCTCTCTTTGCACTGTGACTAAGTTCTTTAAAATATACCACATATATGTTATATACACACCAAATATATGGTTAGCATATTGTTATTTTTTAAAATACTTTTAAAAGTAAATTGCTTCTTGATGTCTTGTTTTCTACTGTTACTTTTTCATACACGTAAAGACGTGCCAGCCCCTACCAGAATGCCATCCTCTATAATGAAAAAGCAGAGAAAAAAAAGTTGAGCAAAACTAATGAACACTTTTTCAAAAAGTCTACTATTACATGTAGTTAGTTCCAACTCCCAGTCCCTTTTACTCTGTAGAGAAGGAAGGGATAACACATTGATTTCATTGCCGGGCAGGAACTGCACTTTTTCGTTGTCTGGGTCTTCATTATGCTAACAGGGATGGACAGCCAATGGTTCCACGAGCTCTAATTTATACCTGGTCTTAGAGATTATTTGAAGTCTCGGTCCTCCTCCCCCTTCCACTTCCCCCCCTTAGGTTATCACTTGTTAAGTTTCCTATTCTTTCACTTCTCACTTGTTCTTCCCTTTTCTAGGAGTCTGTGTTTGGGAGAGAATGGTCCCTCATGCCCTGGGGGTGGGCAGCTCCTGCAGACCTGCCTTTGGCCTCTCTGAACTCTCACACCTGACTGACGGCTCTTGATCTGAGAACTCCAGCACCGTAGAGTTGGTTTGAGACCCTTAGAGCTGAGCCAGTCCAACCCTTTTCTTCTTATTATTATTTAGAGATAAAGATATTCTAAATGGAGACAAAGTGACCTATGCAAATCCACAAAGATAGTAAGTGTCAGAGCAGTAGGCTTGGAGGCAGGTAAATCTAAGTCTGAATCTCTTCTAAGACATCTTCGTTGTTTGAAAATTATTTATAATTTTTTTATTCTTAAAATTAATTTTTTAAAAAATTGAGTTCCACAAATTCTCTCCCCCTCCTGTTGAGAAGGCCAACAATATGAAACCCATTATACATGTGAAGTCACGCAAAACATATTTCCTTATTAACCATGTTGCCCCCCCAAAAGCAAGAAAAATAAAGTTTCAGACCTTTTCTAGCTGGGTGACCTTGGGCAAGTCACTTTCTCTCTCGCCACCCCAGGTTCCTCTGCTATGAACTGGGGATAAAAGAGCCAATCTCCAAGACAATCTTGAGGCTCAAACCTCCATGTTCTCTATGAATATAAGTTCTTCATGATTAATATTGCTCCATTTCTGAAGCTAGGTCTCCTAACTCAGCCCAGCCCTCTTTCTGCTGCCCTGGTCTGCCACTGGTCAGTTTTTCCCTCTTCTTTCCTCTGTTGCTTCCCCAGTCACCTTCCCCTTTTTAAATAAAAATTTTCCTCCAACCACTATTGTAAATGATTCTTACACACACACACACACACACACACACACACACACACACACACACAAAATGGCTTCACCAGATTGTCAAGGGGGTCCATGACATAAAAAAACCAAATGTTTAAAATGCCTGGTGTAGAGCTAGAAAGGGCCTATGATCCCTGCCCTTTGCCCAGCCTCCCCTCCCCTCTGCCCTGCCCCATCCTGCCCTCCCCCAACACACACTTTTAATTTTCCTCTGCCTCTGAGAAATTCAGGGAAGCAGGCCTTTCCTTGCAATACAAGCTGCTTAAGGGAAGCTGAAAGACATCTGGCTCTTTCTTTCCTTGGATTTGTACCCAACAGACGGCCATCCTTAAGCCCCATCACTCAAGAATGAATAACTAGTGGGCTCCCAGCATCCTCCAAAAGAGAATCTGATAGAGAATTTCACAAATTAATCGGTCCACAGAACAGCAAAGGGCTTGAAAATGTGTTGATTGAACCCATTAATAATAATATCATCAACTTAGGGCCCAACCCTCTCATTTGACAGATGCGAAAAATGAGGCCCAAGGCAGTGAAGTGACTTGCCCAAGGTCATATAAATAGTGAGAGGCAGAGGGAGAATCCAGATTTAGCACACTTTTTGCTATGCCAGAAGCCCTGTCAAAGAAAACCCTAAGACAAAGTTGGATGTCAATGAAGAAAATTCAGGAGCAAAATAGTAGAAAATAATTGTCCTGATTTTGGAAAACATGAAAAGCATTTTTAATCCATACCATATAGTTATCGATGCACTCTCTTATAGTGAGAGGCAGCATGGTATTGTGGATTGAGAATGGCCTTGGAGGGCATGCTCATCAATTAGGAACAGATGAAGAAGCTATGGTACATGGATGCAGTGGAATATTATTGTATTTTGTTATCATGCCTAACAAAAGAAACTGTTTCAGAGAAACCTCAGAAGACTTCTAAGAACTGATAGAAAGTGAAGTGAGCAGAACCAGGAGAACAATTTAGACAATCACAACTTGGTAACAAAAAGCAACTTTGAAAGACTTTAGAATTCCAATCACGACCCACGATGAGTCACGCTGCTCACCACCTGACAGAGAGAGGATGGAATTAAGGCACAAAATGAGAAATACATTTTAGGACTCAGTCAATTCAGGGATTTGTTCTGCTTGACTATGTATATTTAAATCAAGAGTTTTGTTTTTTATCAACTAGGGGAGAGCTTGAAAGGGGTGTGTGTGTGTGTGTGTGTGTGTGTGTGTGTGTGTGTTTCTGTGCTGTCAATTAAGTTGCAACAACAACAAAAAAGGCCTAAAAAGAAGAGAATGAAATTGAGAATTTCTTTTAAATGCTTACAAGAGAAACAGAATCACCAGAAGGAAACACAGACAAGCAGGAAAGCTTTGAAAGTTTCATGTGGGATTTATTATGTAGTTATGAGGAAAAGCAAGCTAAATTTATAGTAGAGATTTGTGATTTCATTTACGTACAATCTTCTTTTTCTTTGCATATGGAAATGCTTGTTTTATTTAGTGTTCATAAAACTTGGAATAAAAAACTAAAATAAAAAAGATAGTTGTTTTTTTAAATCTGTCTATTGAGCTGTGGATTTAAGCAGGGGTATGCTGGAGGTAGCACTGATCCATCAGAGAGCTGACTTAAATTTACATTTGGACCTGAGCATTTGCACCCCAGAAATCAAATTAGGGCTCAATGTATTGTTTTGTTGCTTGTTGAGAGTTTAAAAAAGTGATGGAGAAAAGGTTAATTATTCAGATTAAACTTAAAAGTCTATCCAGGACACTTTCCCCCAGAGTCAGTTGTTAAACATTTAACAGCACATTTCTGGATTCAAGAAAAAAAGAAGTATACTATTTGCAGAACTCTGAAAAAGTAACATTCTTTATCAGACCAATGTATGGTTGTTGTAGATATGTGCCCCCAAAAGCTTGCCTGTTCCTTGAGGGGAGAAGCCATAACTTCCACCAGTTTTTTAGGTCACTTCCCCAAAGAAGCACTGTGACAGAGTGGGTAAAGAGCTGGCCTTGGAGAAAAGAAGACACGCCTTCAGTTCCCACCTGTGACATGCACTGGCTCTGTGACCCCCCTCCCCACGAAGAAACAGTGCCCCCAGGCAACTCTAGAAGACTCTAAATTGCAAATCTGAGTTGGTAGAAGGGGTTTCCTCAGCCAGAGTTTCCTTTACCGTTGATGTCAAAGCCAAATAAAAAACGATCCCTGCAGACCCCATATTGACTTAAAAACCACAAGTTAACATTATCTATGTTGTATTTATTAGGGCAGTTAGGTGGTACAGTGGATAGATTCCCGGGCCTGGAATCTAGAAGATTCGTCTTCCCTAGTTCAAATCTGGCCTCAGACACTCACTAGCTATGTGACTCTGGGTAAGTCACTTAACCCTGACTGCCTCCAAAAAACAACAACGACAAAAAACAAAACCAGTGTGAGCATCTGTACCTCAGAAATCAGGACTTGATTTATTGCGTTGTTGATTGTCTAGACTTAAGAAAGTGTTGACAATGCAAATTAAGCCTAAAAGTGTTTTTACATACACCCCTCTTTGTTAAACGTTTACCTTAATACCCCTGTATTACTTTATAAATGTTGCTTGTGCTGAACAGGAACTTACTCAGTGATATCATTACCAGACTGGATAGGCAAATAATAATAAAAAACAATAACTAACATTTCTATTTCTAAGGTTTGCTAAGTGCTTTACACCCTTATTTCATCTGAGACTCACACCTCCTGGTCAGTATCTATCCCCAAACCATAGCTCTCCTAAAGCTCCCACAGATGTTTCTTTTACTTGACCACCTAGAGGACAATGCATTGTAGACAGAAGACATTTAATTAAACACCATAGAAAAGGAAATGAGAAGGAAAACTTCCCTCAGACCTTTAAAGATATAGTCTCTCACAGACTGCTACACTATTGATTCATAGGTGGCGTGCAGCCAGGGCACAGTTGTGAAGAGGGAATATGGGTGACTAGGATGGTACATGGGACAGGGAACAGCTGTAGCTGGGGAACATTCACAGACAAGGCAGAACACAGTCCTGGGGCAGTCTCCTCATTAGACCAGTTCTCTACCTCATATTCTGTGGCTCATCTTCCTGAAGAAGCACAGGTGACATCCAGAGTCTGGTGATATCATCCAGGCTTCCACTTACTTTTTCTGCTGCTGCATGCTGCTGGGGTTTTCTGGTTTTCTGCCTTGCACTGCCAGCTGCTGCTGGTGTCTGGGCTATTCACCGCTGCCGATTCTCTGCGGCTACCATATTCTGTTTCTCCATTGGAACGCAGCTCCTTTGAAGCATTTTCCCTCAACCAGGGAGTGGTCTCACCGATCTTTTAACTCATAGCTCCAAGGGGAGGAATCTCAGTTCTTTTGTGATTCAGACCCACAGCATGACACATAGCCAGCCTGTCAGAGCAGCCCTTAGGCCAAGGCTTCTTAACCTCTTTTGTGTAATGGACCTGCTTCACCAAGTCTGGTGAATTTGTGGATCCCTTCTCAGAATAGTGTTTTTATAATGCATAAAATAAAATATATAATATTAAAAGGAAATCAATTATATGGAAATATAGTGTTCATATATATATATATAAATATATATATATATAAATATATATATATATATATATAATATATATATATATATATATATATATATATATATATATATATATATATATTTAAGTCATGTTAAGAAACTCTACCTTAGGCATTGTCTCTTTTAACTCATTTTTTTTTTTCTGCTGTAGCTGCCACTGTTAGAGTGAGAAAATTCCTTTCTACTCCCATCATGACCCTGACCATGGTATGGAAATCACTCTCTCGAAACTTCACTTAGCAAACCTGAAGGGTCAAGGTGGGACCAGTGAATTCTGTCCTGCCTTTCTGCCAGCACCAAACTCACCATCGTCCCTACACTTCAATTCTCCAAGGATTTCGACTTTCATTACTATGGGTACTCCCCCTATCTAGGGCAGCTAGATGGCACCATAGAGCACTGGGTTTGGAATCAGGAATACTCATCTTCATGAGTTCAAATCCAACCTCAGATACTTACTAGCTGTGTGACCTTGGGCAAGTCACTTCACCCTATTTGCCTCAGTTTCCTCATCCATAAAATGAGCTGAAGAACAAAATGGCAAACCACTCCAGTGTCTTTGCCAAGAAAGCCCCCAACGGAGTCATGAAGAGTTGGACACAACTAAACAACGACAACAACAATAACAACAACTCCCATCTATGTAGTTCTTATTCCATCTAAGCTGGGATCTTTAAGTTACTCTGATGACAGTCAGCCTAAGGAAGAACCATGCCAAATTTAGCTTGGCTAGTTGTCAGACAATAAACCTCTTGTGGGGCCATCCCAGAAGCTGTTCTACATTTGGAGGGTTTTTCAGAGTTGTGCTCTTCTGACATAGCCTTCAAAGACCCCGAGGGATGGCATGGCAGAGTGAGCAGAGTTCTAGACTTGAAATCAAGAAGACCAGGATTCAAATCCAGCCTCAGATACTGTGTAGGTGTGTGACCAAGTCACTCAACCCATCTGGCCTCAGTTTCCTCATTTGCAAAGTGAAGGGGTTGGACTTGATGACCTTGAAGGTCCCTGCCAGGCCCAACTACCTACATATGATCTCCATGCAGCTGGTGTATTGGAGAATCTCAGTTGTAGGTTCGGTGCTCTGAGGAGAAGGGAGGGGATCACCTGCCCACTCTTGCAACACTCCTGTGCTGTACTCTATCGTCCCCATTTTACAAATGGAGGAAATTGAAGCAGAGTGGTTAAGCAACACTTACACAATCTCTTCGAAGGCCAGAAGCACCAGATTCCTGGCTCATAGTTCTTCCACTAGAATTAACTGCCTCTGGGAATTCACTTAGCCCTACTGAAAGTTGCCAGCAGCTTGCATGTCTACCACCACTTCTGGCCCACACAGCGACTTGCATAAGCCCTGAGTCGCCTCTCAAATATTACTGGGAATTATTGTTTTTTAAAACTATTTTCTTAAAAAATATATAACCACCTCCAGACCATGCAGAGGACACAAATGTTGGAGGGCAGGGGGTGGGAAAGATTCACCACCCTATAAATCTGTCCTGTTCCTCATCCTGCAGATTTGCAGGTCATCTCTGAGCACCAGTGGTATCTACTTGCAAAGTGCCTCCAGTGTAAGATGAGAGAGTGGCTAGAATCGGCCCAGATCACCGTGGTGCTGAGGAATTACCTGTGGGTTTCATTATTCGGTCACTGGGTTGATCATCAGAACTCTAAGATCAAACAAATGCATACCCATCTCCAGGCGCCATAAAGGACTCTGAAGAAAAAGAGTCCAGCCTGAAGATGGGTTTGGCTGGTGGCTTTGAAGTGACTCCTCCCTGGGATGCCAGCATCTTCCCTCGCCCCTGGAACAGTCCTACTCCATCTTCACAAACCTAAATCCGTTTGGTTCCAGATTTATTTGGACGAGTGTATTCAGGCACGTCTTGTTTTCAGTCTCCTTGAGACCTTTGCTTTAAAAAATATATATATATATGTATATATATACACACACACACATATATATGCACATACACATATACATATATACACATGCATTTATATACATACATACATACACACATATAGATATACACATGTGTGTATGTATGTGTATATATATATATACATATATTTATATATATATGGAGAGAGAGAGAGAGAGAGAGAGAGAGAGAGAGAGAGAGAGAGAGAGAGAGAGAGAGAGAGAGAACTGCTCTCCCTCTCTCCAAAGCATTTGCTTTCCTGGAGCTTTGACCACACTTGTCCAGGCCCTCATTCAGGTCTTTGTTATCCTGGTCTGTAAGTCCAGCATGGGCCTGTGTCTGCTTTGACCATTGGGTACATGCTGCTCTGATGACCTCAGGTTCCACACTGATGGGTGCAAGCAGCTCAGAGCTTCCCTCGATAGCCTCCAATGGCCAGGATGACTGGTAGGCGTGATAGTTCCTGTGGCTGGATGCTAGAGAGGAAGTGGGGAGAGTGCTCAACTTGCCATCTTAATAAGTTGAGCTTTCACACCTCACCTCTTAAGCTAATTAGTTGGTGGCTCTGGGCAAGTCACCTCATCTCCCCCAGACTTTGTTTCTTCCTCTGTCAGATGAGAGGGTTGGAGGAGATGGTTCCTAAGGTCCCTCCCAGTTCTATATCCTGATTCCCGGGCTCCTCTCTGAGCCTCAAAGGGCTAATAATACCACTTAGCTCACTGTAGGCCCTTGTGAGGTACAAATCAAGTGATCTAAGCATGGGGCTTTGCAAAGTTCAAAAGCCTTCCTTCACTGTTAGCTGCCATTATCATTACTTGTCCTAAAACAGAAAAAGCAGACCAGGACCAGTCGCTGCAGTGAGAATCATCTGTAACAGATGCTTAATAATAGGCAGCCAGGTGGTAGAAATCCTGACTGAGACACCAGCAGTGTGATCCTGGGCAACTCCCAGCCTCAGTTTCCTCATCTACAAAATGGGTACAATAAAAGCACCTACTTCCCAAGGTGGTTGTGAAGATTAATTGAGGCCATATATATAAAGAGCTTTGCAAACTGCAAAGTGCTATTTTTGTTGCTGTTCAGTCATGTCTGACTTTGTGATCCCATTTGAGGTTTTCTTGGTAAAGATACTGGTTTGTTATTTCTTTCTCCAGCTCATTTTACAGATGGGGAAACTGAGGCAAACAGGGTTAAGTGACTTGCCCAGGGTCACACAGCTATTAAATATCTGAGACTGGATTTGAACTCAGGTCTTCCTGACTCCGGGCCTGATGTTCTATCCACTGCACACCAAGCTGCCCAAAGTTCTATATAAATGCTAGTTATTATATCATTATTATTTGGAGGAAACTCCTCTTTTCCATCCATCCCTCAATGCCCTTTCTCCTTTAAAATAGAGGCCTGGGCCTGAAATCAGGAAGACCAAGTTTGAATCCCACCTCAGACACTTATCAGATGTGTGACCCTGGGCTCAGCACTTAATTTCCCTGGGCCTCAATTTCCCCATCTGTAAAATGAGGAGGTTGAACTCAGTGATCCTTGAAATCCTCTTCCAATTCTAACTCTATGACCCTATGACTTGTGGGATTTGGGTCTTTGAATTGTGGAGAACCTTAAAAGTGCCCAAATCCACCTTCTGCATGAGCCTTGAAGTGTTGCTGTCCAATAGCTGCTTACACACCTCCATTGAAGGGGAGCTCAGTATGTCAGAGAGCATCCCCCTCTGTTTTTGACAGAAGATTCTCTTCAATTGAGCTGAAATGGGTCCTCCTAGATCTGGCCTAGTTCTGGAGCTCCTTGGAGCAACCTACGAAGTCGAATCTCCAATCTCCCTCTGACAAACCGTCAGACACACAAACGCAATTCTGCACCCTCCTCACTCATCCCCATTCTTCACTTTCCCAGTTCAAATGCCCCTCTCCTTTCAATCTTCCTCCTAAGGCATAGTTTTCTGACCTCCTCAGCATCTGCCCTGGACACCCAATTCATCAACATCCCTCTGACAATGAATGAAATGTCCATGACTGGTGGTTCTCAAACTTTTGGGGTTTTTGCTCATGGCACGATATTATTCTTTGCCATGAGGAAGCGGCACACTTGGGGAAGTCAGGAGACTCATTCATACACATGTGATGGAGAGGTTAGGAACTATAAAACATGGCGCACGTCTCACCATGCCCATGATTTTCAGAACCATTGCTCAGGACTGAATATAATACTCCTGTTATCACATGCCCAGTAGAGAGAGGCCTTTACCTCCATGATTCTGGCCCCTCTGTTTCAATTAATGGGACCTTTGTTGAACTGGCCTTTTGACCATACTATTGACTTACCTTGAATTTGTAATCTACTTTAAAAATAAAAAACAAACAAATGGCAACTGTCCCCCGTCCTGGATTTGGAGAGTTTTTATTTTTTGCCTTTTTAAAACCAAGTGCAAGGTGTTTTATTTATTGTTATTAAATTTCATCATGCTGGATTCAGGCCTCATTGTAGCCTGTGACAGTCTGTTTGATTAGTGTTAAAGCATCAACTTATTAGCTATCCCTCTCTCCCAGTCAGGCAGGCAATTTATTAAGCACCTACTATGTGTCAGGTGCTGTGCTCAGAGCTGGGATACAAAAAGAGGCAAATGACAGTGGAGAGGAGGAAAGGCCGGAGGCAGGAAGGGTAGGGAGGAGACAGACACTTCAGGGTTAAGCGGTCACTTCAAATGAGCTCCTCAGATTGATCTGCACAAGGAGCTGTCTCTGATGCCAACTAACAAGGAAAAAGCTTTATTGATGTCGATGATGTTTGTGCATCAAGAGGATGCTGAAAGAAGTGTGAGTGAGAAAAGCCAGCCAGCCAGGGACAGCTAATTGGGAACTTTGCTCCATGTTATCTCCTGTATTCAATTTGTATCTGTGGGGTAGCAATTGATGGGCCCTTTCCTCTCTGGGTCTCACACTGAGACCCCACAGGGAGGTTACAATTGGACCATGGCTTAAAATAAAGGATTCAATAAGAAAAACAGGTCTGGGAGGGGGGCTCTTCCTCCTCCTTGGGATAGAGATGTCTTTGTGTCACTGATGGAAAACCACGGGAAGGTGCTTCTGAACCCTAGATGAACAGCTTTCTTGATCTCTTGGGAAAGCTCCCCTGGACCTGATTCCACTGTAGAATGAGGGGGCTGGACCAGAGAAGGCCCTCTAGCTGAGGTCTGATGATCCTTGACTTCTACTCAAACATGGTGATGGAAGAAATTATCCAGACAAGTCCAATAAAACTCTTTTTTTTTTTCCGGAGAGGGCACAACTTTTAACCAAGGGCACATCTCATCATTTCATTTTTGTTCCCATAAGTCCCAGTGCTTAGCACACAGCAGCTGCTTAATTAATGCTTGTTGAAATGGATATGTCCCACTCTTCTCCACCCCAAACTACCCTTCCTATGGATGTGATGATAGATAGAACCTGGAGGGTCCTTGCAGACCATCTTGTCCAAAACCTTCCTTTAATTGACAAGGAAATTGTAGACCAGAGGGGGAAGATATCTGTCAGTCAGTCAGCAAGTGTTTATTAAGTACTTTGTGCCAGGCATCGTGCTACACTCTACGGACACAAAGAAAGGCCAAAACATGCCTGACCTCAAAGAGCTCCCAGTCTAATGGTGGAAACAAGATGTGGCTAAGTCAGTAAGTCACTGCTGTTCAGTCACATCCAACTCTTTGTGACCCCATTTGGAGTTTTCTTGGTAAAGATACTGGATTAGTTTGACATTCTCCAGCTCATTTTACAGATGAGGAAACTGAGGCAAACAGGGGTAAGTGACTCACCCAGGGTGACACAGCTAGTAAAGTATCTGAGGTCAGATTTGAACTCATGAAGAGGAGGTTTCTTGACTTGAGGCCCATGCAGTCTAGCTGCCCAAATTGGTATATATAAAATATATAGATCCATAAAATACTACATAAATAATATATAATGTAATATAAAATTGGTATATACAAGATATCTATGATATAATATAGTCTGTAAGTAATAAATAATATAAACTATTATAATATAAAATTGATATGTACAAGATATATATGTGATATATGTTATATAGATAATACACAATATAAAATACAATATAAAATTGGTGTGTACAAGATATACAATATATAATAATGTAATATATATTATGTAAGTAGCAGGTAATCTCAGCAGGGAAGGCACTAGAGGATGGGAGACTGGGAAAGGCCTCCTGCAGAAGGTGACTTGCCCAAGGTAACCCAGCTAGTCAGGGGTAGATTCAGATACAGCCCTGATCCTTTGACTATCAACTCCAGTACTCTTTTCCCTACACAATGCTGCCTGCTTCCAGGATTGAGATTTATACCTTGTCTGACCTCAAAAGGCTTTACCAGAGTTACAGGGATTATGGATCTAGACTTGGAAGGTATTTAGTCTACTCACTCCATTTTACAGATGAGGAAACTGAGCCTCAGAGAAGTTATATTACTTCTCTAATCCTCATGAGGGGTTAGAGGCACAATCTGAAACAAGGTGCCCAAGTCAGAGAGTCAAGGTTCTTTGCACTATGCCATGACGCCTCCTCTAGGGAGGCAGGGTGATGTAATGGAAAGAATGCTGATCTTGGAGTACTGAATTTGGGGTCACAGGACCTGAGTTCAGATTCTGTCTGGGACATTTCTTGAGAGCCTGGGGAAAATCTTGTCACATCTCTGTTCCTCCATTTCATCATTTTTAGAGGAGGGAGTCGGCCTTTGAGGTTCCTTCCAGCCCTAGACCTATGCTTGCCTCCACCTCTCTCCCAGAACTCCTTTCCCAAAGCTCTCAGGTCTTGGGCAGCTCTAGAGCAGGAGAGAGTTGATAATAAATCAGGGGACCACAGCACAACTTCCTAACAAAGCCAGCCTGCTCATTCTCAGGGTAGAGTGGATGTGGGCATGGGTTGGGCCTCCTCCCATATTTCCTCCATTTCACCAACACTAAATGGGCTGAGGAGAAGTGATCATGTCCCCATGAACATAGAGCACCCCATATTTACTGTAACTCTTCTCAATCAAATACAGTTGATGTTGATCTGAATTGGAAATTTCATGGATACAAACTTAGCTAGGTTTTCAAGCCTGTGGTCACTGTTGACTAATTTATCAGACATCCTAAAAATTGGCAATTGCCCCCAGACTAATTAGAAAGAGGAAAGCTAATCACTTCATTCATTCATTCAAAAAATTCAAAGTGCACAATGTTTGTCTATGCAGTCCCAGACATTAAGCACCTACTGTGTGTAGAACACCATGTTAAGCACTAGGGGAGATATAACATTTAAATAGGATGCAGTTTCTGCTTTTATGCAGCTTACAGTCTGATGCAGTAGTCATGCCTTGCCCCCACAATATGTGGGTCCCCAGAAAAGCTACCCTAATTTTAAAGTATTCTCTGGGTAAGTATACCCTCAAAATCAAAGGTTCAAGAGCACATGATGGTGTGTTTTACCAGCCAAAGGACACATTAGTTCAAGATTCAAAATATGTAATCAAACAGCATAGCCAATGGAACTATGTACTTCTCTGTACTCATGCTATAGACTCTCCCACTGGGACCAACACCACTAGTGGAGAAGGGCACACAGGCAAAGAACATGTGTGAACAGGGAACATTCATGGAGTGCACACATTTATTGTACAACCAGGACAACTTACTCCTCTAATGATGTGACACTGCCAACGTCCTCTGTTGATGCCCTAGCTCTTTGCTAGGCGTCATGTCTTGTGAAGCAGTAATTGTGTCTCTGCTCTGTCACATGGCCCCTGCTGGGCATCTCTGTTGTTCTCATGGTTGCCAAATGCTTTTTCCTATTGTCTGCTTAACTTCAGTTCTTTGGGGCTATCTATTGCTCTTGACTACCATCTTCCGAGATGCACTGGCTAGAAAGCCTCTCCCTGGCAAAGGTAAGGTGACATTCTTTTCTTGCACAGCCAAAGCTATGAACCACCACATTTGACTGGGAGGCAATACAAGCAATCTAAGATTCAATACATTCTTTTGGCATGATTTGTTCTGACACTCTCTTGAGAACCCTGGTCCTACCCAACTTACCTCACTGATTTTACAACTCCTGTTAAATCCCTGATTGTGAACCACTTCAGGGAGTCTGGCTAAAGTAAAAAAAAAAAACCAACCCAGCAATTTTAAAGAGACTGGGTTTCCAAGGCTTTTAATTAGGATGCAAATGAAGAAAAAGACTAGGAACAAAAGCTGGAGAAGCAACCAGGGTCATGTGCCTGCCTTTATTAGGAGGATCTCCCAGCAATGAAAGCCCTCATCTCTTATGAGATGTGTTCAAGTTAGTCCAAATTTTTCTGGTCTCCCTTCAGAGGGAAAAAACTCAGTATCTAAATTTAGATGAAAAGTGCATTAGAATGGTGTAAAATAAAGTGTTAAATGAATTCAATGTAAAAAGACTACTGGGTATAGAGTCAGGAGAACTGAGTCTGAATTCTAGTTCTGCTATGCACTGATTATGTTATCCTGGACCAGACTGAGCTGTGATTGGCTCTTCTGTAAAGATAAGAGTGTCTAGGGAATCCAAAGTCACCATAAGCCACCACCACACTCTCACCTTCTGACCTGCCTATTTAAGGCTAGCCTTATCTTTTACTGCCAGGCCTCAGTCACAGATGCCCTGCTCTTCTTTCAGGGTCAACCCCAGTGCTTTTAAATTCTCTTTTGTCTGGGTCAGGCCAATCCCAGGCTGCTTTGTAGCTAAGGAGAGAACTTGTACTATCAACCCTTCCAGTACCAGGAGCAACCCTAGACTGCAGACTCTCCTTTCCAAGTGACAATTGAAACACAAAATGCTGCCCACATGGACAATTCTGGGACACCCGTTTAGTTCCTAGGTTCATAGATTGATTATATGTGTGTATTCTTCGGGGTAGGGAGCCCAAGTAGTATGGAAATATTAAACTAGAACCTGAGCGACTATGATTTGTCCCCAGTTAATCTAATTAAGTGGTTATGTAATTTAATGGAGTAGAATAACTCTGCTGGTTGTCATCATTAGGTTAAAGAGCTGAAAATATTTGATCTTACCAGGATACAGCCTTTACTAATGAGGTGTCCTCATTCTTGCCCCCTCCCCCATTCCGATTCAATCAGCAATGCTTCTAGAGCAAAGAGAAACATGGCGGAGTGTTGTGGGGGAGGCAGAGAAGACTCCCAACCGCAGGTCTTCAGCTCCTGTGCGTCTGCCTGCTTTCCTGGCAGGCGCTTGCCCCAGTGTCCCAGGGAGACACAGCGGCTGATTATTAATGCATGCTGGGCTCCACTTTGATAAGCCTGAATTTATCCAGCGGTTGGTATTCTTAGCAGGGAACCCTGACGGCAAGGGAGGTGACTTTCAGAAGCCCTAGACTGAGGTAGATGGGCATATCGCTGGGTTAATGCCATACTTAGCTTCATCAGGAGACAAGTCACCCAGAACTAAGGCTGCTTCCTGCAGAGTGTAGATGGAAGGATGGGGGAAGGCAGTGGATGTGTGTGTGCTGGGAGGAGGAGAAGGGAATAAGGGACTATCAAGAAGAAAAGTTTTTTTGTATCCCTTCCAAGCCTCTCTGGGAGGAACAGAAAGGTAGGGACTGAATGTTTAGAGACAGGCCATTTCCATAATACCAAGATACCCTGGTTTCTGAAGGTCTAGAGACTAAAGTGCAATCAGACTTAGGACAGAAAGAAGGAAGAGACATTGACATGGGAAGTGAGCAATAGAAGGGTCTCAACAGTAGATTTGGACATTCCAGGTGTGATTGACCTTGGGGGAAATTGTCATCACACACTGGCACCTAGTAGGGCCATTTGCCCTACTCCATTGGGATGTACTTAGGAAATGCAAACTAATACTAATACAGAAATATCTTCTTTATTCAAGAATGCATTTAATCGGTGAATAAGACTTTATTAAGTGTCTACTGCGTGCTAGACACTGGTACACAGTAGGCATTATTAAATGAAGCACTAGAATGCAGTGTTCCTTATTAGAAAGACTTCCAGGTAACTGACGCTTGCCTCTGAGCATTAACCTCGATTTTCACCATTCTGGATGAAAGCCTTTCTACAATGTAACATGTTTCCTTGTCTTATTAAACAGACAGCAATGGAAAAGTCTATGGTATGGATGAGCCACCCACTGCCAAAAGCCATTTATGGACAAAGAGTTCAACAAAGAAAATATTTGAGCATATACAGGACCTGAGGAGGAGGGAGGCCAGTCATGCATCCAGAATGGAAATCAACAGCTGGACACCTTGAGCAGTATACGGACACCATAAAGATACAAAAAGAACCAGAAAAAGACCAATGATGTAGCATAGATGTTCTACTGGAGAAATTAAGCTAAAATGTGTACACCCAGGATGAGAAGGCATAGAGGGACCCCAAGCTACATGAGGAATGGAGCACTGAAATCAATGCAATCTCAAGTCATGCCAAGGATGAACATGATATAACTATTTCTTTATGTCTCAGAACCATCATTATGTTCATCAGTCATTGGACAGTGCTGTAATGCAACAATGCCATTCAGACATGTGTCAGGCTATTTCCTGCCAAAGAGGTTAATGACTTAGTTGACCAGGGTCACACAGCTATCTCTTGCTTCATTGCCAGGTGGTCAGTTGTAACTTCTTGGTGCTGTCAGCAGGCCACACTCCTTCCTGAGTAGGAGAGGGCTTCCTCTTCTCATCTCCCTTTCATCTTAGGACCCCGCCGCATACTTCAGTGAAAAAAGTGAGGCCATTTCCCAGGAGTCCTTTCCTCTGCATTTCATCTCACATCCCTGACCTCATCCCCATTATGTCCTCCTTCACTCCAGTCTCTGATGAAGAGGTGGTTCTTCTCTGTCAAGGACAAAGCCTTTTCATGCTCTCTTGATCCTATCTCATCCCATCTTCTCCAGCAGAGTACTCCTACCATCTTCTCTCTCTCTTTCTCTGTCTGTCTGTCTGTCTCTCTCCTCAGCTGGTTCCCTGCTGCCTACAAACATGCCTATGCTCTCCCCAATTCTTAAAAAAAAGCGCTCTCTTGATCTAACCAACCCTCACCCCTTGGATCCATCCTTTATCTCTTCCCCTTTTTCTCAGCAAAACTCCTTGACAAAACCTCCATTTCCTCTCCTCCCACTCCCTTCTGAACTCCCTGCAATCTGGTTTCTGACCCAACCATTCAACTGAAACTGCTGTCTCCAGAGTTGCTAGTGATCTCGTAATGGCCTCAGTCCTCATCCCTCTCGACCTCTCTGAAGCATCTCACATCATTCAGCACCTTTTCCTCCTGGATACTCTCTTCTTTGTGGCTCTGCTCTCTTTGGATTCTTCTACCTGTCTCAGGCAGATCTCCCACCTCCTTCTTTCATTCAATCATCATCTACATCCCACTCACTCACTGTGGGTCTCCCCACAGACCCTCTTCTCTTTCTTTTCTATACTCTCTCACTTGGTCACCTCATTGGCTTCCATGGGTTCAATGAGCATGCCTATGGAAATGATTTACACATCTATAATTCCAACTTTATTCTTTCTCCTGAGTCCAATATTGGCAATTGACTTTTGGATGCCTTGAAACACATATCAATAGAACTCATGATCTTTTCTCCCCGAACCCACCCCTCTTTCAGATTTCCCTGTTACTAATGAGGGCACTACCATTCTTCCAACTATGCTGGTCAGTGTCATCTTCCGCTCCCTACTTTTACCTCCCACTTTCCCCCACAACCGCCATACGTGATCATTTGCTAACTCTTGTCGTTTCTACCTTTAGGACATCTCTCATTTACATCCCTTTCTCTCCACTCCCACAGACCCAACTCTCCTCTTCTGATCTGTCTCCCTGCAGCAAGTCTCCAGGGTTCAGTTGAACCCCATCCCTATCTTTATTGATGTTCAGCTGGGAGAAAAAAAAGGAGGGAGGAGGGAAGTGAGGGGCACGATGGCTAGTCTGAAGAATTTGAAGGTCTGGCATGTGAAAGTGGAACTCTTCCCATTGGCTGGTCCCCTGGGAGGGAGGTGAAGAGGGACGGGGAGGTAAAAAGATACAAATTTGGTTTTTATATCAGGAGAAATGTTCTATCATTCATAACTGTCCAAAAGTGAATCAGCCACCATGGACAGCAGTCTGTTCCCCCTCACAGGAAGTCTTCAAGCAAAGATAAGTTAATTATAAATAATTATAATAATAATGATAAACAAGTAGATTTATATAGCACTTTACATGAGCTATGTCATTGGATTGTCAATCATTTGTAGCGGATATCCCTTTTTTGGGTATAGTTTGTACTCGGGGTGGGGGGTAGGGCCCTTCCAACTCTAAAATTCTGTGAATCTGTAAAGCCTGGGCCTTCAAGTCACATGTATGTGTGCACGCATGTGCGCACGTGCGCACACACACACACACACACACACACACCCATACCCACACATACATACTTCCCTCCCCCTGCCAAACTTTAACCTTGAATTTTCTCCCTTTAACTTAGCTGACATAATGGGGGCTGGTCCTGTAGGGAGATGGGATTCCCAGTGGTTTCCACAAGGGGCTCCATGTATCTCCTGGAACACGCCTCATCCTCTTCAGTCATACTTTCTTGGGTCTTACACTGTCACAAAGCTGTCCAGCAGGGTTTAATCCCAGGAGGGGCCCCACAAGCAGGGAGAACATTGGGAGGGGAGGGGGAAAGAGAGAGAGGGAGGAAATCTGTGTTCGGGGGAAGGGGGGAAATCTAAGGAATTTTCTAGGCCAGGGGAGAACCAAGCAACCCCCAGTGCCATTAGTTTGTATGGGTCCCTTTGCTGAAGGTCAGCCAAACCAGCAGGTCGCAGCTCCAACAAAACAGAGCTTCTTCATTTCCACCCTCATGACCTGGACTCTGGAGAGGGTTTTCTCCCTCTCTCTCCCCCTCCCCTCCAATATTCTCATTGCCTGTGTCCAGCCCATTAGTTAATCCAATCTGCTAATAAGCATAAGACAGCTAGGTGGTACAGAGGATAGAGCAGTGGGCCTGAAGCTAAGAAGACTCTTCTTCATGAATTCAAATCTGGGCCTCAGATACTTATTAGCTATGTGACCTTGGGCAAGTCACTTCACCCTGTTTGCCTCAGTTGCCTCATCTATAAAATGAGCTGGAGAAGGAAAAGGCAAAGACTCTAGTATCTTTATCAAAAAAACAAACAAACAAACTCAAATGGGGTCAGGGAGAGTCAGAAATGACTGAACAAAAACCATAAAAACAAAACTAATGAGCATGCCTCAACCTACTCAGGGAAAGTATCCAGATCATACACCCAAGGCCTGCCAAATTCCATTTTCTTTCTTCAATCCTTTTTTCCCCTTTAAAAAAAATCTTTTTTAGCCTGAGAATAACAAACAGAAGGAGAAACAAAAATCTTTTGTCCAAGACTCTTTTCCCTGTACTACACAACTCAAGAATGGCTTGGGGGATGGGGGGACAGGAACAGAGGTCTGGAGCCAGGGGCCCTTCACCAGGATGGATATGCCAACTGGGCCTTAACTGGAGTAGGGCTGGGGGGTCGTGTCCCTTCCAGCCCCGATGTCCAGTAGGGAAGGGAATAGTTCTCAGCTTCTTTTGAAGGCACTTCAAGGACAGTGGCTTAACTCCAGCCCTTCCCAGGAGTGCCGGTGGTACTAGGAAAATCTGTGAGTGATAAAGACCTATTGTATTGGCCTGTACAGTGAGCTTGCAACAGGCCTGGGGCTGCCCGAAAAAGGCCAGCAGAAGGATCTCTGCTTGAAGATCCCAGGACATAATTGTTCCATGCTAGAGTTTTCAAAGAAGAGCAAGCCTTTTGATTCTCACGTGGTAGATGTTCAAAGACCATAGTACTGGAAGGGATGTTAGAAATCAAAGCCAACTCCCCTGTTTGATTGAGGAGCAAACAGGCTAAGAAAGGGTTAAGTCTCTGGCACAGGTCACACAGTTAGGAAGTGTCTGAAGCAGGATTTGAACTCAGGTCTTCTGGCTCCGGGTCCAGCACGTTATCACTAAGCCACATTGTCTGCCCAGTGATGGCTACATTATTATAATGCCTGGAGCAGACTCTTCCTCCCACACCTGCCTGAAACTCCATCCTTGGAAGGCCCCTCTTTCTTCCAAGGTTCAACTCTCTTTTCCTGGCCCATCTAGACAAAAAGGATCAGAGTACTTTGCCACATCTTCTCCTTTGTCTTTGTATCCTGGTTATTTCTGCTTTTCCCCATTTAGATTGCCAGCACCTTAAGAGTAGAGTCTGGGTCAATACTACCCTTATACCTTTAGCTCATAGTAGGTATCAAATAACTGTTGAAAACCAAATGTGGAATAACAACATTGACCAAGCTTGGCCCCAGTGAAGAGCCAAGAAAATGTACTCTGCTCCCCCCTTTGCAGAGGTGGGGGTCTACGGGTGTAGAACATTGCAAATGATGCCCGTCCTAGTTGACGTGGTTAGCTTTGCCAGCCTGCTTTTTTTCTTCATCTCCTTTTTTACCCTTTGAAGAACGGATGGCCCTCTGGGAAAGAAAATATTTGTAAATGAAGGTAACAGAGAAACAAAAGATAACAATCAAAAGGTCAGGAATTCAACATGATTTCATTGACACAGGGAACTCCCAGATGAGGAAGCTCCCTCCACTACTGCAGGTAGATACCTTCTCTGTAACCTAGAGTCTTGGGTTGTGCCTGGGGCATAGAAGGTTAAGTATTTGCTCAAAGTCAGCCAGTACATAGCAGAGGCAGGCTCCAAGGCTAACTCTCTATTCTGCATGTCTCTGTATTAATAAACGCTTTTAAAAAATGTTTGTGGACTGGAAGTGTGTTTGGTCAATGCTATTGACGGCTGACTGCTAGTTTTCCATGGGTTGTTTTATTCCAGAGTTACAGGGGGCTTTGGTCCTTTGGAACTGTTATGATTCTCCTGGAAAAGACTTGTTTTTCCCCTGGTATCATCTATCTCAGATGAGTTTTCCAGATAATGAGTGTAGGCCATGCATTTGAAAGCCCCAAGATGGTGTCAGTGAGGTAGAGAGCTTTCTTGAACAACAGAGTCCCTTCCTCCCTTGCTGGCCAGCATGGCCACTTCTGGGCCAGATACAAGAGGCCCTTGAGGCCAGGCCAGGCTCAGCTCTGAGTCTCACTGGTTAGGCTGCCCTGTATAGGCAGGAAACCACTTTTTCTCTGCTGTTCCTCTAGTGCGAATGTCTCTGGAAGGATTGCTTGCTTCTTCTCCTTTGCAAAGAGCTGTCTGTCCAATAAACACGTGTATGGGGCCAAATGACTAGTCTGAGGCTTTCTGGGAATGTAGGCCCTTTGAGACTGGTGGCCAAGCTCACCAGCTGTGAAACAGCAGTCAGGGAGAACAGGCCAAGGCTGCAGCCTGGAGGGGATTGGAAATTTCAAAAAAGGAAAAATGCTTTACTTATTAACAGTTGAGCAGAGATGAAAGAAGAGACTAATGATGCTGCAGAGCTTTTCTGGGGCCAATCAGCTTCTTGGGAAGGAAAGATTAGGGGCCATCAGTCCACTCGAGGCCCATCATAGGGAGGGGAGAGAATCTACCCCCACCCCACCCCAATCCTTTCTCTGACCCAGAGCCCTGGGAGATGGTGAAATCTGCAAGGGAGATATGGGGACGGCCCGTGCATGAAGATGGGAGGACGGCAAAGGGGGCTGGGAGCCGTGGCTCCCTCTCCTTGACTTGATGTTGCTCAGTGAGGTGGGAGTCAGGAAAGGATGGCTGGACACTGCTGTTATCACCGGGGCTTTCTCATCAGCAACTTCACTGAACATTTGTCAAAAGTCTACTGTGTGTCAAGCATAGTTGTAGGAGGCACTGTGGTTTATGGGATAGAGAGCCAGCCTGAAAGTGATGAAGACTTGGATTCAGGTCCTGCTTGACTAGGTGACCCTGAGCTAATCCCTTAACCTCTCAGTGTCCTGCACAACACAACTCTCTACCACTAAATTGCAGAGAAGGTGTTGATTTGCACTGGTGGAGGGAGTTTCTTCATCTGGGAGTTCCCCATACCAGTGGAATCATCCAAGACCCAGTCCAACGTGATGATGATGGCACCAGGTTCCATTTTATTTTCCTTTTAAATTACAGAATGGGAGGCACATGAGAACCCATCTGTTTCCACGTATATTCTATGTCACATTGGTCATGGAGGCAAGATCCATGAAAGACCCACACTGCACGAATGACAGATGTCAAACAAGACTGTACCAACACTCAATGGTAAAAGACGATGCTGCCTCATGAGAATTTAGTGCAGGGCTATTCCTTCTCTTTATTCCTCTTCAAAGGATCTGTGATTTGGTCAATATCTCTTCCACCTTTGCCCTCTTGGGGCTACCTGATAGAGTCGGTATTCACCCAAACACGTGGGTGTTGTGGTGCCTACAGTGTTGGACTTAGAGTCAGAAAGATGAGCTCAAATCCTGCCTCAGATATTTATCAGCTGTGTGACCCTAGGCAAGTCACTTAACCTCTGTTTGCCTCCATTTCCCCAACTATAAAATAGGGGAGATTGTGAGGACCAAATGATATAACGTATGTAAAATGCTTTGTAAACTGAAAAAAAACCCCACTATTAGCTATTATTACTGGCATAGCTTTTGAGAACTCAGAGTCACCCACACTGTCAAGAGGTGCCAAGGGAGAATATAAATGGAGAGTATACTTACTTCCTAGAAAAGAAATCCTTATTTATTGCATACCATTAAGAACATGATGACAGTTGGCAAGGGGTCATGAATTTTTGAAAAACGACTTCCACTAAGGCATTCATATCTCATGATTCTAAGCAACTCCAGAGGGCTCCTCTGTGCTGAGACAAAGCCAATCCATCCTCCTCACTGAGGATCCTCATTGAGATCACTGACCTTAGATCAGGGATGGTTTTGTCTTTACCAAAGTGGACTGCAATCCACTAACACCTCAACCTGTGTATTCTTGTCTATTAGCTTCCATAACACCTCTGTAGGGAAGCCAGGTCTTCTTCTGGGCTTTGTGGCTACCAGGACAGCCCTCAAGCCCATCTACTAACCATCCCTTACTCTGGCGACATGACCAGCTCACTTCCTTTTCTAGTTATGGATACCCTTAATATGTTTTATGCCACTGCTTGCATGTAGGGATGGGTTCTTCTTGGGAACTACATCCCCCAGAAGACTGTGCAGAGTGTAATAGGCAATAATGCTCTCCCAGTGTTGAGTAAGATTGGAGAAGATCATTATAGCCTTCCTGGTGGGAGGATGGGCACAAACTCTAGTGAAAGAACCAGAATGTGGGAAGAGTCTAGATGGCTGTCAGAAAAGAGAGGAGTGGATAGAACACCAGCCCTGAAGTCAAGAGGACCTGAGTTCAAATCCGGCCTCAGACCAAACACTTGACACTTACTAGCTGTGTAACCCTGGGCAAGTCACTTAACCCCAATTGCCTAAAAAAAAGAAGAAAAAAAGGAAAGAGAGGAAATGAAAAACATGGATCCAGGAAGCTACTCCACAATATTATCTAACTCCTGATTCTACTTACAGAAAACTTTCCCTCTTCTATCCCTGAAAGCAATAGCTATAGATATGTTCTCCCGTCTGGGGTGCCAATGCTGAGAAGCCATGGTTGCAAGGCTTGAATGCTTCACATATTGAGTGTGCAAAGGCAATTACTTCCAGCCCCTAAGTCTCTCTGACTTGGGCGATTGGGAAAAATTGCTAACACTATGTTACGCTTCCTTGGGCTGGCGTGGAGCACTGATAGTTCGGGAAGCAACAAGAGAGAGGGCTCACAAGCTGTTATTCCCTGTTTCAGACTTGCAAACTGGGGGGAGGGGCGTGGAGCCCAGAGGACTCAACCTCTATTCATTCCCTGGAAACGTAGGAGGTTGTACTTTGGTCATTGGATGCTAAGAGTGCTCACTGCTTGGTTCAAACTTCTTGTAATGTAACTTGCGTTCTCTTCTAAGTAAATGTTCTTTTTCATTGCTGTGTTGCTAACACATCAATTCTGACTGGTTCAGAAGAAAAAAAGAGAGGCTTGTGAGCAACGACTGAATACATTTTCAACCTGACCAGGTCTTAGGGACAGTGGCAGAGGGGGTGGCAATATTAATCATATGCAGCTGTCTACTTGTGCCACCACACATCTTTCCATTGCTCTTTGGGCCATCCAGACTCCCATTGGCTTCCTTCTGAAATTGTTGTTTGCCAACTAGTATTATTCTTATTTAACTTAGGAAGCTACATGACTTGTTAAACAAAGTCAGAGACAGAATTTTTCTGAGGTACCAGTGTGGATGCACAGGAAATGTACCAACTAACTTAGATTTTATAAAGACAAGTACTGGCGATAAAAGTAAGGGTAAGTAACAAAGGATTAATACAAAGTGTAGTATAGTTCTAAAACAATACAGAAAGAAAGAAGGAAAGAAAAGAGGAAGGAAGGAAGAGAAAGGAAGGAAGGAAGGAAGGAAGGAAGGAAGGAAGGAAGGAAGGAAGGAAGGAAGGAAGGAAGGAAGGAAGGGAGGGAGGAAGGAAGGGAGGGAGGAAGGAAGGGAGGGAGGAAGGAAGGGAGGGAGGAAGGAAAAGAAGGGAAGGGAGGAAAAGAAGGGAAGGAAGGAAGGAAAAGAAGGGAAGGAAGGAAGAAAGAGAAAGGAAGGGAGAAAGAGGAGGGAAGGAAGGAAGAGAAAGGAAGGGAGGAAGAGAAGGAAGGGAGGAAGAGAAAGGAAGGAAGAGTAGGGAAGGGAGGGAGGAAGTGAAGGGAAGGAAGGAAGGAAAAAAGGGAAGGAAGGAAGAGAAGAGAAGGGAGGAAGAGAAAGGAAGGGAGGAAGAGAAAGGAAGGAAAGAAGAGAAGTGAAGGAAGGAAGAAGGAAAGGAGGAAGAAGTAGGGAAGTATATAAGTGCTGCTCAGGGTGGATGGGACAATGAAAAATTATGATTGAGAAAAGGCAGAGAAGTTTAGCTCTTTATTTTGCTTCTGGTTTTTTGCTAAGGAGAATGATACCTGGACTGGAAAAGACAGCTATGGCTATGAGGGAGTTGATGACTGAAATAAGTAAGGAAGTTTATAATAAGAGAGCACTGAACTACCTTTGATGAGTTCAGATCACTCGGCCGGATTAACAGCATCCGTGAGTGCTGAAAGGATTGGCTGATGTGATCACTGAGTCACTCCGACTTTGACCTTGAACGAGAGAGGAATCACAGGGCTGGAGAAGAAAGCCTGCCAATTCCAGGCCAGTGCACTTGCCTTCAGTCCCTGGGAAAATTCTAGGGATGTTATTAAAAAGGTCAGTGAATGTCCCAAAAAAGAGGTGGCAATAGCAAGGATCGATGTCATGGCTTCATTAAGAAGGTCCCACTGGACCAGCTTCATTTCCTCTTATGAACCTGGTTACTAACGCAGTAGGTCGGGGGATGCTCTGGCTTCAGTTCACCTGGATTTCAGTCAAATTTCTCACGTCATTCTTTTGGAAGAGATGGAGAGCTGGGCCATTCAAAGCTAGTGAAGTCCCTGGAACTCTGACTGGTAATCAGTGATTTGAAAGCAGGTCTTCAGTGGAGCACCCGGGAATCTGTGTGTGCTAGTTAAGACTCTGATTAATGGTGTAAGCAGGTATAAATGGTTAACCAGAGCCAGAATAGCTGGCTTTTCTGTAGTACTGCACGTGTTAACTCATTTGATTCTTACAACCACTCTATCACACACGTGCTGTTATTGTCCTCATTTTACAAATGAGGAAACTGAGGCTGAAAGCAGTTTGACTTTGAGTAATAGCTTGGGTAGATACAGAAAGGAAAGCATACACACTATGACATTTGCAGATGACACAATGTTGGGAGAGATAACTATCCCACACTGGAAGGCAGCACGATCTGGCATCAGGAAGCCCTAGATTTGACCACTGGGGGAGGCTGGACATGTCACTCAACCTCTCTGAGCCTCAGTGTCCTCCTCTGTAAAATGGGGATGATGCAAGGCTACTGAAGGCCCTTCCAACCCTGAAAAGCAAAATTCCACCATGCCGTGATCAATCTGTCCTTCCCTTGCATGTTATAGGACATCTGTCAGTGAGAGACAGCAGTTACACCTCATTGATGGTGCAAACAGCTTGCTCTGCCTTGACTGCTCCAAGACTCCCACGTTGGCTTTGAGGCTATTTCAGCAAGATAGGATTCTGATACACTTGCTGCCTTCTACCTCATATTTTCCTTGGTATGTCTTTGTCTTTTCCCTCCATTTCTTTCCTCCTCCTGCCATTTTTGTCTTTCTGTCTCTGTCTCTGTCTCTCCCTCCCTCTTTCCCTCTCTCTCTTTCTTCCTCCCTCCCACCCTCTGTCTCTGTCCCTGTCTCCACCCCATTCTCATTCTCTCTCTCTCCCTCCCTCCCTCTGTCTCTCCCCCTTCCCCCTAGGATGTCTGTCCATATCTGACATGGCAAGATTGGGGTAAGTCTGGGGTATTTGAAATTCTTTCTCCAAGTCAGCCTCTTTTTTTCTATGCATTTGTAGCATTAAACAAACTCTACCTTGTAGAGAAAAAAAATATCTGCCTTGGGAGAGAGGTCAGCAGAATACAACAGAGAAGACCATTGGACTTGGGCTTAGTTTCCACATCAGAGGCTTTACCTATTTGATTTGACCTTGAGCAAGTCATTTAGCCACTTTGGGTTCAGCTTCCCCATCTGTAAAATAATGGGGCTGGACTGGATGACCTCTAAGGTCCCTTCTAGCCCCAAAATGATGACTCTAAAGGTGGACACCACCTGAAAATAGTTGCAATACACCAGAAGCATGCTGAGGAATGTTTACCAACCCTCTCTGACTGCCCCCCCCAAATGTGCACTTGACCCACTTTTCAGTGTAATCTGCATCAATTGAGTTTTCTCCATTGTTTTCTCACATCTAGTCAATCAACAAAATCATAAACCAAGCCTCCAGTGCTAGCATTTGTTGCTTTCCTGGAAATGTAGTGACCAGACCCCTTAGTCCACGGGCCGGGGCCGGTCCTGTCCTGCAGATGCTCTCCGCGGGGTGGATTTGGTGTTTCCACATCTTAAGTGGTCCTGGCTTGTTCAGAGAGCTGGACTTGGGGTCATGGGTTCTGGGTTTGAGTTCTGCTCTTTGTTCTTCTTAGCTACATGACAATCCACCTCTCTAAGGCTCCATTTTCTCATCTGGAAAACAGGTTGTTGTGATGGTGAGATGTGGATTGTAAAGTACTTGGCAAACCTCCAAGAGCCAGAGGAAGTCAGCTTGCATGATGGAGCGTTATCCCTTCTCACGTTTTTATTTATTGGTAGGACAGTTAGTTATTTCACTCAGGGCTGTTTTGTTCTTCGCCCCTTGTCTTCCTAACTATATTATAAACTCCTTCAGGGCAAAGCGCTGTGTCAAGTTTCTTTTTCATTCCCTGGGAAGCCTCAGCTTCATGCCTGGGCTCATAATAGACCTTCCCCAAACCCTGAATTGCTGGCGGCATTCCTAAAATTATTCCCTGTGCTTGGGAGGTTGTAGCTGGTAGAACTGGGAGTGCCCCCTGGATGGGCCGCTGGAGGCAGGGCCTGGCAGGCGAGAAGAGGCTATGGAGAATCTTCCTGGCTTGCTGACCTCCCCCACATCTCTCCATTCCTTATTTTTTTGCGAGGCAGTTGGGGTTAAGTGACTTGCTTAGAGCCACACAGCTAGTAAGTGTTATGTGTCTGAGGTAACATTTGAACTCAGGTCCTCCTGACTCCAGGGCTGGTGCTCTATCCACTGCGCCACCTAGCTGCCCCTCCTCACATCTCTCCCGAGGAGGGGCTGGGGAGCAGGATGAAGCAAACTTACTGGTCTGGTGGCCCTCCACCAAAGTTGGGCACACCCAGCTCAGGCCCAGGCTATGGAACAAGCCTGGCTCAGGCCCCTGAGCTTTCCCTTCCTCTCCTCTTTAGACCTACACCACCTACACAAGTGGGTGTACATCTGAGTACAGGAAATTGGGACATCGGCTTCTGAGGAAAAAGAAGAGAAGGAAGGAAGGAAGGAAGGAAGGAAGGAAGGAAGGAAGGAAGGAAAGAAAGAAAGAAAGAAAGAAAGAAAGAAAGAAAGAAGAAAGAAAGAAAGAAAGAAAGAAAGAAAGAAAGAAAGAAAGAAAAAGAAAGACAAGAAAGACAGAAAGACAGAAAGAAAGAAAGAGAAAGAAAGAAAGAAAGAAAGAAAGAAAGAAAGACAGAAAGACAGAAAGACAGAAAGAAAGACAGAAAGAAAGAAAGAAAGAAAGAAAGAAAGAAAGAAAGAAAGAAAGAAAGAAAGAAAGAAAGAAAACAAAAGCATCCAGGAAGGAGAGTGATTCAGAATATGTCTCCCTTGGTCTGTTTAGAGAGAGTTTATTGGCCCTGAGATTTTACTGGTTTAAGGGACTCCCAAAGGGGGAAACTCCCTCTACTGAGACATCCATCCTCTCTTCAACTTATAATCTTAGTTGCCTAGAGCCATGATAGGTCAAGGGTCTTGCTCAGGGCCAGGAATGAAAATATTGGTTAAGTTCATCTGAGATCAGAGGCCCAGCAGGAAAGGAAGGCTCATAGCCAGAAGATTTCTGAGGCCGGTGACTGTAGGCTAAATGAGGGACCTGAGAAAAGGAGCTGGGGGTCTAGTCAGCCTTGCAATTGAGACTTAGAAGGAGGCAACTTGCTGTAGTAGCAAGAACACCAGCGTAGAGTCAGAAGACACAGGTTTCACTCCTGGCTCAGCTATTGACTGCCTGAGTGACTATGGGCAAGTCACTGCCCTAACTGTGTATCATTTTCCTCTGTGTGATCCTGGGCAGGTCGTTTAACCTCTACCTCAGTTTCCTCAGCTGTAAAATGGAGATAATAACAGCACCGACCTCGAAGGATTCTCGTGAGAACATTTGTAAAGTGCTTAGCATCGTGCCTGGCACATAGTAGGTGCTCTATAAATACTTATCATTTCCATTCCTGCCCCCAGCCCCCACCAGAAGCCACACTACAAATACTTAATCTGTGGAGGGAGGATGGCAAAGTGGATAAAACACTGGACCTGGATTAGGAAGGCTTGAGTTCAAATTCTATATCAGAGAATGACTAATTGTGCAACTTTGCACGGGCCATTTAACCTCTGGGCCTCAGTTTCCTCATCAATAGCCTAATGTAGCAGGCAGGCTGTTGAAAATCTGCAAACTTGAACGCACGACAGAAGTGTCAGCTGTTATTATTATTGTTGTTATTTCAAACCCAAGTGAATTCTCTGGGTGATTGAGCTTCTCTTTTCTCTCCCTTTTTCTAAGTATTCATTCTTCTACCAGGAAATTTTCTCCTTGGGTTCAGAGAGTATTCTGGTTACTGCGGTAACAGTAATAGGGATACAGCTGTCAATACACACACACACACACACACACACACACACACACACACACACACACGGAAACACGCAAACACACATGCACCTCACAATTACCTGCCTCATCTGAAATCTCGGCATGGCTAAGGCAGACAGACGTTCCACAATCAGTAGGGGAGGACCAGATGTCCCATTCTGCCCCAGGGCTGTGAGAAGGGAGTAAAGTCTATATTCCCATTTTGAAATTCAAGTCAACAAATATTTATCAAGCATGGCCTCTGTGCCTTCTCCTCTCTTCAGGAGGCCCAGATGGTAGAATGGCTCTAATTTGACTAGTGGAAGCTTCCTAGCCCTGACCCTCCACAAGACCCTCAATCTGCCTGTACTTTGAAAGATGCCAGAAATGAGAGAATGAGGATGTGGTTGCAACTGAACTTGCAAAGGAAAGAAACGAAATTATTGTTGCATCCCATACGATACTTGACCCAGAGTGGGCAACGGAGGGAGGAAGGAGAAAATGCTAGCTTGCTGCCTTGGGGAGTAGATTCTCACTCTGAGAACTGCAGAGTGAGGGTAAGAAGAGCACCCACAATGGAGCCCCCACGTGAAAGCTTACATAGTACTTGTACAGAATGACTGAAGTCCTGGGGTAAAAGGAACCCCTTTTAAATAGAATCGAATTCAATCTGTACTTGAAGATTAATGTGCTCTACAGGCATATGCAGCAAGTGGTTATCCATTATTTGCCTGCATGGAGTAATGGATAAAGGTCTGGACTTGGAGAAAGGAAAAGCTGGATTCAAATCCTGCCTTAGGTACTTACTAGCTGCATAAAATTGAGCAAGTTGCTTAGTCTGGCAGAAGAAGAAAGTGTGTGTGTGTACGTGTGTGTGTGTGAGTTGTATAGTATATTGCGACCATGCCTTGGATTTCCTAAGACAGTTCTGATCTCAAGAAAAAGGTCACTTGGGGCAGCTAGGTGGCACAGTGAATAGAGCATCAGCCCTGGAGTCAGGAGGACCTGAGTTCAAATTTGACCTCAGACCCTTGATACTTACTAGCTGTGTGGCCCTGGGCAAGTCACTTAACTCCAATTGCCTAGCCAAAAAAAAAGAAAAAGAAAAAGAAAATGTTTACTTTTCATAAGGCTTTGCCAAAGTAATATACTTTGTGTCCAGATTTGGGGGGGCAGAACCCAAGATCATTATCATTTTAGGTAGCAGTCACAAATAATGTTGGTTAGGTAGTGTGGGGCTAGATTATAGAAGGTCAATCAATCAGTAAATGTTTATTAAATGTCTACTATGTGCCAATCACTGGGAGACAGAAAGAGGCAAAAGATAGTCCCTTCTCTCAAGGAGCAGGGAGAGACAATAGGCAAACAGATATATACAAAGCAAGCTATATACAGGATAAATGGGAAATAATTAATAGAAGAAAGACACTAGAATTAAGAGAGGTTGAAAATGGCTTCCAGTAAAAGCAAAGATAATACTAATTATAAGGATCTGAATGTAATTGAATATTGTTGTCCAGTGAAAATGATGACTCAAGAATTCAGAGAAACACAAGAAGACGTGTATGAACGGATACAGGATGAAGTAAGCAGAGCCACAGCAACATTGTACAGTATACAGTAACAACAATATAAATGAGCAGTCATGGAGAAGAAATCATGAAACATAACTCCACCCTCTCAACAGGGAGGTGGGTGACTACAGGTATAGAATGTTACATATGCTACCAATCACAGTCAGTCTATCTATTTGCTTTGCTTAATTGTTTTTCTTTGTTACAGGGATGATTCAGTACTAGTTGAGAAGAGAGGTATAACTGGAAATGTGCATGATGTAGGAGAGACATCAGTACAAATTATTTCAAAATAATAATTCTTTTAATATTTCCAGGATCCATTGTGAGACAGTCTCTAGACCACATCTCTCAAAACACTGTTTCAAGCTTCATTGTGTGTGGTGTCACCCAGGAGGTGCTATGATTGAATAGAAATGCTTCCAGTATGTGAAATTTAAAAAATAGAATGAGATTCTCATCAGGATGCCTGGATACAAGATTAGTCAAACACGGATTCTGCTAGACAGAGACAGGAGAGACACAATAGCAAGACTGACAATTTTGTGGGTATGACTGTGTCTCCATGACCCAGGTTGGTGAGCACAGAGGTAACAGAGTCAGGGGTGACACTCAGGATGGCATCCTGGATCTGAGGGACAGAACTTACTAGCAGCTATGCTGAGATGGAGAAGAAATTACTTAAAAGAGATTGTCTGCAGACAATACTTTCTAACATTCATCTGGGATTTTAAATGAAATGTGTCTTCCTACAGGGTTGAGGACATGGTGGAGTTAATGGGGATTTGATTCTTGATCAAAGGAGAGAGAAGAATTTCTGGAAAATGGACTTCTAAGAGCAATTAGTTATCTCTCAAGCTCTAAGCTTGAGCCTACTTTCCCCTAGGCTCTGTATGTCCTTATTGGAGAGTGCAACCCTAATTTGGGGGGATGTTTTATACAAATTGTTCTTACTAAATTACCTAATAAAATCCATTTCTAAAAACTAGTTAAATTTGCCTGGCTAATGGATATCGACGGATAATCAATAGTGGAACCACACTGATGGGGGCTCATGAGCTATAATATTGGTAAACTACCCCCCAAGACCACAGGGTCCCCTACAACCATGAAGGGAGAAGTAGCAGCCACCCTCAGGGGACCCAAAATGCCAATGCCAGTGGGGTTTGCGGTAGTAGACCCGGAATCTGTGCTACATAAGAATATAATGTATATGAAATTAATACGAGATAGTTTTGAAAGAAAGGACATTAGCAACTGAGACACCTAGAAAGGCTTTGTGTAGAAAGTTCTCATCTTAGCACAGATCACTTTGTATCATTAAGTATCTTGTTCTGTTTCCATCTTATCTTCTTAACTATGCTCTCAGGTAAGCTCCTTAAGGGGACCCATCTCCCACCAACATTTTTTTGCTTTTTTCCCTTATTTTTAGCTTTCAATATTCACTTCCACAAGATTTTGAGTTCCAAATTTTCTCCCCATCTGGCCCCTCGCCAAGACAACATGCTTTCTTCTGCCAACATTTAATTACTTTCCCTGACAGGGAGTGCGGCATAGTGGATAGAGGGATGACTCTTAAGCAGGGAAGACTGGGGTTCAGGTGCCACCTCAGTAGACTGGTTATATGACTTTGGTTAAGTCACTTAACATCGGAGTGGCCTGAGCAGTTTGCTTAGACTCTAAATTGAAGAGAAGGTGCCTTGATCTTTGCAGTTTCCTCTCCTGGGGGTTACCTTTACCAATAAAATCATGGGTCCTTTCCTCCCCCTCTCCAATCACTCTCCCATAGTCCTTTGGACACAATGCCTACTGCAGAGCTCTGAATACTACCCCCAAAACACCGTGGGCTGGCTGCCCCATGTGGGCCTCTTCCTGCCTCTTGGTCCTGAGATAATCTGACCCTGATGAGTGACCAGAGAGTAGACAGGGACTCTACCCTGGGCCATTGGACTTGGCTCTGAGGGGGCATTAGGTTGATGGAGATGGACGGCTGACCAAGGCTGTTTTCTTTGGATGGTGATGCTTTGTCAGCCTCACGATGGAGGAAACACAAGCCAGGGCAGCTGGGAGAGGACAGCAGGTCTCTCATGCTCCGGGACCCCTCTCATCACTTTCCCAAATCAGAGACCAAATTATTCTCCCCCAAGCCAGACAAAAAGTCAGAGCCAAAGTCAGACCAAATCAATGAGTACTTACTGAGTGTCTACTCTGCGTGCTAAGCGTTCTCACTCTTTGTACACCCTCAGCCCAATCGACTGGACAACACCTTTGCTTTATGGAGCATCTGCTTAGTGCCGGGCACTGAGGCTAAGGACTGGACGGTGTGACTCCATCGGTTTAGCCAACACCCCAGGGAAGAAATTCCTCATTATCAAATGAGATTATAGGCACAGTGCCTGACACACAGTAGGTGCTTAATCAGTGCTTATTCTCTTCCCCTTCCTCTTTGGCCCCTTCTCCCAAGGGCGCTCAGCACTTTCTCTACAAGGGAGAGTTGCCTGGGCCACTGTGGGGCATGGCACAGTCAGGGAGGGCCAGAGACAGGCACTGAACTTGAACTGGAGGTTCGCTCTGAAGCTGCTGCCTCGTGTTGGGAATACAAGGACAAGAAGGACAGAGCCCCTGCCCTCAAGGAGCTTACATTCTATCAGACAAAAGCACACTTCCTGATTCAGGACTTCCTCCCCAGAATGCTTCTGATCTCTGAGGAAAAACTAGACAGGTCAACTGTAGCCCAGTACGAACGAAAAGATGCATTACAATTGGTTTACTACACACATAACATACATACACACACACACACACACCACAACACATAACACACACACAAACCAGACATACATACCACACACACAACACACATACCACATACACACCACAACACACACCACACACAAGCACACCACAACCACACAAACATCTCCCCCCCCCAAAAAAATGTGACGATGATGGGAATGTTATATGATGGTCTCTTTCACGGTCTGTCTGACAAGTGGAGACAAACCTGGGAATGAGAGGCTGAGAGCTCACAGCCTCTCACGGGGTCCTCCCTGCCTCTCTCTGAGAGCTGGGTCTTTATGCATCATTAGGTTCCAGCTTCTGGAGGCAGTGATCACGTGCTATGGATCAGTTGCTTGCCTTTTCTGGGCACAGTGGGCACAGCCTGGGGTCAGTTCTGCCCAGTGTTGGTGAATTCTGCTGCAGAGCAGATGGCCAGCGGGGCTAAGCCAATACGTTTGCCTAAGGAATTGATTCTTTGCCCAGGGCCTCCCTGGCTGGGGACAAGGGTGCTTGGGAAGCTCTGACCAGAACAGTACTGATGTGAGGAGTCTGAGAGCTGCAGGAAATAGTGTGGGGGAGGAGGCCAGCCTCCCTGCAAACCCCAAATGACAGACGCAGCCTGAAACCATTCACTCTTGTACCAGAGGCTCTCATGAGATAGCAAGGGCCCAGGTACAATTTAGGGGATTTCTCACATCTCAGGTTTGTTTCCTTCTCAGATAATCCAGGAGCTTCCTGACCCTAGCCAGCATGCTGTCTACAACACCCCCTGCAAGCACGCCGTCCACAAAGTTCAAAGACAGAACAGGTTAAAAAAAAAAACAACCCAACATTCTCTGCAGGTCAAAAAAAAAGAAATGAGGCTCAAGGAAAATGACAACATCTATGCTGGCTTGGGATTGGGGCTGGGCTACGTTTGGAAATAAAGGGGATTGTGGAAAGATACAAATCATTTTTTCTTTCACCTTTAAAAAGAAAAAAGTCACAATATGTACAAGTGAGTGACCCTCCCCACACGTGTATGTGGCCTTTGTGTCCCAAGGTCATAGAGAAGGTTAATAGCAGGACAGGGAGCAGAGCAGAGGATGCCTGCGGCTGGGCACCTGGGTGCCTCAGGCACTGCATACATCTCACTCCTGCAGCTCACCGCCAAATGTCGCAGGAGCATTGGTGGCACCTCTTGGTAGAATCCTCTCCTCTCTGCGGATAGCACTTTTTTCCTCTCCCTTGAAACCTCTGTCATAAGGGAGGAGTGCCCCAGAGCCCTTTGTTCTCACAGAGGCCCAGTGACATCAGGAGGGTGCCGTCTCAACTTGCAAGTGCTTTGGATTTGAGTGAGGCAGAGCTGGGCAGTCATCAGCCTCCCTCTCTGCTCCAGAGTCTTCGCAGCCCAGTGGCAGGACAAGTCAAGGGATCAGCCCAGGAGGCAGGGGTGATCTTGGCCTTTTTCAGGTGAGGTCTTTCTCAGATCTCAGTTTATCTGACGCGAACATCCTTGGTGAAGGGGACTGGATGGGAGCTCCCACCATCATGAGCCCACTATCTCACCATCATGGATGAAAGACTCCACAATACGACTACAGTAGTACTGTTGCTGCTTTTTTTGGTTGTTGCTTTCACTTTTTGGTGGGGAGGGGGAGGCAATTGGGTTGAATGACTTGCCAGGGTCACACAGCTAGTAAGTATCTGGGGCCGAATTTGAATTCAGGTCTTCCTGACTCCAGGGCCAGTGGTCTATCCACTGCACCACCTAGCTGCCCCAGATTGGTGTTTTCGAAGAGCATTAGTAGGGCAGCTAGGTGGTGCAGTGGGTAGAGCACCAGCCCTAGAGTTAGGAGGATCTGAGTTCAAATCCAGCCTCAGACACATAACACTTACTAGCTGTGTGACCCTGGGCAAGTCACTTAACCCCATTGCCTAATCAAAACCAAAAAGTATTAATGATGTCTTTTGTTTCTACATAGATTTTCCCCCGTATCTCTTTTCCTCCCCTTCCTAAACAGCAATCCCTCAAAGAATTATGAGAGAGACAGAGAGAGAGAGAGAGAGAGAGAGAGAGAGAGAGAGAGAGAGAGAGAGAGAGAGAGAGAGAAGAAGGAAGGAAGGAAGGAAGAAAGGAAGGAAGGAAAAAAGGAAGGAAAGAAAGAGATGAGGAAGAAAATTTTAGCCAAACTGATTAATACTTTGAAGGGGGAAAAAAGAGTGACATACGCGATGTTCTGGACCCATATGTGCCCCTCCCCTTATTTTTACAAAGAAGGGGGGAGGTGCCATCTCACACTTTTTTATATGAAATTGAGTTTTCTGGGGACCAGCTCAGTCACTGCGTCACAGTTATTAATGGATGGTTTCTCGCTTTCTTTCCCAGAGGTTTCATTGCATACAGACAAATAAGGGCATTCTGGTCGGCTGAGCTCAGACAGACAGGTCACACTTCATATCTGAAACCCAGAGGGGCCTTCTCTTCAACCTGCCTTTATGGGAATAAACGCTTCCCCATAATTCCCTGCTTGCCCCTCACTGGTCATCCTGTTTGATCTTCACAGTGGCCCTGTGCAGCAGGCAAGGAAAGTCTGAAGTTACCCATTTCAAAGATGCAAAGACTGAGGCTCTGAGGGGCTTTGACTCCCCAAGGCCACATTTTAGTAGGTGGCAAAGGCAGCTTGAAAGCCAGTCTTCTGACTCCAGGCCCAGTCTCCCTTCTGCTATTCTCCTAATTCAGAGGAGCTGAAAGGAAGATCTATCTGATTTGCCTTGAATTATAGATTTTCCCCCCAGAGCCTCTTAAGAGGCAGTGTTGCCTAAGGGAGAGAGCACCAGCCTAAAAGCCTGGAAGTCTCATCTGAGACACACCCTGGCTGTGTGACTCTGGGAAAGTTACTTAACCTCTCACTGCCTCAGGCAACTTGATCAATGGTATAAAAATTGGTATTTGTATCCCAAGATGGAGTTTGCTCCTTGGAAGTTCTCTTCCAAAGAAATCAGAAGACTGGCTCACCCTCCTACCCAAATAGACTCAATATGCAAGCAAAAAAAAAATGCAATACATCTGATAAAAATGTTCCTTCTACTTAAGAATTAGTATAATTACAAGTAACAATAGCTCACATTTCTACTGAACTTTATGGTTTACAAAGTGCTTTATAAACGAGATAATGCATACAAGGTGTCCCATAATGTTATAAGGATCAAATGAAGTAATGCAGGGGTCCCAAAAGCCATGGTGCAATTTTAAGATGTAGGTGCCATTATTATCCCCATTTTATAGATAAGGAAACAGAATCTCCCCAAATGATGGTTGCATTTGCAGTTTCAGGATAGAGTAAGTGATAGATGGATCTCATTCCATGTCCATCACTTGGCCTCATCTCTACAGGCAGAAACCCATACATCAGTGGCACCTGAATCATGAGGGGGTCACTGAGATCAGTCAGATAAGCCCTGGGCCACCTGAGATAGCATCAGTGGTAATGGAGCCGCCATATTTGGACACAAAGCCCTCAGTCACTAAGGTGCTGTATACAGAAATGGAAGGGCAGGATAAGGCTTGACCACAGCAAGTCCAAGGAGAAGAAATTTACACTGGAAGCGACACAATTTTGAAAACATCGAGAGATAAATTTCAAGGTGTCAGAAAGAGAGAAAGATAATGAACAATGGTGGGCTGCCTGCTCC